>NC_041333.1:7978801-8302801 GCF_004354835.1 Perca flavescens
TTCAAAGTGAGTGGCATGCTGTGCCTTATCATAAGTGATGGAAAAGGAAGAAACAATTATTCCACTTTGAGGCACAGTCTACATGATGATGAGATATCACTGGCATTGTTCCAAAGGACAAAGACACAGAAGAACTCAAAAGAATCAAATGCATGACTATAAATGATAGTTATTTAAATCTAAACTGTTAAAAACAAGCAATGTCATCTGCTCATATGCTAGGTTTTAGAGGAGGAATTCTGTTTTGTGCTTCCATTTGCCTGCCTGCTTGCCTCAGGACACCTTTCTGTGTAAGCCTTTTCATTTAAATAAACCCTCTTTACTTGCTCACTGCCACCTTGCCTCCACACTCTGCACTTTTTGGTCCAAGCCTGCCATTCTACAGACATGACAACAGGTCAGAGGAGAATATCTATTCAGCCATACTAAAAACCAAACCTTTCCCGTGTTCATGTATTTACATGTGTGTGTCTCTAGATGCTGAGGTGGTTTAAGCAGCTGCCTGTTAAGAGAGTGTTGTGTTCTGGGACCGTTTCCTATTAAAGGTCGGTGGAAACAGGGTAACGTGGCCTCACACACACCTTAGCCCAGATAGAGAGAGACCGAACTTGCAAAACAAGATTTAGGTGAGCATCTTTGTTATGGCACCATCAATATCTTTGCATAACTCAAACCTTAATAGCTTCAGCGAGAGATACATGCCTGATGGAGATTCCCAGAACTTTCTTCGCCTACCCAGAGTTGCTCCTGAGTTTTTTCATAACACTGTGTGTTTCTAACTAAACCTGTGTTTGCGCAACTTACACAATTACTATATTAGCACAAGTTACGGCTTAGTTTTGGGTCTCTGGGTAGATTATGAAGCTACTATGTTTAGTCTGCTGTGGGCACTGGACAGGGGGGTCATTGATGGCCAAACAGCAAATGTTTGCCCTAGCAACCCTCCCAGGTTAATCCAGCCATGTCTCTGTGTGTGTGTCAGGATTTCAGGAAACATGATGAGTCATGATTGATTCCTCTGTTATCTGAACACAGAACTACTGCCTGGCAGGGCAAAAGCTACTGATTCCATGTTTTTCAAAATATAATATATTGCAGAATGTAAGGTGGAGAAAGTAAAAAAAAAAAAAAGTACTCCAGTGTAAAAGTGGACCAAAGCTGGTCCTTGTCTAAAACCACCCATTCCAATGCAAAGATGAATGCTGCTGGCAGACCAAGTTTGTGTCTCCGACTAAAGCCTTGAGGACTACTGGCAGCAGACAGCCGTGAGCTCCTCTCCTTTCGCTGCTTTGCTCCTTCTCTCTTCCTGTGTGTTCATTAGGCTGGGGGCTGTGGCCCAGGCTATCAACTGCAGGATTGCTTTCTCTATCTGTCTCACAATCAGTCATTCCATTAAGCTGACAATATCATCTCTTCAGGTGCAGAATAGAGATAGACAGGTTTCTTTGTGGGAGGCAGGATGTCAGTGCCAAGGGTACTTATCAGGAAGGATGAAAATGTACTGGCAACACCACATCTGTTGTGTGGCCTTATGATTGGTTAAAGGCACAGGGAACATTCTGTAGTTCAAGGGGGTTTCAAGTTGAAATCTAAGCCTGGATCTGATGTTGTTTTATGGGAACCTATGTAACACAAATTAAATCTATTGTACATACTATATATTCCCAATTTCCACCACACACATTTTGTCAAGACTACCAAGTCTGTTGTTTAAATGTGCATAAACATGCCAGTCGGTAGACCGATTTTCTTATGCACAACCCCTGAATTTTCTAATTGCCAATAGCTGCTCACAATATCCTCTTTAATCAGCTGACTTTCTTCCTACCCCACTGAAAAGGATGAAGTAATGTGATTACGCTTTCAAGTTTTTGATATCTAAGTCCAAGGTACTATTCTGATCATTTCTTACACCTAGAAAGTTTTTTGTAAAGTGCTTGTTAAATACGGACTGAACATGTAATTGGTATTTAAATGGTCCTAAACATTGATTTGAGTCAAACAAACTTACGGTTTAATTACGAAATAGGACTGAGAAGCTTTGTATAAAGAAGCTCAAAGTAACTTTGCCTCAACGTGATTGCTTTAGACTGCAGTGACTCCTATATTGAAGCACGTAAGAAGAAAGCTTATTGAAAGATATTTCCCTTTATAGTTAAGGCGACAGTATCAGACATACTATGTAGGATATCATTCCTTCAAGTTTTAAATGAGTTAAAAGATAGATTAACCCAAATTAACCTTGAAGTGAAAATCACATTAAAAAAAGGTTTGACATGTTTGTTGATTAAAGGCTTAATTCAATGTTTAAAACATAATACACTGAGAATACAGGAGTTGACCTAAAAGTTAGTATTTAATGTGTATTTCGGCAGGTTTATACATGCATAAGACCATTATATTTTTTCTTTCTTATCCATTCTTGATCTTGCTACCACTTCTTCACAGCCCTGCCATTAAAACTATTATTGCACATTTGCATAATAAATACAGGTGGATAATATGAGCATTAAGAATAATCATTCTATCACATTTGATTGTATCAATGTTAAATTCATCATGTTAATCAATTTATCATCCATTTTCCATGTTCCTGTGCTGTGCTGAAAGCACATCCCCTCCCTCTGTGCAGTAATGCTGCCATCTGCTGGTCATTCTGGAGCTCTCTGAACTCATCACTGAGCAGCTTTATACATAGTATGGATACATTTAACTCTCAGAACAGTGCAGCCACCATGGACTAACTAGCACCAATCCCACTAATGCTGATCAGCTGATATGGGGTTAAAAAAACACCTGGATGGTACTTAATAATGCAATTTGAAGATGGTCCATATTAATGCTACATTTAATGGAAAACCACATTTCAGCAAAGAGGGTTATATCAAGATATTACATACACATTTCGGACTGGAACAAGACAACCAAAATCTATGTTTTACTCTGCAAGAAAGTCTGCTAATGAAGACTGACAAGGCACAATTACTTCCATCAAGGAGACACATCGGGCATGACGGGCCATGCCTCATCAAGACATGGAACAGGTTTGTTCTCTGCCCCTTTGTTGTCTGAGTGTAAGCATCACCCCTTAACTGGGAACACCTTCCAATCTGAAAATGGGGGTGTGGGGAAGATTTGAAAATAGACTTGACGATATTATAATCCTTGTCTTAAGTTTCACTTTATTTTCTGAACAGAAGTAGCTGCTAAGTGATCAAGGGAAATGTTATGATAGGGGAAAAATCTTCCACCAAATTATTTTTTATTAAAAACGTTTTCTAAAGTGGGCTCAAATGTATGAGACAGTATATGAGACAGTCATCAGCAAATACTATATATATATATATATATACACATATTCCACCTTTACAACACACCTTAAAACATGGCTGTCCGATAACTATAACTGCACACATTAATCTGTCAGACGTGATATGTGTTTGATGTGACAAAGTCACTCAGTACGTTTACATGAACACCAATATTCCACTATTATTCCGAATATGACAATATTCAGAATTTGATACAGGTCATGTAAACAGCATATTCCGGTTGCATATTCCAAATAAGGCCTTTTTCCCAATATAGCATTTTCCGATTAAGACGTGGGATATTCCGGTATTATTCAGGTTTAAGAAGCACATGTATACAGTGCATTCGGAATATGCGTCTCAATCAGGGTTCTCAAACCGCAGGCTTATGATCAGCTCTGTGCGTTGCTATGGTTTCTGTACACAAACTAACCAGCCAACAGTTTGCAAGGCTGGAGACCCGATAAGGAGAAACACAGCTACTTTTAAACATTATCAAAAAAACTTTGAAAAAAATCTCTGTTGCGGCGCTACATGTAATGGGGAATACTAGTGGAATATTCACTTTCATTAGCCATGTAAACAGCTTAGTCGGAATATCGTCTTTGCCGGAATATTATGTGCATGGGATTAAAAACAATCAAAACTGCATTCATCAATAGCTGGTTTAACTACCTCATCCTAGGTACTGCAATTCTTTGTATTGTACTTATTTATTTTTTTGTCCTTCTCTCTTTTCTCTTCTTTTTTAATTTGCTTTCTATCTTTCTTGCATTCTTTTTTTTTTATTAATGTAATATGATGATGTGTTGACCTGCCAAGGGACTACAGATGAAAATTTCCTTTTTTGCTAACTGGCATGTTTACATTTTGAGTGTAAACAAAAAATGTCAATCGGTGTGCATTGTCCCTTTTAATTAAACAAATAAATAAATAAATGTAAACATAGTCATTGTTGCTGCCGCTCCATCTCTGCTGCCTGCCTCCATGTTGTCTTGTAGGTGCTTTCAATGTGGCCTCTGTTCTTGTTCTTATGTCTTAATAATTTTTGCTTAGGCCTGCTGTCATAAATGTAATATCATTTATTTAAATTTGTTAACCATTGTATTTTATACTGTCTATTGTCAGCTGGCCAGAGACTACAGATGGAAATTAGCCGTAGAGGCTAAAGCTACTCCTTTTACTCTACAGTTAATTAAGGGGGACTGTCCAGAACGTAATAAACTAATAAACTAAAGATTGAGCATGTTCCAGCTAGGTAGTGTGACTGAAGTTCTTTAGTCTACACACTTGTGTATCTCTGCTGGAAAAGTAAAATACTTAATAATCTCACAAGATAGTAACATGGTATAAGTTTAACTTTAATTGCATTTCCATACAGTTACATACTTCCACATACATACACATAAATAAATAATGTATGTGCTTGGACTATTGGCTCTTTTTATCCTTTAATGACATCCTGCTGGTGGTGCAGTGCTGTGGAAAATGACACCTAAAGTGACATCAGTTTAGAAAACATGAAGCTGGCATGCAAGCAGGTCATGTCATGACTTGGTGGTTGAAATAAAGCTGTTTCTAAAAAAATGACCAGAGAAGCAGCGAAAACAACTACAGCTCATTCAACGGGCCCTACGGTGTGTGTGTGCTGTGTGTTGTCTCCTCGCTGTCAGCACTGAGTGACTGCTGCTCCGCCAACATTTCTGTCAGCTTCAGCTCCAGCAACGGATCCCTGGACTCCGCTGACACCTGCAGGATAAAGGCAGTACTGTGATCATCTGCTGCAACATTATACAGGGCTCAAGGTTAATTGTTATTTTCAGCGAATATAAAACTTTTCTAGGGCTGCAACTAAGGATTATTTTCATTGTCGATTAATTAATGTGTCGATTATTTTCTCGATTAATGGATTATAGGTTTGGTCTATACAATGTGGATCAGTGTTACCAAAAAGTCCTTAAATGTCTTGTTTTGTCCACAACTCAAAGAAATTAGAAATATTCAGATTAAAACAACTTATCGATGAGTCTTTGCAGTTCTAAACTTTTACCAGGATTCACAAGCTGACTTTTGATTTTAAACACAGAATTGAAGATTATAACTAATTGTTGCCGTCATTTTCCATTTGGGCGTGTTATTTCTTTGCTTTGAGAAATGAGAGCGTTGCCCTTATTGCTATTTCTGATTGTGATGCTCCACTTGCTGAACGTCACTTTGTGTTTGGATTTGGAGATGGAGCCTCCATCCTGTTTCGGTTTACAGGTGTTGCACTCCTCATTTACGCTACTCTAAAATGTTTTTGCCACATAGCTGAACTGCCAGCTAACATTATAGCTGGTGAATAGCTGAAAGTGTGTGTGGGGTACCGTGATGAGGTTTGTGAAAGTTAGTAGCCTTTAATTGTGCAAACAGACTAAGGCCATTGCGTGTTGTCTGATCTCCAGTAGGTCATGTGATAGGCGTGATGTCTTCCAAAGTTATTTCTGTTTAACTTCTCCCTGCATGGCCACTACAGTTTTGTCACCATCTCCTGCGATCCCCACCACCACAGCCTAAACATTACTGTTGCTGCTCCACAAATAATATTTGGCCTCGCTATAATACTGTATAACGATGCTAAATATTTTATTACTCAATTATAATCCAGTTTTGAATTTAAAGACAACCCGCCTGACATAGGAAATGTATAGCCAATATGCACACTTCAACATTTGTTTATTCAGGGTTTCTGCAGGTTTTACCAAGTCAAATTTAAGACTAATAAAGACCTTTATGAATGAAATGTAAGACCTATATAACAATAAAAGTACAACAAAATGCTTTACTTGCAAAGTAAATACATGTATTCAAATTGAATAAAAAAATGACACGCGTAATAATAATCCGTACATATACAGCAAATTATATTTGGACAAGTGAAAGAAAGAACACCACCACCACAGAATAATAAAAAAAAAAAAAAAAAAAAAAAACATTTCAATGAGTGAAAAATTAAGACCCGTTTAAAATTATTTAAGTCCTAGAACAAAATACTTTAGTGAAGTGAAGTTTTTAAGGCCTAAAATGTTGATATTTTAGACTTTAGACTTTTTAAGACCGCGCGGAAACCCTGTTATTTATATTCTTATTGAACAATGTTATCGCATGTCGCAGATTTTCCTATTATAGTGCATGCCAAATATATAGCTGACCTACAACAGGTGTACAACTACATGAGATAATTGGTTGAACAGGAGTTCAAACTTGTTGGGATAGTTGATCCAAAAGGTGGGAGTTACTATTGTCAATGTGCACATAGTGGTAAAAAATACACCATAAAATCCTTCATAAACCGCAGCAGCCCACATGTTGCCTGCATGCTGAAATGTCCCTGTGGTCTGGTTTATGTTGGACAAACAACACAAAACTTGGATTATGTACAGGCTCACCATGGCTCTGCAGTGTCATTAAACTTCTGGGGAACAGATAAAATCTCCCCCTGTCCTAGAAGTGTTGTCATTATCAACTCACTGCTGTGCAGAGAAGCTTCATACTCCTACACACATCTGTGCTCTTTGGTTCCAGATGTGATCGTGGTGCATGGGCTACAGCACTGACATTGACAATGGTAACTCCCAGCTCGAGATCCACTTTCCAATAGATTTGAAATTATGTTCCACAAATTATATCAATGAAAATTGTACACAGGGTTTCGCCCAGTGTATTAAGTTTGTAGGAATTTTGTTGTAATGCATTTTTAAGACGTTTGAATTACAGTTACAGCGGTTAGAAACTTAGACGTAGTCATATTTTCAAATCTCCAGTTAGCTTTTAGCACTGACTGAATATAGAGCCCTATGTAATCTGTTTTATAGCTTTTTAAAATTCAATTTCTAATCAAATTTGTGATTCCGTCCATGATTCCGTTATCACAGAAACTATTGGGCTCTGCATTAACGTCTGTGACTGGCCTGCGCCAGGCCGTCGTCACAAAAAGACGCTTGCCACAACTTTTCTGGGGGAAACCCTGGAACACCTGTTCTAGGTTAACTATGTTTTTGCCTTTTGTCTTTGTCCATGTTGAAACGTCTCGTTACACAATTAAAAGGCTGCAAATCAATCAGTGTGCTCCGGTCTCTTCTGTTCCCTTGGAAACAAGAGCTTGTGTTATCAGCAGCTCCTTGAAAGATGCTTCGACTCATTTATGTTTAGGTCGCAGCCCCAGTTAGTACTTATACTTTTAGCGAGACTCTTACCGGAGGCGCCCCTCTCCTTCTCAGCACGATGCCTTCCGAGAGTAAAGCCTTCCCGGTCTCCTCAAAGAGAGCCGAGCCATCCAGCTCACTGCGGCTCTGCAACTCTGTGTACTTGTCTACAAACCTGCAAAGTGAGAGAAAAATAACATTCAGTAATATTGGCATGGAAATGTGTGTAAAATACAGTAATCTCTTATTTAACTTCTTCGTTACCTCTGACACGTAGAAACAAAGCTGGACTTGGATAGATCAAAAGGCCGAGGACCCGTCCCATAGTGCTCATAGAACTTCCTGAAAGGCAGACACTTATGGGTTAGAGGGCCCTGCACAAACATCTAACAACAACTTTTAATGCTGACATGAGCAACAGCTGATTTCCATCCAACATCTTTTTTGAATCATAATCCAGATGAGCTCAAGTAAAATGGCCATTTTCATATACATTTCATAATCGTAAATCACTAAACAAATAGTGATGAAACTAGTGAATTAAGAATGGCAGGATAGGAGAAAATACATTTCTTTACCAACGATTCAACTATTTGTTGTGTTTATTATTTGTGTTTATTATTTGCAGGGTTCAACAATAAGGGTTGCCCAATGGCCCGGGGCGAGTGAAACGCCACGTTGGACAAGTAAATATAGCAACGCATCTGCCCATTCATAAAACACATTCTCACCTGTGATACGTTATCCCTTGCTGTTTTTCTTTCATTCAAACATCCATAAGCAGCACAAAAGTCCAGCATATCCATATTAATTATTATTTATTTCTTTGTTGTTTTTTCCCTCCATGTCACAAACTCGAGAGCTTGAGTTTGAAAGTCAAAATCTTGAGTTTAGTGTTTGCCTCCAGTACACTTATTTTATTTTTATTTTTTTCCCTCGTTTTTTTTTTTTTTTTTCCTCCATGTCACCTCCGGGGCTCCGTACTTTTGAGGATTTCAACATTTGACTTTTTCTCAAATGTCTTTTGACATTTTGGAGGGTTTTTTGCGATGTTTTTACGGGGGGCAGTAAAACTGACAATCAGAATTTTTTTTGTACTTGCCTGACCGGACAAGAGAAACTAAAAATTGAGCGTTGAACACTTATGTGTTATGGATCATTCCAAATTGTAAGGAGGTACTGATATTAAACTATGAAATGTAAAAAAAAAAAAAAAAAAAAAAAAAAAAAAAGAAAAGTGGTTACCAGGCTTCTTTCATTGTTAACTATGCTTGTTATCTTCCAGACTGTAAGAAAGCACTCAGGTGACATGTACAGGTATGTTTCATATCTAAATTAAAGCTATAGTGCGTAGTTCTGTCTCCCCCATGAGGAATTCTAAGTAATGACAACCAAACTGTTGGAGCATCCACATGATACAAGCCTTCGCTGATCACGACCCCTCATCCACACAGTTGCTAACACGGAGGATTGAAAAAACATGATGGATTCTTCAGAAGAGGGAATTATCTTGCAATATGTAGGTCCTTCTCGTTTCCAAAGCTGAACATCGCTGTTGTCCTTTGTCAGCATTGACAAAAAAATGCATCACTCGAGCTGCTGCATGCAAAAGTCGCCGACTACAGCATTTTGTAAACATAGCCATACTGAAAAATATAGAGAGTTTTGTGGAGCGGATAGCCTTAATTAGCTTTGTATTACTCATTTGGCAATGGCTTGAATGTAATCCATTAATATGAAGGTCTCTGAATGGACTACTGATTGGTCGGAGAGAATCGTCTGTCTAATCACGGCTTTATCATTGCTAGTGACAGACGGGGGTGTCGTGAACAAACAACACACCTTCGATGTTCTGCGTGTGTGTGTCCCGTTAGGTCACAGCAGTATCCTGCGGCATTGCTATGACGACCAGCCACGCTCGACTCACGCATGAGGCGGTACTAAATCTGCAATGGAGAAAAGAGGAAGGGGCACCGCGGCCGAGTCAAGTCGAGCTGAGCCGAGTAGAGCAGTGGGTAAGCGCCAAAACTGGAGCAGAGGCAAAGAAGTGCTCTTTTTAATTAATTAACTGTACTGGCTATTGGTAAAATAAAACACAGATACGGTAATCTGCAAAATGCCAAATATCAAAACTGATAATCGGCCAGGTTGATAATTGGTGGATCCCTACTACGGACTATTGACTTACGCTCTAGCTTCATCCTCTCTGTAGAAGATTTCAGGCACAGTTTCCTGTTTCTTGGTACTGGGTCTGGTGTGTGGCTTCACGTGAAGTGGGTCCCTCTTCGGTGGAAAAGCCTCATAAACATCATACCAGATGGGTTTCTCTGATGGCTTTATGACCCCAGATCGCATCAGATCTCGAACCCTGTCCATCATGCCATCACACACACACACACACACACACACACACACACACACACACACACACACACACACACAATATAGAGGAGTTAATAGATAGATATTTATTGTCGTGCTCACAGTACAATGGAAATCTGTTTAGCAGCTCTTTAGCAGTGTGCATAAAAATAAAAATTTAATAAATAGAACAAAGTTAAGTAACCAGAACACAGACAAAGACAACTAGAAAAAATATGAATAAAAGCTAAATATATACAAGGTATCATAAATAGTAAAACACAAGTGCTTAAGTGGCATTTGACAGCAATATCATTAATTTAAAGCAGAGATACATAATAAGTTATTAATAACCACATTGCTGACATCAGAGATGGTCTGTATTAAGCTAAAAAAAAAAAATGCTCAAGAGGAAAATGTTGGGTCTCTTGTGCATAATAATTTTAAGAATGCTCTTTATTTTACCATTAAGAGTAATCACCATACACACTGCATATACTACTCTCAGCAGCCAGCACTGAATCAGAAGTAAGTCTAGTAAGTCAGACCTTGCCTTGGTGGCTGGTGCATACATTACCATATTAAAAAGGAAATAATAAACAATGAATGTAAACTACAGAATTACACTTTGAACACACAGTGGCTTCCTTATACTAAGCTCATCGGTCCTTTCACCTAATATTTGTTTCACTTAGTACTCATTAGTCAGAGTTTAGGACCCTTCTTAAGACCCCTTCTGACAAGTTTAATACACACAGCAAACATGACTCCAGTCTTGGTCGCATGTCAATGACGTCATCACACAGCATCCTTAAACGTAGGTCTTGGGTCTTATAATACATGTTTGTGACCGGTCATGTTCTTGAAAACTGAAATTAATTCACCATTTCTTCATTTTAGCTTAGTTTGGTCCAACTTTATTTACAGTCAGTGATGCCTCGGAGCATAACATTAATGTAAATGGTACGATGTAACGTTAACCTGTGAAGGAAAACGCCAACTAATGACAACTTTGCTGCTTGATTAAGTTTACGGGTTGCTGAAAACCCCCGTTTTTATTCAATGAAACAGCATTAAGTATTCCAAATTACACGTATCGTTAATCTGTGCTAACCAGCATGTTTTTATTGCGCTTGAGCAGATGGCTTTCAGTAGAACAAGACTAGACCTGACGCATAACGTTACAAGGCCAACGTAAAATGCTGCTCTCTTACCGGGTGAATACAGTTCCAAACCTCTCTAGTCTGCTGCCAGCCATTTCTGTTTTTCATTGACAGCTTGTAGCACTGTAACATTAGTCTTCTGCTAGCATATGAAAGACATATCTTCTTTGCAGGATTTCCGGCAGAGTAGATGCTTTGCGGCACTTTTTCTTCTTCGTGTTTTAAGACAGTTGGCATCCGGCTCATTGGTGCATTACCGCCACCTTCTGTTCCGGACTGTGGGTCAGATAAATAAAATTAATAATACAAAATAACAAACAATTAAAAACCCTTTCACACACACACATACACACATACTCATGCAGATTAAACTAAAACCAGTCACTACAAATCTAAATGCCCATACAAACACTAAGAAATACAATAGAAATAAAATTATCATGACCATCACCATCATCATCATCGCCATCAGGACCCAAGCATAGGCTACTCTTAGCGGAGTTCAGACAGCTAAAGATGGCGGTCGGTATGAATGTGTGTCTCTAGCTGTTGCTCTTGACTGGAGGAACTCAGAGTAAAGGGCGTGAACACTGACCGACAGGATGGATTTAGCTTTTTGAATCACTTGTCTTGTACAGGTCAGTAAGATTATTTAGTTGAAAGCCGATTGGGTGATGAGATCTCCTCAGACAAGCACTCATAGACCCTCACACTCTGCATCTGGTCAGTTAAAAAAATCAAGAATCCAGCCTGCCAGATTAAAATCAAGGTTGAAGTTATTTAACCCTTGTGTTGTCTTCCCGTCCACCATGAACTTGTTGTCCTTCCGGGTCCAAATTGAAAATTAACTTTTTCTGGCACTTTTTCTGAAAGCGAATGAAACACATTCGCTTTTTCCGACGCTTTTTATTCATGGTCAATAAACCTAATTTAAATGACATCATACCTAATTTTTTAGTTAAATAAATCAGAAATTATGAACTATTTTGACTAATAGTTAAGATCAGACGATGTTGAATGATTCACAGACTGGTTTATGTCAAAGTTTGGTCAGGATACTGTCTTAAAACTCCAAAATGCTATAAAATTTAATAAAAAACACAAAAAATTCAATGAAAGTAATCATTATTTTTTACCTGCGAAAAAAGTTGAATGGGTTCCTACAACGTACATGCATGCATTCAAGTTATTTTGGTGCAATTTGCTTGAAAGAAACCCATTTTTCTGAAGTAGAAAACTTTGAAAACAGGTCAAATTTGATCCCAGGACAACACAAAGGTTAAAAGCTTGTCTATTAAAATGTCAGGTGGATTGTATTATAAGCAGATGAAAAAATCTACAAATAAAATTCTAGCGTGTGTTTTGGTGCCCTCAAAGTGTTTGAATAACATGCTAAGCAGAGTGGTCGTAGCATCTTCTACCCCTCGCTTAGCTCTGTAAATAAACTGTAGCGGGTCAAGTAGCTTTTTTTTGTAATCTTTCAAAATAATTCATGACTAAAGAGGTCAAGGCAACTGGCCTGAAGTCATTTAGCACCTTAGGCCGTTTGTGTTTGGCTAATGGAATGACAGTTGAATTGTTTACAAATTATTGCCATTCTCTGTTGGCTGAGAGACAGCTGGAATATGTAATAAAAAATGGGAGTTAGTTGCTCTGCACAAGAAATTAACGGAAAGATTAATTTTTTGCTCTAAAATAACATCTCTAAAACTGGGGGAATCACACCTAAGATAAAACTTGTTAAATTATTGTGCAAGCTGTCTGTCACATCTAAAACTATCTAAAACAACCTTAGAATATTATTCCCTTTAGACCCACAATCGTTTTCATGCTGTCCCAGGCTGAACCTAGATTATTATTTCCCATCTCCCTTTATATTTTATCGTTATACCTCAGTTTAGCTCTCTTAATTTCAGACCTCACAAATAGAGGCCTCTTCCTGCTTAGCAACACTTTGAGTGATTTGGTCACCCATGGCTTTTAGGATACACTTTCACCTTGTCAGGGATCACATTTTCAACACAAAAGGAGACATAGCAACTGACAACATCAGTAAACTCATTAATGTCAGAACAAGACTCCTCAAACATATTCCAGTCAGTACAAAGCAGGCACGCACCACACACACGGTAAACTACATTATATTATGTCCTTTAAAATCCTTATCCATCATAACCTATAAAAAGCTCCTGTGTTCCTCAAAAACGCTGAAAGTGTGCTGCAACAGTGCTTTCTCACCCATGCTCAGTAATCCTTTAAATGTGAATTCCTGCACCCCTAATTCCCTGAGATTATTCCTCATCACCTCTCTCTGCGTCCCATACCCTCTACAACTCAGAACTACATGCTCTACTCATTCTTCTTCCTGACATGCCTCACACAAGCCTGTTTAGTGTTTTCCTTATCATTTTCGGTGTTTAGTTTAGTACAGTGTCCCAACCTCAACCTTGTCAACACAGCTTCTTCTCTCCTGTGCCCGGTACCTACCCTAGAAATGTTTACACTCATTTGAATTTGGTATAGAAGCCTCACTTTCCCCACTCTGTCTCACTTTTGTTGCCACATTTTATTTCCCTGAATAAACATTTGACTTTTGCTTTACTAACACTGATTTGCATTTCTATATTTCCTTTCTTTACTGTGAAGCCCAGTTTGCCAACTCATCGACCTGCTAAGTCCACCTCACACCTACATGCATTGGAACCCACAGAAAGCACCATCTGTTAAAATCTGAGTAAAATCCCTATACTCTTTCATCACATGATGCTCTTACCAAATCTATTTTTACCCTTTTCTTTCTTTTTTAACTCTAACAAATACCAGTCTTCATCAGGCCACACTGGACAACAATGCAGGGAATGCTCTCAATCTCTTTGGACATTATTTTGTCTGTTACTTTGATTTCAGAACTCTGTGATATTGAGAGGCAGCACAGGCATGCTTAATGCTGTGAGGAAAAAAAAATAGAAAGTGAACTTTAAACTCTCCTTGTCAGCTGACTACAGATAAAAAAAACTACTGTATGGGGCCCAGGCTCAACAGGACCTGAAACTTCACACACATCACTAGAACACACTGTTCCACACAAGAAAATAGCATACACCACCTGCAAAAAGAATGCTGTTTTTTGGTGATTTGTTCTCTTCTTTATAGAAAGCCCAAGAGCGAAAACATAGACAGGTTTTTCTAGAGAGATCTGAGAAACTCTGAAAGCAGGGAAACGTAAACACACTGGTTGTCAGCAGGTGGCTTTTCAGGTTCCACAACAGGGAGGGGTTAAGAGCCATGAGACAGGCAGGCCGGTAAGGCCAGGTTGAGTGCAGGAATGTCAACACGTAACAGGGTTGTGTAGAGAGGGACTAAGGGAGGGAGGCTATGAAAGGAGGGACAAACAGCAGAAAGGAGAGAGAGTCATAAATGCAATAATTACAGCTTAGGCAGACATAGGTGACACACTCTCCTGGTTGCATGCGTAGCTAACAACTCTGCTGTTCCACTGACAGGAGGGACACAGGGCCCAGAAACCACTTTCCTTGTTCTCAGAGATTTATTCTTCACCAAAATTTCATTTCTAGTCATGGATTTCTTCCTGGATTCTGGCTAAATATGACAGATTTCTTTCTGCCAGTGTCCTCGAAGTCAAACTGGATTTACCAAATTTAAAGGACAAGGGATTATTTGCCATGTCTGTGATTGCCCTGTTCAGGGGCAAGTGGGGGAATAAGTCACAGGAAACCCCAGAGAAGCATCCAGCAGCTGTGGTCCAACCCAGCCATGAGGACGAGGATGACGAGGATGACTCCAATGTTGGTTTCAGCAGAGAGCCTATTCGCAGGAACTCACGCTTTTACCGGTCAATGAGGAAGAAGAGGATGGTCTCATCTGAGCAGTCTGAATGTAAGAAAACACCAGGCTTCGGCTGGGCTTGCAATTAACATTGTATTTCTACTGTACCTCAAATTTGGTGAGAATAGCCTCTTGTCTTACAAGTTAATTAACATTTAAAGTGACTGGTCCTAAAGCAACACCATTTTGCCTACTTTAAACATCACTGCACTAATTCAAGTGAATGCATAGTCAAAGAGTCAATGCTTCATTGGAGAGCATCACACTGCTGCAGGATGTTTAGGAATTCAGTTCTGTCTCTGCTTTGGTTATGGAGTATTTGTACTGTATATTATTTCTCTACATATGTTGTCCTATTGGCAGTTGATGCGGTTGTTATTGGAAGTGAAACGTAGGCCTGGTACTCCTATCCTTCAAATGACAGCCACATGAATGCAACCTGAGAAACTAGTTTTGTTTGAACAGCACAATAGTCTGAGTGATACTTGTGTTTTCCAAAGGTCAACCTCTGAACTCATAATTTCAAGCAAAAACAAATACAAGTGAAAATGTTGAAATTAAACATCAAATTATACCTGGTATCGTGTTGATATTAGGGTCTGTAATGATTTGGAAAGTTATTTGCCAACCTGCTTTGTACAGATCAATACTCAACAGTCTGTAGGACAATTCCAGAAACTGAATGACAGTAATCATGTATGTCACCAAATGGTATTGTAGTTTTATCCTGTACATAGAGCCACACCAAAGGCAACAATAAAGTGTTTGAGCTTAGACTTTGCCCGGCATCTTGAATATGCCTCAAAGAGAAGGATTAGAGAGATTACTTAATAAATAACTAGACAGGTCAGCCTTAAAAGGAAAATTAAGTCGTAAAACAGTGAGGCTTGTTGAAAATGTCACAGAATCCAGATTATCAAGCAGGCTGTTCTCATGAACCCCTTGTACATATAGCTACAAAAAGTAAAGTAATTTGTATGTGTTCCATGTATTTATTGCTGTATGCACCACTGCTGTATAAGAGCACTCTAGTCTGCATCAGGAAGAGGTCAGGGTGGATGGCTGGGTCATAAAACACAGCACTTACAACCCTGGGAGTGTATAAGCATTCCAGGGACACCACAAGACGTTTAGCCAGGAAATATGTTTGTGTCTGGGTGGTGTTTTAATTCAAACCACAATCTTTTCTCTAATCTTAACTAGTCATTTTGGTGCTTAAATGTAACTGTCGTGGCCACAAAACTCACTTTTTGTCGGCTAAACTCAACTGCCACGGCCACTGAAAGGTCCGACAGTTAAAGGTGCTCTGTAGCTGGCTCACAGTCACCTTTTCTCAGCTAAATTTAACTGTAAAGACCGCTAAACTAAACTGTCATATAATCAGTCGTCACGTAACCAGCGGGCGGTCGCTTAATTTCATAGGATATCATGCAAATTGTTGTGCATAAGTTTTCGTACGATATCATACGATACGATACTGTTCATGCGTTGCCAGATCAATCCACAATGTGGCTGCATTACTGGGTTACATTCAACGTCAAGTTTAGCTCCATCCAAGGTATCTGACTTCTAACAACTTCTCATTTATATTATGTACTGTACGTGTGCATTTATTATGTGTAGAAATAGGAAATTAGACAGTAGCCATGTTTCCATCTAATTTCTCAAGCAAATTTTAAGCAAACCTTTAAAATGTCGCAAAAAAGAAAATGCGAATTAATAGCATTTCCATCAACTGGTTTAGAGCAAATAAACTAGACTATGCAAAGCTTAGTTTCCTCACAAGTTGACGTTACGCATGGTTGTAGCTTGCAAACCGTCTTGCTAAATCAAAGAGTTTAGGAGCTAAGTTCTTTGGCTAAATGGAGAGAGGTAGCATTGTAGAAGTTGGCCACCTGTGCAGAACACAGGGTTGTGGCAGAGACAATAGGCTCGTTCGAGATGAGCCAGATCTGCGCAGAATCGATCACCGGCGATCGCCGCCCAATGCATGCTGGTTAGATTCTTGTCCGACTTGATCCCGACTTGCTCTGACGTCATGCACACGTGGGCAACGATAATCTCACGAGACCAAGGCGGCCGCAGTTTTGAGACGCAGGTAGCACAGTTGCTTTTCACCAACTGCAAGAGCCCAAGGGGGTAAGCTTCGCTTCAGAACTCGAGCCATCATGGCGCCATTTTGATGCTAACTGGCCATCACCTCCTGTTAGCATTCCGCTGACCGCCATTTTTTTTTACGTCACTTGACTGCGAATAAGTTTACATCTGAAGCGTTTAAAGACTCTATTTGTCCGTTGTTTAGTTCCAAAGAAACACGACAATGTATAAAAGGCTCCATTACCTTGTACCTCACGTTATGGCTCCGTAGCAGACGTTTTTGTAAAAATAAGCTAACGATTGTGTCATAACCAAGTGACTTACTGTCGCATAGTAGAGGAATTACCGTATAGTAAAGGAGAAGCTCGCAGGCAGTTTGGACTTACATGAGATGTTTAGGTTTAATTACTAATGTTAACTAGCATGTTAGTGATCAATAATTAGCCTGTGCCCATGTTATCTCCTTACATACACCTACAGTCTCCGTATCTGTAAGATTGGGAATGATTGAGATTTCTCTTGGCACAGCTACCAGAAGACTTACAACTTTCAGACAGGTTGCTCACGTCACATTCTCTCAGTTGGAGGCTGCGCAGTAAAGCTGGCCATCACCGGAAAAGTGCTTCTAATAGCCTTCACTGGTCTCCGTCCAGAGCAACGGGGTCTATTGGTCCATTATATACTGTCTATGCAAGAGCCAGGCGGACGCAGGCGGACCCAGGGCATGCTGGGAAACGCCGGCCTCTCAGCTGATCGAACAGCTGATTGGTTCTGAATCGACTTAACATGACAACGTTTTATATAAACGTTTTATTGATTTTGAATCGGAGGGATTTTCACTGCTATTTGTCTGATTTAAAGGCTTATTCTGTACAGAACACACGTGAGGCTGATAGTTATGTTTAGAAGTCAGAGAGACTAAATCTCTTCAGATTAGGGATCATGTACAGTCTGTTGTTAATTAAAATCAGCAACAGATCACATGTAGAGAATTTTGACAGCTACTCTGTCATAATAAAATCAACTGGAGTCTGTGTACAAGCTGATATATGGGTCTGATAACATTTTATTAAATCGGAATCGGACCACAGTGTTTATGTCACTTCCTGTTCAGCCTGAAGGCTGCTGGAATCAGCTGGAAAACTGTCCGACTTGAGAGCGGACTTTTGTCACCGCCCCCGGGTGCTGCCGGCTGCTCTCATCCGCTTTACAGGCGAGGCGCAGTTCATCTCGAACGAGCCTATTTTGTACAAGTTAACTGCATGGCCAATCGACAATTCCTATTGGTGTAAATAAAAGAGAGAACCCTGATTTATCACAAATCATCCAATGGTAATGAAAATCGCCATCAATTGCCTCTATGTTCTAAATGAATGTTATGTCTGATTTAAAGTAAGTTAAAACTTGGGTACATTCATTTTAATTGTAACATGACCAAAAGATTTAAAGGCAGACTTTTCCACCAATTTAAGTCTTCTTCTACTTTCTCAACCAAAGATTATTTTCATATATATATATATACATACACAGTACAGGCCAAAAGTTTGGACACACCTTCTCCTTTTTCCTTTTTATTTTCATGACTATTTGCATTGTAAATTCTCACTGAAGGCATCTTAACAAAAAAGTGTGAAATATCTTATATTTTAGATTCCTCAAAGTAGCCACCCTTTGCTTTTTTATTAATAAGGGAAAAAATTCCAGTAATTAACCCTGACAAGGCACACCTGTGAAGTGAAAACCATTTCAGGTGACTACCTCATGAAGCTCATTGAGAGAACACCAAGGGTTTGCAGAGTTATCAAAAAAAGCAAAGGGTGGCTACTTTGAGGAATCTAAAATATAAGACATGTTTTAAGTTATTTCACAGTTTTTTGTTAAGTACATAATTCCATATGTGTTCATTCATAGTTTTGATGCCTTCAATGAGAATCTACAATGTAAATAGTCACATTGAATGAGGTGTGTCCAAACTTTTGGCCTGTACTGTATATATATATATATATATATATATATATATATATATATATATATATATATATATATATATATATATATATATATATATATATATATATATATATATATACATATACATACACTATATGTGCTGTCATAGGTTATTTTATGCTGATTTATTGCACACATGTCTGAACAAGTCTGCATTCACAGATACCCAGTGTAGTATAACATTATCTTTTTATTCAAAAGTCATTGTGAAACAGATCGTCTTAGTGTTGGAATTTTAAACTCTGGTGGATTTGTGAGGACTATGGTTAACTGCTCCTCAGATCTCTGCAGGGTAAATCCAGACAGCTAGCTAAACCATCTGTCCAATCTGAGTTTTCTGTTGCACGACTAAAACAACCTTTGAACGTACACATGTTCCACCAAGTTCCTTCCCAAAGCTATTTTGCAGCGACACTGTGGCTCTGCTCGGCACTTAGTACCACCAAAGACAATTGTGATTGGTTTAAAGAAATGCCAATAAACCAGAGCACGTTTTTCTCCAATCCCAGAAAGCTGTCTGGACTAGCCAGACCTTCCTCCGCAACGCTGTGGAGGAAGGTCTGACAATGCGAGACTAGGGGACACTTAACATCTTCAAACAACATGTTTTCTTTGTATAGCTGTAGAGATCATAGTTCTAAATGAGGTGATGTAAGAACTTGCTTCACAGGGTTCCTTTCTTTTGTCAGTGGGTTTCCTTTAAAGCTACTGCAATCAGCGACCTCAGTCTAGGTGATGGTAATAACGCTGGTTGCCACCCGCCATAAAAGAAAAAAGAAAAGAAGAAGCAGCAACCTCAGTGCACTTGACAGTCAGACAGCACAGGTTGAGTAATAGTAAGGTAGGTGGGCATGTTAGGCCTTTATTTATAGGACAGCTGACCGCGGTCACTGTGTCCAGGAGTAAACCTCTGTATATGGCAGAGATGGGAGTAAGTCACACATGGACAAGTCACAAGCAAGTCTCAAGTTTTAACCTTCAAGTCTCAAGCAAGTCCAAGTCATTTTTTGTGACAATCAAGCAAGTCAAGTCAAGTCATAGCTTTGGTCAAGCAAGTCACAAGTCAAGTCATACCAAAGTTTCCATTTTTAAACAAGCTAAAGACAGTGGTTATGAACTGCTGGAGTTTTATTTGCATTTTTTCCTACTCAATATTCAAAAGACATTGCGTCCAAGCCACAGACATCTGAATAGTTAATAATAATAATATTTGTGAGTGAGTGAATGTGTGCATGTTTGAGAGAGAGAGTGAGTGAAAAGTTATTAATATTGGTGAGAGAATGTGTGCGTGTGTGTGAGCGTGCATTGTGTTGTGTGTGTATGTGTGCCTAGCTTTATTCACATACTTACGTCTGCATATGGGTGTTTGTGTGTGAGTGAGAGTGAGAGAGAGAGAGAGAGAGAGAGAGAGAGAGAGTGCAGTTTTTGTTGTGTGTATATGTATGTATGTGTGTGCCTAGTTTTATTCGCTCTAACCGCCACCTTGAACAAAGAGGGGAGGGTGTGCTTATTCATGGCCCGAAAACTGAACTGTAGCCTACATCACAAACGTCCAAATAGTGGTTCAGCTGACTATGGGGACTGGAACCCGAATCTCTCCCGATTTGAAGGGTCTGATGAAATTCGACGTGGTGGTGGTTGACGTCGGAAATATTTGTAGTGCAGACCTTGCAAACTGCCGTTCGTTTCTTCTTTGCCTGGCTAATGTGTATCCTTATAGCCAAACTTTATTATTTTCGGTGTACAGGGGTCCATGACGTTTACTGACGGTCTTCCGCCGTGTGCCGTGTAATCATATCAACGGGTTCCCGCGCATGCGACAGCACTAAAATTGTAAAGTTAATTCCTCCTGAATATCAGGGGGGAAAATTATATATTTATTAAACAGAAAGTCAAGTCATTTCAAGTCATTTGACTCAAGTCTAAGTCAAGTCTCAAGTCATGAATATCAAGTCAAAGTCAAGTTGAGTCTTTTAGGAATGTTTATCAAGCAAGTCTCAAGCAAGGGGGTAAGCTTTGCTTCAGAACTCAAGCCATCATGGTGCCATTTTGTTGCTAACTGGCCATCACCTCCTGTTAGCATTCCGCTGACCACCATTTTTTTTTTACGTCACTTGACTGCGAATAACTTTACATCTGAAGCGTTTAAAGACTCTATTTGTCCGTTGTTTAGTTCCAAAGAAACACGACAATGTATAAAAGGCTCCATTACCTTGTACCTCACGTTATGGCTCCGTAGCAGACGTTTTTGTAAAAATAGGCTAACGATTGTGTCATAACCAAGTGACTTACTGTCGCATAGTAGAGGAATTACGTGATAGTACAGGAGAAGCTCGTGAGGCAGTTTCGACTTACATGAGATGTTTAGGTTTAATTACTAATGTTAACTAGCATGTTAGTGATCAATAATTAGCCTGTGCCCATGTTATCTCCTTATATAAACCTACAGTCTCCGTATCTGTAAGATTGGGAATGATTGAGATTTCTCTTGGCACAGCTACCAGAAGACTTACAACTTTCAGACACGTTGCTCACGTCACATTCTCTCAGTTGGAGGCTGCGCAGTAAAGCTGGCCATCACCGGAAAAGTGCTTCTAATAGCCTTCACTGGTCTCCGTCCAGAGCAACGGGGTCTATTGGTCCATTATATACTGTCTATGGTCTCAAGTCCTAAAATTTGCGACTTGAGTCTAACTCGAGTCAAGTCATGTGACTCGAGTCCCCCATGACTGGTATATGGGCACACGCTCTACCAGGTGAGATACTCAAGCGCTCACTGCTCTGATATTCTGCTCAAAGAATGTTTCGCTTTTACAAAATCATACTATAACTTTAATACAGGATAGTTTTTGGCAGGTTGCCGAAATTTACAAATTAAAATATCTCAAGTAACATTCAACACTCTCAGTGGAATATGGAATACATCAGGCTGTTCTCATGAACCATTCGACATATAGCTATGGACAGTAAAGCACTGTAATTCGTATGTATTCCATGTCCGTTGGACAGTCTGACGAGGTCAGTGACTCAAATCTGTTCGGTGTGTCCCGTGCCGTCGGCAATCTGGGGGGCTGTCGGTGTTCATTTTCGCCGACCTGACATGTTCAGTCGGCGGCAGGGTAGTCGGGACTCACCCGGAAATGGGGAGCGGAATGAGGTGACTAGAGTCCCTCAAAATCTGACAAAAATCTTTTAAACTGACCTTGGTTGAGCTAAAATGAAGACAGATTCAGGAACTGCATGGCCTATTTCTTGCTTAAAATGTTTTCAGAAACACGTTTCAGTGAACTATTTTAGTACAATATGAGATTGTATTCTGAACGGAGAAAACAAACCCATGTGACGCGTTCGTCCAATCAGCTGCCGGTTTTCATTTCTTGGGCAACAATACAGAGTAGCGCCGCCTCCTGCTATGGAGACGTATTACGTTTCTCAAGTCGGTGTCGCCTCAGTGTGTTCCGAGGCAGTTTTTTGGACCTGTTCATCTCGACTGTCTTTTCTGTCAACGGTAGGCCGTTGGGTTAATGTGTCAGCACCTTAAGACTGCTCAGGTCGCTGTAGGGAGGAAGTCAAGGTGATGAATGGGTCCTAAAACACAAGGCTTTCAAGCAGGGGAGTGGAATTCATGACTTGGGGAGAACACAAGACTTTCCAGAGGAGTATTTTAATCCAAACCACTATCTTTTTTTTCCAATCTTAACTAGTCGTTTGGGCCCTAAACTTAACTGTTGTTGCTGCATGATGCTTTTCATCGGCTAAACTCAACTGCCATGGCCCCTGAATGGACCGTCACCTCGTCGTGCTCCGTACCCGGTTCTAAGTCACATTTTGTCGGCAATACTCAACTAGCAACGGCAGAGGTCTATACTCAGAGAGCGCAGATTTCTGCGAAAGGCATGTCCTATCTCACAATGTTAGTGCAATGCAGGGTGAATTTTGCCAGTCAGGAACATTTTTCCAATTATTCCAACACCACATTAATGCAACACAAATGCCCTCTCGCAATGTTACAAAAAGTGAAATATAATTAGTGTTTTCAGTTCAGATCAGCTCCAAATCTTTTTCTAGTTTACCTGGTAGAGCGTGTGCCCCATGTAGGCTCAGTCATTTCCAGCGGCCCAGGTCCAAATCCGACCTAAGGCCCTCTTCAGCTATTCTAAACAGAGGAAAAAGATCTTAAAATATCGTGGAACATTTGCACTCTACAAAAGAAAATGCCACATACAATATTAAGTGAAGTTAACTGTTCTCACAATACAGTAACATAGGCTTTACTTTTTACTTTACTTACCTTTTATTTGAATTAGCTGTGGTTTAACGTCATTTCTGTTGATCGAGACTATCCCTTGCATAACCAAGGTATTTCTACTAGTGTGTGTGTGTGTGTGTGTGTGTGTGTGTGTGTGTGTGTGCATGCGTGTGTGCATGCGTGCATGCATGCATGCATGCATGCATGTATGCATGCGTGCAATAACTGCTCGTCCTCACTGTTGTACCTGATTATAAAGACACTTTCTCCTTCTGACTGCTTTTCTCTCTCTTCCTCTCTCTCTGTTTCCAGATTCTCCCAGGCCTGGTTTGGACCCCAGTCCGTCTAACAGAGCAGGACTCATCTCCCCTAATGCTCCTTTACGCCCCAAATCACCTTTTTTGCCCAGGGCTAGACGGTGAGTCCTCATGCCTTCACTGCCCAACCCTACTACTCAACACAAACACACCCAGAAAACTAACACGTCCATACTTAATACTTTCATACTCTCAAAGGCGTATCATGTCTGTGATAAGCACATACAGTCTCTCTGAAGGTTAATTCATTGACACTGAAACAGCAATCTCCTTATGTATACAGTTATACCTAGAAGAGTGTGATCTAAGGAATCAGTATGCTAGAGTACCAAGACCCAGTTTTTTGAAAGGACTAATGCCTTTTTGATTTCAAGAAAGGTTAAAGTTCTAAGAGAATGAGTAGACTGCAAAAAGCATTCATTTTCACAAGTCATTCGGTCAATTATTTTTCATAAAACCAGTAAACTAAAGCCAAACCAGAGATATAGGCTTGTTGCCTGTAGGCTTGTTAAGAAAACATGATTTTAGGACTTAATAATAGAGAGCACACTCTTAAGACTGAGATATGGAATGCAACACGTCCTCTATTAAGAACTACACCTGTGGTGCTAAACATAGAACAAACAGCTTCTCAAACAGAGCTGCTCAACAGGAACAAACTTCTATGCATCACACACAATGCCTCCAAAATGATTGGCCTCCCCACCCCCAACCTCTCAGACCTCAACAGCAAAGCCATCACACACAAAGCTCACATTATAGCATATGACCCTAGGCACCCCCTCAACCCATTCTTTACAATCCTTCCATCTGGTCGTAGATAAAGTCTCCTTTAGTGTCATATTTTAGGCGCGTTTAACTCTTGGCGTCACTTTTTGGCGCTCCGGGTCGGGACGTCAGTTTAACTGACATGCAGCACAAGAACGGGACAGTCAGGCTTAGGAAAAGATTGTGGGTGGGGTTACAAAATGTATGTTTCTGTGACATGCGGGACAAGAACAGGACATGAACCCCGGTCTCCTGGGTTAAAGTCCTGTGTTGTTTGACCCATCCACCACCCCATAATGAGTTTATGGTCTCAATCGCTAATTTAAGTCTTCTGCAATACAGAATGATGTTCATTTTTTGAATTATGGTTAGTTGATTTTAAAATCGGCGATAAAGCAGGGGATGTATTAGGGCTTGGCTATGATGTGATTGCCATTGAAAGTGTGTAACGTAACGTGGCTCCTCCCTCACTCCTCCCTCTCGTCTAAAATCGTCACATCCGCAACCAAGAGGGTAAGCTTCGCTTCAGAACTCAAACCTCCAATGGCGCCATTTTGTTGCTACAAAGCGATCACCTCCTGTTAGCATTCCACTGACCGCCATTTTTTTTTTTACGTCACTTGACAGCGAATAACTTTACATCTGAAGCGTTTAAAGACTATATATGTCCGTTGTTTATTTCTAAAGAAACACAACAATGTATAAAAGGCTCCATTACCTTGTAGCTCACGTTATGGCTCTGTAGCAGACGCTTTTATAAAAATAGGCTAACGATTGTGTCATAACCAAGGGACTTACTGTCGCACAGTAGAGGAATTACCGTATAGTACAGGAGAAGCTCGTAGGCAGTTTCGACTTACATTAGCTGTTTAGTTTTAATTACTAACGTTAACTAGCATGTTAGTAATTTTAACAATAATTAGCGTGTGCTTAAGTTATCTCCTAACATATACCTACATTCTCAGTCTCTGTAAGACTGGGAATGATTGAGATTTCTCTTGGCACAGCTACCAGAAGACTTACAACTTTCAGACACGTTGCTCACGTCACATTTACGTTGTCTCTGTCAGTTGGAGGCTGCGCAGTAAAGCAAGAGATCACCGGAAAAGTGCTTCTAATAGCCTTCACTGGTCTCCGTCCAGAGCAACGGGCTCTATTGGTCCATTATATATATATATGTCAATGTCCGCAACCAGGCAAGGCAAGGCAACTTTATTTATATAGCAGATTTCAGCAACAGGGCAATTCAAAGTGCTTTACATAAAACATGAAAGCAGTTAGAAAACAATTAAAAACAATTTAAAAGACAAGAATAAATTTTACAGTGCAGTATGAGAATTTAAAGAACTGAGAGATAAAATATGCGAATAAAAAGCAGTTGAAACAGTTAAACATATAAAAGCAGATTAAAATAGGTTAATTAAAGAAAGGACCAATATGTTAGACATCTCAAGCAGTTCGGTCAATATTTCTGGTTCATCTCACCAACAATGGGTCCAGATGCTTCACATGGAGGTTTCATTCCCCATAGTTACAGAAGCTCTTCTTCTTTTTCAATGCAGTCGTCACCACAAGGCTTAGTTCTTTTCTTCGGCAAACCTTGCAAAACCCGGAAAGGTCTTCAGACCGTCTCTAATAGTCAGGAAACGTGCTAGTTTCGTAGACTATTAATTTTATTCTTAATTTAATAGTTTCTCAGACTATTTCTGTTCAATTGTAATTGTTTTGGTCTTCAGACCCTTTTGTTAGTTATCAAACTAACTTTGTTGACAGTCCACAGCCTCTCTTCTGTAATCTATTGTCACACCCGTATCAAAGAAATAATCAGAAATATGTCCGTTTCTGCAAAATCTCACTGGAATAATCATAAATTCAATTCTATTAATTGATCTAACTAGAACCCCAACGAACTGAGAGATAAAATATGTGACTAAAAGTTACAGTGCAGTATAATAAATTAAACATTAAAGAGCAGTTATAGATTGTCATACAGTGTCAACTTCAGTATAAAAAATTATAAGAATTTAAAGAAAGAGCAGTTAATACAGTTAAACAGAAAATAGCAGATAAAACAGATTATTTAAAGAAAGGCAACATCAAAAAGATAGGTCTTCAGCCTTGATTTAAAAGAACTGAGAGTTGCAGCAGACCTGCAGTTTTCTGGGAGTTTGTTCCAGATATGTGGAGCATAAAAACTGAATGCTGCTTCACCCTCTTTAGTTCTGACTCTGGGGACAACAAGTAGACCTGTCCCAGATGACCTGAGAGGTCTGGGTGGGTCATAGTGTAGTAGCAGATCAGAAATGTATTTTGGCACTAAACTGTTAAGTGATTTATAAACCAGCAAACGTATTTTGAAATCAATTCTTTGAGGCACTGGAAGCCAGTGTAGAGACTTCAGAACTGGAGTGATGTGATCCACTTTCTTGGTTTTAGTGAGGACTCCGGCAGCAGCGTTTTGAATCAGCTGCAGCTGTCTGATTGACTTTTTAGGGAGACCTGTAAAGACACCGTTACAGTAGTCAAGTCTACTGAAAATAAAAGCATGGACAACTTTTTCCAAATCCTGCTGGGACATAAGTCCTTTAACCTTTGATATATTTTTAAGGTGATAATAGGCTGATTTTGTAATTGTCTTAATGTTGCTTTTAAAATTCAGTTCTGAGTCCATGACTACACCAAGATTTCTGGCTTTGTCTGTTGTTTTTAACATTGTCGTTTGAAGCTGAACGCTGACTTTTAATCGTTCCTCTTTAGCTCCAAAAACAACCACCTCAGTTTTTTCTTCATTTAATTTAAGAAAGTTCTGGCACATCCAGTCGTTAATTTGTTCAATGCACATATTCAGTTGTTGTATTGGGCTATAGTTCCCTGGCGATAAGGTTATGTAAATTTGTGTGTCATCCGCATAACTATGGTAACTTATTTTGTTGTTTTCCATAATCTGAGCCAGTGGAAGCATGTAGATGTTGAACAGAAGAGGCCCCAGAACTGAGCCTTGGGGAACTCCGCACATCATATTTGTATGCTCAGATGTATAATTACCTATAGACACAAAGTAGTCCCTATTCTTTAAATAGGATTCAAACCACTTTAGTACTGAGCCAGAAAGACCAACCCAGTTTTCCAATCGGTCAAGTAATATGTCATGGTCGACCGTATCAAATGCAGCACTGAGATCAAGTAATACTAAGACTGAAATTTTGCAACTATCTGTGTTTAAGTGGATGTCATTAAAGACTTTAACAAGAGCCGTCTCAGTGCTGTGGTGTGGTCGAAAAGCTGACTGAAAGGCATCAAAACTGTTGTTTAGCGATAAGAAAAGGTTGAGTTGTTGAAAAAACGCTTTTTCTATGATTTTACTTAAAAATGGAAGGTTTGATATCGGCCTATAGTTGCTCATTAGTGACGTGTCTAGATTGTTCTTTTTTAGGAGTGGCTTGATGACTGCAGTTTTTAGGGCCTGTGGGAAAATACCTGAGAGCAGAGATGTGTTTACAATCTGTAGAAGATCAGAAGCCAAAACAATTCAAAACATTTTTGAAAACACCCGTTGGTAGAATATCAAGGCAACAGGAGGAGGTTTTCAGATGTTATAATGTATAATGTCCTCAAGGTTTTTATGGTTGATCGTATGAAATTGTGTCATATTGGAATTTGTTTTGCGTTAACACTGTGACAACTCATATCCTGTACTTGATATGGAGGCACTGTTTGTCCAATCTTCTGAATTTTGTCTGTGTAGAAGGAGGCAAATTCATTGCAAGCCTTAGTAGACAATAGTTCAGATGCTATTGGTACTGGAGGGTTTGTTAATCTATCGACAGTAGGCGCCCAGATAGCTCGGTTGGTGGAGCGGGCGGCCATGTGTAGAGGTTTACACCTCGACGCAGCGGACCCGGGTTCGATTCTGGCCTGCGGACCTTTGCTGCATGTCATTCCCCCTCTCTCTCCCCTTTCACTTCTTCAGCTGTCCTATAATTAAAGGCCTAAAATGCCCAAAAAATAATCTTTGAATCTATCGACAGTAGCAAACAAAGCACGTGAATTATTATTGTTTCTGGCAATAATGTCAGAGAAAAAGGACTGACTTGCATTCCTTAGTTCCAAATTATAAATGTGAAGTCTCTCTTTATAGGTGTTGCAGTGGACCTGGAGATTAGTTTTTTGCCAACTGCTCTTTTTTCTGTTCTCACCACTATAAAATTTCTCCATGGAGATCTTTTCCTACCAGAGACAGCTTTAATCTTAGTGGGAGCAATAGCATCAATAACATTCGTAATTTTACAGTTGAAATTATCTACAAGCTCAGTGACTGAGGTCCCAGTGAGGGCAGGTGTAGAGGAGAAAAGCTGAATGAATGATTCACTGGTGTTTTCAGTTATATACCGTTTTCTGATGAACTTTGTTTGAACACTTTTGGGCACCGAGATTTTGCCGTTAAAGAAGACACAGGAATGATCAGAGAGAGCAACATCAGGATGACTGCGCCCGCAAACTTGATGACTCATAGCAGATCTCCACAAACCAATGGGTGACGTCACACATGCTTTTTCCATGTCTATGGTCGGTATCCAACTCTGACAGCTACTGAGTGTGAACGGGTTGTATTGTCAAAAAAATAGACTTGATGCCTGAATAAACGCTTCAGGTCGCATTTACGATCTCTTTTGCATTTCACACAGAATGTTAACCTGCATGCAACATGACATGTTTCCATATAACTCTGTGAAACATTGTGCAACAAGCTTAGACGTATGTTTAATCTTGTTTGGTGGAGTGTCAGGAGCTTTTTAACCACGCCTGACAGCATTCATTCAGCAAATGGAGCTGGCCCAAGAGTAATTACTTGACGTATGAGGAACTTTGGTCACGCAACCTCTTTCTCTGTTCAAAGTTGGCCATCTGATTGAATGTGAATGTCTTTCTTGATCTGTTTCGGCCATCCACTCTCTCCTGGTCCTTGGCACCTACTAGTCAATGCTGTGAACGGTTTTGGTCTGGTGTTTACAGACCAAGTTTAAAGAGTCACTTTGGGATTTTGAGGACATCAAAGGATACATTTTTTGTGTTGACAAAATTAGGGCAAAGGAAAGCTGAATATCTTGATAATTTTTGTTGAAGCCTTCAGGTCATCATTTGAAGGAGAAATGCAGACTTTTGAAGATCTAGCCACTGAATTAGGGCACAGCTTGCCTAATAAAAGGTTTTTGTTCAGCAAAAGCATAGAACAGGCTGTTCTCATGAACCATTCGTACATATAGCTACGTAAAGTAAAACACTGTAATTTGTATGTCTTTATTGCTGTATGCACAACGTAACTGCTCTGGATGGCGTAGTGAGAAGGTCAGGGGTGGTTGGGTCATAAAACACAAGTGGGGCTTTCAAGCAGCAGAACTTCCCTGGTTAAACTCAAGACTTTTACCCAGGAAGCATGTGTTTGTATCCCGGGAATACTACTTAAGGGGACCAGTGTTTTAAAAAAAATATTTTTTATATATAATATTTATTGGTGCAACAACATTGATACAATTATTTTTTAATTTAAGGGCATTTTAGGCCTTTATTTTTATGGGACAGCTGAAGACATGAAAGGGGAGAGAGAGGGGGAGTGACATGCAGCAAAGGGCTGCAGGTTGGAGTTGAATCTGTGGCTTCTGCATCGAGGACTTAGCCTCTATATATGGGTGCGCGCTCTACCAGGTGAGCTACCCAGGTGCCCCATTGGTACAAGTTTAAAGTCTGTACAAATCACAGTTTAAAAAAAAAATACAATCCTTTCCCATTATCCACCCACCCCCCTCCCAAATGCCCAACAATTCACCCCATGAGTACACAAATAGTAAAAAAAAAATTAAGCAAACATATCTGGCACTAACCCCTCTGAGAGCAAACTTGATCTTCTTTAGGTTTAGAAACGAGATCATGTCTATCAGCCAGGAGGAGAATGGGGGGGGCGGGGCAGGGGGTGTTGACGATTTCCAAGCCAGGAGTATTCTCCGTCTCGCAATAAGTGTGGCAAGAGCAACTATTGTCAGTCTTGCTTGACCGGTGTTTTAATCCAAACCACAATTTTTGATTTCTAATCTTAGTCCTTTTGGTGCCTAAATTTAACTGTCATCGCCGCAGGACAGTCACATTGTGTCTCAAAGTCAACTTCAATGGAACTGTAAAGACCGCAAAACATAACTATCATGTGACCGGTGGTGTGACCTGCGGGCGGTCTCCTAATTTTGTAGGCTATCATACAAATTGGTGTGCATAAGTTTTCGTACGATATCATACGAACCTGTTCATGAGAATGTGTTGTCTTTAAACAACTAGATATACAACTGTGAAACTCACATGAAAAATGTATGAAGATAGATGAACATGGCCTTAATTACTACATGGCAATTTGAAGAGTTTCAGTTTCTAGGTGAAGATGAAAATAGCTGCTATAGATGAGATTCTAAAGTGTGTTTTTTGCCCTCAGATGTAGCCCTCAGCCTTCACCACAGCTCGATCATTCCAAAACTGTGTTGCCAAGCAATGGGGAGGCCAGCAGCAGACATGCTCTGTACCACAGCGATGCTGTGGATAGGAGAAGAGGAGGAGTGGGAGGAGGGAGGAGTTTGGACATATCTGCTGCCTCCAACAACCAGCATCGAGATTTTACAGCTGACATGATCACTTACCGGACTCACAACATTCATAGCGAAGACATTATAAAGCTGTCGGAGCAAACAGCTGCAGATTGCACTGTTCAGGAGAAAACCATGAGCTCACAACGGCCCAGTTCTAACAGCACAGACCAGGATAACGCCAACCTCAGGTCAGATCTTCTTATACTTGAAACAGGTGGAAAAGATAGAAATCAAAAAGGATCTTTTTTTTATGAAGCTTAAAATCTGGATTTCTGCTAATAGTAAATAGTAGATATAAAACCCAAAAGAGGCCAATAAAAATGATTAATGATTTTAGTGCTTTTGTTAGCTTGTAAGCAACAAAATGACAAAACACTGTGAGTTATGAAAAAATTGAGATATTGGAGTGATTGAGTAGTCACTCATTGTGTGGCTGGAGAATGAATGTGAAGAGGCAAAAGGTGGATGTTTTTATATTTGTATCAAAAAATGGCTTGGGTTCACTCTGTTGGGTTTGATAGAGAAGACAGAGAAGCGCAGAGAATTGATCTGTCTGTGTGCTGGAATGCACCAACAGCACTGCTGCATCATTTTCTTAATAGTAAAATGAAGCATAATAATTAGTGAATATATTCATTCACCTGGCTGCCTTCCCAAACACATATTTCCTATTTTCTTTCCTTTTAGGTTTCCAAGCAATGGAGCTCGCTCCCAGACAATCTGCCACAGCCTCAACATCGTCAAAAACATTGGTGAGGGTAGCGTATTTATTCAACGCACTTTTAACACCTCCAGAGTTGTTGCTACTAAATCATCTCTTATTTGATAATACATTATAGGCTATGACTAAGACTGAACATTGGTGGGATACAAACGTTCACATATGCCACATATGCAGCACATGGATTTCATGGAAGGCATCAGTACTGCAACTGAGCTGTATCTGTTACTGCATATCTCTGACACGTTCATCAAGGTTGAGTGCCTCTCTAATCTGACAGTCGGCTTTGTTGACAGACTACTCACCATTGTTCAGTGTGTACACAAGACAATGGTTATTTGCAGGGATTACCTGCAGGACAATATAGTCCTGCAGAAATATGTCCTATTTCGTTTTCTCCAACCTGTGCATTTCCTTGGCTATGTATGCGCATTTCACTCTCTCTTATGTAAGTCTCAGTCCAGTTCTACGCCCACCAAAGCAATCTGCAGTATATGACTGAGGGAGATTATGCAACAGGCCCCTGTTGTTCAAAGTCACCTTCCCTCTTGATATACACAAAGCCAGTCTTCCCTGAAAAGATTGAATGTTCTTATCAGCAAACTTTTTAGTTTTAGTTGAATAAACTTGAGCAAACCTACAATTCACTAATCATGTGTTGCCACACACATGCACACACACGCAACACGCACACGCGTGCGCACACATACACACGCGCACACACACACACACACACACACACACACACACACACACACATACAAATACACACACACACACACACACACACACACACACACACACACACACACACATGCTGGCATTACATTATTGACCTCATAAGGCTTGACACAGCTTGTGTCTTTCCAGTTTTGTCTCCTATCCTCCAGTTGTCAGTGCTCGCTATAGTAAATACCAACACAGTCTCACTTCCAGCCCGACAAAAACAAACACATGGTCAGGTGCCTTTGGCCATAGTTACTGACGCAAAACGTCTCCTTTAGTGACGCAGGGGCCTTTCAACTAATTCCAATGTCATCCCAGCCGTGGCAAAATTTTACTCTCTGGGTACCCCTTTGGCGTCATTTTTTTTGTGCGCTTGGGTGCGCATGCGTTACCTGGGTCGGGACCGATTTGGCTTCATTCTTTAAAGGGGTGGAAGAATGATTATATCGGATATTTCACAATGTTCCTTAAGGTCTCCTAATAGGGTATGTAACATTGGTTGGGCTGAACTTTTTTGCCAGAATGCTATTTTATGAGTATGGCCCTATGAATAGGGCCCTATTTGTAACAAGAGCTTTTCTTCCAAATCATGGTATGCTTATGAATATTTAGATGAGCTGCGCGCTGATTGGTTTGAGTGAACCACATAGAAACACATTGGAGACGAGAAAGCAGGTCTCATATTTCAGACACTGCAAAGTTATACATTGTTTGTCTACTATTTCATTACTACTATTACTATTAAATTCACTGCAGAGACTTTTTTATGCGAGAAATCAACAATATAAAGCTCAAATATGGGCCGTTTTACGAAGATTGATGGCTAATTGCAAATTTGGCAAGACGTGTCGGACTTTAGGAGCTCCACACAGTCTGACGAGAAAGCGGCAACCTCCATACCCAGTGAAAGTCACTGTTTCTCGGTTACTTACTACCGGGGGCTCAGGGCTCCGCGGAGCTAGCCGGCTGCCGGTTGCCGGCATAACTAGAGTATATTTACAGTTAGAATTTCGTCATGCTACTTATATTACAGCTACCCCAAGGTCTTATAAAGCTAACAATGGTGTCAGATTTCAATTTAATGCATTTTTGTGAACATGAGGGGTTTCGTTAGCTGCTAATGTCCCTTCAATCCTAAGTGTACAGATCGCGGCTAAGTAGCTACACTTTCAGCATAACTATTGTTTATTTACAGTTTGAATTTCATCACGACATGTATATCACAGCTCCCAAAGGTGTTAACAAAGTTAACAATTGTGTCCGATTTCAATTTAATGCATTTTTGTGAATTTTAGAGGTTGTTTGTTAGGAGGAGGCAAGGTAGCTAGCTCTCATTGATAGAGCTCAATCCAGCTCACTCGCGGACAAGAGGCGTTTATTTCTCTGATCGTTTGTTTAATTAACTCAATACACATATCCATTATAAGATTAACTGGAACCTGTGGTAAGAGATTGCGGGCGTAACAAGCTCCATGACCCTTGCCCTCACTCACACAGACCTGCCATTTAGCAGGATGTCAACTATGACAGGGTAAATTCGGTTTTGCATTTTATCACCCCTTTAATGTACAGGGTAAAACTTGTTAGTTATGGTTAGGATAAGAAGGTGGGTGGGGTTACAAAATGTACGTTTAAATGACACACAGGACAACGGGACATAAATTGTGAAAGTTCTATGTTGTTTGACCCATAAGAACGGTTGGTAAATACAAGTAAAAAGTTGCAATCCTGATCTGTTCAACTTACGTTACATAACCTTACACTACCACATACAATACATGATAAAGTTCTGGATTCATGCATGACATAAAATCTTCATTTGTTGCTGTTATTCATCATTATTTGACAATTAAAGGTCAGTGGTTGATAGAATAGTTTTAAAATGGTGTTATAATTGTGCTTGGCTCCGGCTCCGCTATGTGGGGAAAGTCTTACGCTCGCATAACCCTGTGCCCCAAGATACACATGCCAAAAAGCTTTGGCATTGAAAGCGGTTGGCACAAATTTTAAATATTAATTTAGTAATTGTCTCCCTTAGGAGAAATTTGTCTTGGGAATTCGAGAGAACACAGTTGACAGCACACAGCCTATATATACACACACACACACACACACACACACACACCTGTATTCATGTACGAACAGACTACAGTTAACTTCAGTAAAACACACAGAGCCATATACACAGAACATAAGCAACAAGAATATTGCAAGATACACCAATATATTGGTGTACTGAAGGGTAATTTGATGCCAAGTGGAGCTGATTGCCTGTTGCCCCAATGCAATTTGAAGCGTGTAGTTGGCAGAACTAAATATTTCTTTTAAAGGTCCCATGACATGGTGTTCTTTGGATGCTTTTATAAAGACCTTAGTGGTCCCCTAATACTGTACTGTCTCTTTCCCGAAATTCACCCTTGGTGCAGAATTAGAGCCACTAGAGCCAGTCCCACAATGAGCTTTCCTTATTATGTGCCATTTCTGTGTCTGTAGCTATTGAGGAGGCGAGAGGGGGGGCAAAGTGGAGAGTGGGGGTGTGGCCTTGACCAACTGCCACTTTGCTTGTTTAAAAGCCATGATGTCTCTTTTTCATGGGTGGGCCAAATTCTCTGGGCGGGCAAAGCAGAGAAAGGGGAGGTAACGTTGATTCCCAAGATTCCCACCTATTTCTAGCCACTGGGGGGCCATAGGCAGGCTGGGGGAATGCATATTAATGTTAAAAAACCTCATAAAGTGAAATTTTCATGCCATGGTACCTTTTAAAGAAGAAGGTCACCATGAACGATGTGGATTATCTTCTACAGCACGAATTTGAAGGAAATTTGAGATTAAATAAAGTACCTCATTGCCCACCAGCTGCGGGATATTGCTATGAACCAAACCGCAAAAATAATCAAAGATTTAACATGTAATGGTTCTGCAGGAAATAATTACTAGCTAGCCCTCAGAGAAGACACTATTTGCTTTCCATGTGTGTTTTCTTTCTGGAGCGGATGGTATGGTCAATAACATGCTTTCAGGATCTCAAGCATCTTTCTGAGAGGATTACCAAGCATGAAAGTAGCAGGACAACGCAGTAAAATTGTGCAAACATACGTAGCTACACTGCAAACTGACAGTGCATACAAACGTGGGTATTGAGCACTATAACAGAAAAACGGAGGTATACAAGTCCAAGGCAGCTGTTCGCCCAACTATTTTTCCACTTAAAAATGCCACTCCTTACATACAGTGGTAATCCAGGCTTTAAAAAAAAAAAAAAAAGAATTCTATATGTTTACCTCATGCCTGACTCATTGTCTTTTGACTCTCCAGCATTCCTGTACCAGGAATACCGGGACACTTCCAAGCAGCAGGAGATCGAGCAACGGCGGCAACGTGAGAACCTTTGTCCAAAGGTCACAGCAGAGACTGTGGTGGCAGGCTCTGGTGTCACGTCCCCTCCAGTGTTACAGCTGCAGCTGAGGAACAGTTCTCGGTCACTAAGCTTGTGGCAGAACCTGGAAGCTGTGCAGGCCAGTGGCTTGCTCACCCAGTTACCACAGAAAGAAATCATAATGCAAGAGGTGAGCAAATGTCAGTAGGATACATCATCTGGGGACCACGAATGGCTGTACTAAAGGTTGGACCAATTATTTAGTACATGTTGGGATATTTCACAAGACGAGTGAAATCTTTGACCAGCTGATGGTGCTTGATGATGAGAAATCACTAAAGCCAAAAACATTCATCTTCTGGCCACCATGCATGTCTGTATGCATCCACCAAGGACTTTAAACTTATTACCCAACAATGTCAACCTCAAGGTGGCACAAGAGGAAAACAGAAAATCACCAAAGAAAGTAGACGTCATGATCTGGGGACCATGAATGTTTAACCTCCAATAGTTAATAATAAATTTTAGTCTAGATCAAAATGGTGGGCAGAACGGCTGACATTTCAATCCCTAGAGCCATGCTGGTGGCATGGCCAACATGTATAATTATAATAGAAATAAACAAGAGATAAATTGAGCAGCTGCCTTGGTCCAAAATAACACTATGATATATGCTTTATGAATGCAAACAGATTGTGAAACCACATGGATTCCACCAACACAGAAGTAATTACTCTGTTACACATCATTTAAATGTGGTAAATTTGTAGTTTTTCCAGTGAAAATCAGTCAAATGAAAACAATAAGCCCTAGCCAACTGCACCAGCAGGACATCTTACTTCATCAGAATTTCAAATTTAATCATATCATTTAGGGATCCTCGGTTAGTATTATCGTGTCCTTATGATTTGCTTTTCTGTCTAGGCCACGTTTGAGCTTATTACCTCAGAAGCATCATACTACAAAAGTTTGGAAATTTTGGAGACTCACTTCCTACGTGACCCTGTTTTAATCAACACTCTAAGCCAATCCGATGTGCATTTTCTGTTCTCCAACATCGAGGAAGTCATGAAAGCCAGTGAAAGGTAGGTCAAGGTATTTATTAACACAAATCAGTTATTGATTGGAAGTCTGATCATACATCAAGTTCCAGTCCAGCAGACAAGCTTTGACTCCATATCCCTGGATAATGGTCTCTTAATATTTTCAGGTTCCTGATGGATCTTGAGCACCGAATTGAGAAGTCTATTTTGATCCCTGATGTGTGTGACATTGTTTACCACCATGCTGTGGAACACTTCAATGTCTTCATCAAATACGTCATTAACCAGGTGTACCAGGAGAAGAACTACAGACGCATATTGTGAGTACCTATTTTATAAATACATATGTTACAATGTGGACTATGTCGTCTTCATACACTAACAGTTAATTGTTTAGTGGTATATGAGCATACACTGTAAAAAATAGTGGACGTGGCATCTGCGCCATCACCCTGTCTGTGGACTGCCATTTTGAAGTCTTGAGTTTGGCAATACGGCGTTGCTACCGGATGTGACGTTTTTGACGATATGGTGAAGCTAGGGAGGATGATGCGGCCAAGCCAGTGTGGTTTACGGTTGCAATGGTGCTAAGATAAAAGCTAAAGGGGGAAAGTTGCTGATTTTCAACTCTTCTGAAGCAAGTCATCCAGTGGAGATTTACTGGAAGTTAAACACAGTTCTCCAGGTACTGCCACCATTCATCTTCATGCACAGCAGTACAGAAAATCGGCTACCGCTTGGTAGCTTGGTTTGCATAACGCTGAACAAGACATTTTTAGGCGACCAAAAGTTCTAATTAACTTTGATGAAGTAAAAACACACAGTGAGAGGGTCAAAGTTTAAGACCAAAATATGGACAACACCTAAAAACAAGTTATTTTAATGTCAACAGTGCCATGGTTAGCATTGCTAAGCCTCTGTCCTGATTGACAGGTCGCTTTTTGCCACGCCCTAAAGTTTTGCTTTTTAAAATAAATGGGACCATAATTTACAAAATGAACATCATGCTGTAGGCCTATTGAAGGAGACTTGAAACTAGCGATTGTTATCAGAAACATGACTATCAGACCAAATCAGTGAAATTGGGCTTAATGGATATAATATGTCTAGGTCTGATAGCCATCTTCATTAAGACATGTTTTTCTTTTACTATTATTAGCTCTGTATCTACTCTACTCTACTCCAATTTTAGTGATCACTGTCCAATAGCCTGTATCAGAGACACTGGACAAGAAAAGTCTTGCTTTATTGTAAAGATTTTGTATATGACTTGTCTTTAAGTGATAATTCTCTCACGATAACTGTTATTGACCCCACCATGGCTTTATATTATTTTATTAAATTATTATATTAAAATTTTCAATTCTGTTGTTGATAAACATGCCCGTTTTAAGAAGCTAAGAATAACAAACAGAAGTAACCCTTGGTTTACTGCGGATATCGCTGACATGTTACATTCTAGGGACATTTCCTGGAATAAAGCACATACTTCGGGGTTGGGTGCAGATTGGCAGCATTTTCGTCTTCTCCGAAACAAGTGCCTTGTTGCAATTCGTAATACGAAATCATTTTACTATGTTTCTTCTTTAACTGATTGCCATGGAAATCTAGCAACATTTTGGAGAATAATTAAGTCTATCTCATAGCCCTTCCTCATACTTACCCAATCAGATTACTCAGGGTTCTGTCACTGTCTCTGAAGAGAAGGAGTGATGTGATATCTTTAATAAACACTTTGTTACTGCCGGTCACTTATTCCAGAATTCACCCTTGATTGTTCTGATAAGTGACAAGTCATCTAGTATGCCAGGGGATCCTGGGATGCATAGTGCTCAATGCTCTCTAAGTCCACTGGGGCTGACAAATTGGATCCTAGTCTTTTATGATTAGCTGCTCCTATTATTGTTGATGTTTTGACGCATATTTATTTTTATAATTCTGGATGTATGGAACACTGCTTATGTTACTCCTCTGCTTAAGGGTGGTCCTACAAATGACATTAATAACTATCGGCTAACTTCAAAACTACCCTGCTTAGCAAAAGTTTTAGAACGTCTGATAAGTAATCAAATAAGATCTTATTCATCTGACTATGATATTCTAAATGTCTTTCAGTATGGTTTTAGACCTGGGCATAGCACTGTATCAGCGGCCTCCAAGGTTGTGAGTGATATTGTTCATGCATTGGATAATAAGCAGGATTGTGTTGTGCTTTTTATTGACCTCACTAAGGCCTTTGATACAGTGGATCATGCTATCCTTTTAGAACATCTAAACAATATCGGGTTCGATATTGTATCCTGCAGGTGGGTGGAGAAGTATTTATCTGACAGATCGCAAGCTGTTGTGGCCGATGGTTATCAATCATATTTTCTGAAAATCTGTAAAGGGGTTCCTTAGGGATCTGTTTAGGGGCCTCTTTTATTTACTATATTTATTAATGATTTTAATTCTGGTGTTAGCAACAGTTCAGTTCATTGCCCCTTCTACTGATCTCGCTCTTCAGAACTTACAATCAGGTTTTTGTGAATCCAAAGAGCTCTTTATGATCTTAAATTGATTTTAAACTTTAAGAAAAAACTAAGTGTATGGTTTTTGCAGGAAATGTGTCTACTGTAATAACTGAAAGGGCCATCACCACTTAGCGTTGGACACAAATTTAAAAAGCTTCCAGCTAGAAGAATTTGCAAGTATATAATATTTCAGTGGATGATAAGCTGTCTTTCAAACCACACATAAGTTGTAAAGAAATTAAAACCAAAATTGGCATTATTTTATAGAAATAAGTCATGCTTCACCCAAAGTTGTAGGAAACAAGATTGTTCAAGCTACATTTCTATCAGTTTTGGACTATGGTGATATAATTTATATGAATGCATACATTCCTCTACATTGAAGCCACTTGATGCAGTTTATCACTCTGCCCTAAGATTTATATCTGGTGATGGATTCAGTACCCACCACTGTCTCCTTTATCAAAATGTAGGCTGGACTTCCTTGGCTCTAAGAAGGGAGCAACACTGCATTCTATTTATCTATAAAGCCTTGCTTAAAAAATGGCCTGTATATTTAACAAGCTTGATGAATTTTAAATCGTATCACTGTGGCACTCGCGCTAGTGACTCATTGGTCCTAAATATTGTTTGCAGTTGAACATTAGGCCTGCAATTTCTAATGAAATTGAACTGCCTAATTTCATTAAATCACAATGGCTTCTTTATGAAGCCATTTATACTGAATGTACATGTGCATTTTGAGTTTAACATAATGTAACTGTTTTATGTGTGCACTGTGTATTGCAACTGTATGGTATATATTGTTGTATGTTTTGTATGTGTTATAATTTTGCATGGCATGTAATCAGGGCGTCATTGTAAATGAGAGCTTGCTCTCAACTGACCCTCCCTGAATAGATAAAGGTGATATAAACCAATTTTGAAAATGTTTACTACGGTAATGAATCAACTAAGATCTAGGGTCATTTTCCAATACATATTTATAGAAACAGATTTCTTTTTGCTACCAGTGGAGTCACCCCTAGCTGGAAATTAGAGGGCAGCTTTAAGGCACTTCCCAGTGGCTTTACTGTCCATTATTTTGACGGTCTCTGAATATGAGTCAGATAGCTGTTTCTTATTGAAGCTAATTGTGGTGATTTATTAAAATATATTGTGACTTTTTTATATTGGACAGTATTTTTGTCTTTTGAAAGCAGTAAATAATACTGACTTATTCGTCATTCGTTAATGCTCAGAACAATACTGTGGCCCGTCTGACTACTGATAATTATAAACACATGCCTGGAGAGAAAGGTGTCTGTGAGAAAGAATAATAGGTGTCATTCCTCATACATTGCTATTTTTCTATGCCTGTGAATGCTGTCAGCCCATCTTTTCAGTAGAGAACAAGTTTGTTTTACATCATGACAAATGTGATGTGCAGGGTGTGGTTGACTATGAATATAATGCGTATGTCCCTCTTCCCACGCGCTGCAGAGGACAGGTGCCCTGGATGGCAGGCACTGAATGGGATCTCTGCCAGCTACTGGAAAACACTTCTGAGATCTTCTGCTTGTTTCAAAATCAAATTGACTGGTTTATGAAGTAACATTTAGTAAATCCACCACTAAGAATTTATGTCTATTAGATGTCATTATCCATCTGTTTTGAGGATATAAAGTACATTATGTAAAATCTGTTCAGAAGGTTTGGAGTGTCTGATCACACTCGTAAGGGTGTTAGGAGTGCCAAGCCTAATTACTAATCACATACAATCACATCAGTGACTGAGTTGCAAGGTAGAAATATTAGCTTAGGAAAAACATGACAAAACTGAAAACCCCAGTGACTAATTATTGTGATAGGTGGGAGGAGGACAGTTTGATTTCTTTCTCTCTTACCAACCCAGTCTCACAGCAGTTCGTGAAATGGTCACGTAATTTAATCTATTTATTCGTGTACACGGACACGTTTATCTAGTTTTTTTCGTGATGGTCAGCACATTTTTTAAACTAATGTATTTCAATGGGAAATATCTACGGTAGCGAGTAGAATGAAAGGCCGAAAATCAGCGTAGGAAGGTTGGTAGGGGTGGTGGATGGGTCAAACAACACAGGACTTTCACCCCAGAGACCGGGGATCATGTCCCGCGTGTCACGTTTCCTAAAGCCAACCGTCCTGTTCTTCTTTTCCTAAACCAACCATCCCATTGTTCTTTTCCTAAACCCAACAGTCCAGTTCTTAATTTCCTAAACCCAACCCTCCCGTTGTTGTCCCTCATTCCGTCACGGAATTTTCAGCGATCGTGTTCATTTCACGCCAGACTGACTGAGAATCGTGCTGTGATCACGAAACCCGACTGACAGAAAGAATCGTGCTGTATATCATGAAATATGCTTCCCAATGAAATACATTAGTTTAAAAAAACGTGCTGATCATCACGGAAAAAAATTAGATAAACGTGTCCGTGTACATGAATCAATAGATTAAAAATTACGTGACCATTTCACGAACTGCCGTGAGACCGTGTTGCTCTTACTTGTAAAGCATGTTTCTTTCTCATATAGGCTGGTAGACTTTAACAATGTTTTCACTGCCATTCTAGACAGATTATTCCCAGGGTATTGTGCAAAAATCTTCGATACCGAGTTCTTGAATGGTATTTTTTATATCAATATAATAAAATCAATTTTAACAATAAAATAAATTCCAACATTACGGCACAAATCTTAATTTTTCCACTGTGACGCTTCTCGAAGTCTTTTAAAATACAACATCACACACACGAGTATAATGTAGTGCTTTTCCTGCATATCTTGATGTGTAGACAGCCAATCACAAGCTTGGTAGAAGCATGCAGCATGCCTATTGGCTCACTGGCGCTAATGAGATTTGCTCTTGAGGAATAGAACTTTGGTATTGAATGAAAAGGCATTTCTCGGTACTCAATACTAAGGAGGCAGTTCGCAAAGGTTATTTTCTCTCTTACTTCACATTAAGTCATAGACGTACAGGAGCAAAACACTTTTTCAAAATACATCAGAGGTGTTCCTAGAACCACCATACATGTTCAGGCCAATTAACAAAAATTATATAACAAAATGTATATAAAATAGCAGGTTCAAATCAGTGTCTTGATGTTTTGTGAAGGGTTTCTGTCACGATGTAGAGAAGGTTTGGACCCAAATGTAGTTCAAACAGAGATTTATTTCAGACGCCAGGGAAATAAATGACAGGAACCACCACACTAACAGAAAGTAGAATCCGATAACAGACAAGGGAAACAGAGAGACTAAATACACAGGGTAATGAACACTAACAAGGGACAGGTGATACAAACAGGTGGAACAAATCAGGGCGGGGCAGAACAATCAAAAACACAAGACAGGAAGTAAAACAAAACACAATGGAGAACAGAGAACCTTCAAAACAAATCAGGAAAAACCAACAGAAAACATGAAACCAACTAAACACAGAAACTTGACAGAAACTTGACAGAGACAAGACGTGACAGTTTCATTGTTTTAAGGGCAGTGTGTACCTTTAAAGCATAAGTCTGGTGATATATTTTTCATGCTGTCAACAAAAGTCACATTAAATGATAAAAACCAACAATGACTTGATCCAAATATTGCCTGTGTAGCCAAGTCTGACAATTTGTTTTATCATTCTTTTTTATAACAGTTTGGCAGTGTTCCCTCACAGGGAAATGCTGCTGCTCTTCATTGGGCGTCACCTCAAAGGTGTATAGACTCAACACAAAAAACTTTCCATTTGGTTTGTTGTTGGGTTAAATGTGGTGAACCTGTTCTGTAATATTTTTGGTTCTGGTTGTTAAAAGCTGAAAGGACCGTCATCTGGTGGTGCCTGTAGGCGGCTCACAGTCACCTATTGGCGGCTAAACAACTGCCGCTGGAAGCCGGCGTCCCGAAGCTCTGTAGCTGCTAAATACAACCAGCAACTGCTGGTTGCCATAGAACAGTCTATGGCACTATAGACGTTCACAACTGTCCTACTGTTATTACAGACAAACTATGCACCGACATTTCCCTCATTCATAGACTCACGATGGTGAAACACTGATGGGCCCAGCCCACCTCTGAATGTGGTCTGAGTGTGTTTACACCTGTACTTAAAGCTGTCCACTTGTGATCTAATTACTTAGATAGGATTTTAATAGCAGGTCAAAATGGGGCCATCCACCATCCTGCTGCCACACATACTCACTAGAGCACCAAATGTTGATTAATCTACCACTATTCATTAGTCCCCAACAAATGTTTCCTTCTGTTTGGATAGGGAATTCAGAAAGTATTGAGCAACTAATACATTGTTGGTTTTAGTATTTTCATGGGATTTGTTGACAATACAAAATTAAACACTAGCCTTATCCTTTAAGTGAAGAAGAGCTTAAGCCTGGAAGCCAGCCAAATCTGCCAGCTCATGTTTTATTTGCTCTGGCAAATGTGTCTGAACCCCTCCCATTCAAACAGATATCCATCACAACAATGACAATGAGAGCGTCATGCTTGAATGACGTAACTGGCATTCCCAGTCCAGCACAACAAAACTCAGATTAAACTGTCAAACTAGGCGTTGTTGATCACGTACCAATCAATATTCTTTTACCGTTTTGCATATTTCTCACCTAAAATGTTTTCAAAAACACATTTTAGTGTGCTGTTTAGCTGTAATTTGAGAAAGTTTGTGACCCGGCCGCCATGTTTTTCCCTGATCAAAACGAACCAAGCACCGCCTCAACCAGCATGTGTCACTCAGAGCCATGTCATTTCGTTGCTCTGATTGGTTTTAGGTCTATTCAACAGAGGCATTTTGGTCTCAGAATCGAAAATTAACTAAGAGTTTCCAGACTAATTAAATAAAGTTTGTCTGGCTATGCCAGGCTAGGAGTCCTTAATGGATGTTTTAATACAATTAAATGAATGAGCCTTCAACACAGCCAGTGTGATCTTTATCCATGGATGATCAGCAAAAACCTGACCTAGGTTTGTGTAATAGTGTCTTTTTCACTGCTTTCTATCTCTGTCTCTCATCACCACATCACAGAGAAGAGAGAGAATGTATGTCTTTGTAATTAAGCTGTATGATCAACTAAGCATTGTTTTGTCTTAACATGATTGTCCAGAGAGGGAAACCAGGCATTTCGGGAAGCCATGGCTGCACTGGAGAACCATCCACATGTCAGGGGCCTGTCCTTCACCTCGTTCCTAATCCTTCCTTTCCAGAGGATCACAAGGCTCAAGATGCTCGTACAAGTGAGAATGATTTAAAACTAAACAAATATTACGGGGCGAGTCTGGCCCTATGTAGGCTTAGTCCTCGGCAGTGGCCCGGGTTTGAGTCTGACCTATTATCCTTTTGCTGCGTGTCATCCCCTCTCTCTCTCCCTTTCCTTTCCATCTGCACTATCTAAATAAAAGGCCCAATAAATCATGTTTTAACTAAATATATACATATAGATATTGTACAGTAAAATGGCAAGATATAGAACTGAGTTTGGATATTTTTTGATCAGGTTAAAGTTGCAGTAATGAATTAGGGTTTGGTGCCAATGTAGATGCTTTTTATTGAGGCGTTTGTTGTTTTTATTTGACTTTGTTTCTCACACAGAACATCCTGAAAAAAGCAGACGAAAACTCAGAGAGGGAAGCAAATGCTATAAAAGCACATCAGCAACTGGAGCAGGTGAGCACCTGTCAAGGGGCGGGGCCCAAACAGCAATGAGGCAGTTGTAAGGATTGTGTCATCGTAATATATTACTGTGTATCATTAACATCAACATGCCATTTACATTCATTGTTGACATGAAGGATAAAATGATTGTTGCCTATATAACTTTCCAAACTTCCAAACGGTGTATTACGTACAGCTGTGCAGTGTTTTGATGTCTGAAATCTCCCTGGTCTCACCAGTATCTGAAACCATTAATCTGAAGCTCCCCACAAACTCAGCAGAGTTTGGCTGATATTTATGTGCTTAAGCAGAGTACACTGTTAAAGGTAGGGTTGGCGATGTTGAAAAGCTAGCAAGATTTAAAAGTAGCATCTCCTCCGGGCTCTGTCTAACCCCTCCCCTGTATCTGCAGCCTTTTTAGTTGCCCCTTTTCAGCTTGAAAAGCAAATGAAGTTTCTTCAAGTCATTTAAGACCTTTTAAACCACCATCTTTGCTATGTTTTCCTTTGGTTGGGAATAAAGACAGTGAGGCATAATTATAGGGAATGCTTGGAAATCATAATGGTGCCTCTGATTGGAGTTTGTATATCAGTGATTGGTAATTGGCTCCACATAGTTCACCGCATTTAGTGTGACTTTAATGTTTAGGGTAAACCAATGAGATATTATTTAAGAAAAAAAGTATGAAGTTCTAATCGTTTAGAATTTTTATTCCAATACTTAATCCACCTACTTGTGCAACCATCAACCACTCACTGGGTCCAATTATTATTGCCAAAACCCATTTGTGTAAGTGGAGTCAGCACTTGATATTAAAGCAGATTATACAGTGTGTATACCCCTGCTGGCTCAGACTAAAACAAGACAAAACAAGCACACTAGTTTGGAATGCCGTTTCATTCAATATTAAATAAATCAATAAATACATAAAATTATTATTAATAAATACATTAATAAATAAATATGCCTTTGAAATACATCATGAAATAAATAAATGAGGCAATAAATAATTAAATAAATGTAAATATTCATATATAAATGAATCAATTAGTTAAATAAATATATTAAAAAGTTTTACTTTTACTTATTTCATGGTACTTTTATTTTATAAGTCCACGTTTATTTATTTCAAGAGACTTTTATTTCATAAATTCACATGTATTTATTTCTGTGGACTTTTATTTCCTTATTGCATTATTTCAAAATAAATCTATATGGTATTAGAAGCACTTTTCCGGTGAGCGCTGAGCGTTACTGCGCAGCCTCCAACTGACAGAGACGAAGTAAATGTGACGTGAGCAACCTGTCTGAAAGTTGTAAGTCTTCTGGTAGCTGTGCCAAGAGAAATCTCAATCATTCCTAATCTTGCAGAGATGGAGAGCGTAGGTATATGTAAGAAGATAACATAGGCACAGGCTAATTATTGCTAACTGAAATGCTAGTTAACGTAAGTAATTAAACCTAAACAACTCATGTAAGTCGAAACTGCCTGCAAGCTTCTCCTGTACTGTACGGTAATTCCTCCACTATGTGACACAATCATTAGCCTATTTTTACAAATAGTTGGCGAAGTGAGAGCGCGGACATAATGGAAGACATCGGCTGGCTCCGAGATAGCATGCTATCATTAGCAGATCAAATTGATCAACATGGTTTATCGGCAGATAGTATTTTTGCACATATTGAAGAATTTTTGGAAATACTACTATCTCGGAGCCCACCAATGTCTTCCGTTATGTCCGCACTATATGAATATTTACATTTATTTAATTATTTATGAATTTATTTATTAAAGACAGGGTTGGTAACAATTTCCAATATAGTCTTTTTTTATATAGTTAGAAATGTTCTTTACACCATGGCATAATTAAAGATAATAAAAACTTGTGCGCTCTGAAAAAGGAATGAAAAAGATCTGTCATCTGTAGCTGCTGTAGTCCTTGAAATGAAATGCCTCCTTGCCCCGCTGTGTGTACTCTGATGGTACATGTCCATATGCGCCTTGTTTTCACAGATGGGATTGCCCCGCTTCCAAGCATTGCACGCTAGTGTTCTTGCCACTAGTTTCTCTTCACTGACCACTGAGAAGCAAAGAAAACAGTATCTGCCCTCCTACAACCGCGATGGCTTCAGCTGATTGGACGAACGAGTCACGTGGGACTGGCTGCTCCCGAATTTCAAAAGCGACCATAATGGCGGCTCGTTCGGAATGCAATCTCGTATTTTACGAAAATAGTTCAGCGATACGTGTTTCTGTAAACATTTTAAATGAGAAAGATGCCATGCAGTTGCTGAATCTGTTTTCATTTCAGATCGAAAAAGGTCAGTTTAAAAGATTTTCGTCAGCTTTTGAGAGGCGTTGAGCCGAGGCACTCCTCATGAAGTTTGCTGGATTCAACTTTATGCAAATGAGCGTCTCAACGCCCCGCTTCTCCAAAGTCCCTGCGACGCTACCAGAATGCATTGCACGGCTGCTCCCACAGAAATAAATGGGAAGCGGGGAAATGGGAAACTATAACCCTCTGTGTATGAGTCTGAGCTCAATCTGCAACTTGCAGTAACTCCGCTGTAATTACTGCAAGTCTACTGGAGAATGGAGGAGAAAACTAAAAACTAAAATTGCAGTCCTTTCTCTGCTCTGTTCTGAAGGCAGGTCTGTTTGTAGGTTAGAGCCCCAATTAGACGGAGCCTGAGGAGATGCTAAATCTTGCTAGCTTTTCAACATAACCAGCCGTACACCAAGGCCAGGCTTCCTGGCATGAATTATAAGTGCAGCCGTGGTTCTCTAGGAACTGAGTTCCAGAGTTGCAGCAATGCAGCAAATGTTTATTTTTTTAGTATTGTAAAAAGCATTAATTCCATAACAATGAGAGCCAAATGATGAGCCAAGAGATAAAGAAGAGAAAACAATATCACATGATGTTGTAAGGTTATGGACTGATGGTGTATGTTTATATCTTCCTCAGATTGTGAAAGAGTGTAACGAGGGGGTGCGAAAAATGAGTCGCACTGAGGAACTAATCAGCATTGAGAAAACACTGGAGTTCAAATCCAAGGTAATCTAAGTCTTATTGTCTTGCATTTTTAATGTAGAATTCACACAGTTTTGCTTTTTTCATGATGGCACATTGCAGCTTTTTCCTTGCTGATATAGCTGCAACAAAGTGAAAGGAGAAAGTCAGCAAACTCTGTAACAATCGAGCAGTGCAATATAATAATGGTGTTCAGGATAAAGGGGATTCGTTCAGACCATACCTGTGTCCCAATTAAGAGACCACCTTCTTCACGTCTGGATTTCAAGACTCATCATAAGTAAACAAGTCCCATTTAAAAAGTTTGAGAAATGTGGCTGAGAAAATCTGGCTTTCTTTGGCCCTGTTTTAGACATGTGGTTCATCCTTTGTAATCATCTGTATCCCACAATATTGAACAGTGAACTCCTGGGTAGTTTAAATTTAAGAGGGAATGTATTGTGGAGACTGTTGCACCTGCATGTTGTGACCAATAGAGGGCTGTAGTGCCATTTGGTAAAGCGCTAAAGAGTGTATGCTGTTTGTTCTGAAGACATGGTACCCTTGTGTTGACAATGTTAGTAATGATAGCTTACTGTGTCAGTAATAAAGAAAGCCTTGATGTTTTTTCTTTAAACCAAGAGATCCATCTATTGGGCTCAACAAATAGTTGAAATGGTTCATTTTGCCATCACTAATAACTAGGTAGTGGTTTGTCATAGATGGAGAGAGGCAGAGATGCATGTGCTATATGAGCACAACTGCCCTGTGTGTTACTGTGTTACTAATAGCAGCCATTTTCACTGTGAATAGTGCTAATAGTGAGAAACCTTCTAATTATGGTCATCATGTGGATTTCTTTTGTTAAAATTTGCTGGCTCATGGTTTTCAATTTACAGAATGACACAATAATGGGATTATACAATCCCTCTGAAATTCATAAATGACTGCTGATATCAGTAGTTGCTTAGGACCAGAGCAACCACTCTGACTCTATTCACTTGTGGAGAAATAGCCACAAGAACATGTCTTGAGTGTGGATGCTGCACTGTCACACTCACTAAACAACCCCAACACTGTTTTCACTGTAGATCTGCAAAGATTAATCAAAAAATCGATCAGTTGTCAATTATTAAATTAATCGCCAATTGTTTTGATAAGCGATTGATTATTAATTTTTTCATGAAAAGAAATGGATAAATTTTTTGAAGATCTTTTTTGAGATGTTTTGAACAAAACAAAACATTTGGGTTTTGGAAAAACTGATCGCCAGTTTTTACAATTTTTTCATAGCCCAAACAACTAATCGATTAATTGAGAAAATAATTGTCACTTTTAACGACAATGAAAATAATCGTTAGTGGCAGCCCTATTTCACAGATCAGAACTTATATGACTGTGTGATTATGGGCAGGCTCTCTAACAAGTCACTACAGAGTTTCTTTAATGTCTAAATGGGCCAAATGACGTACAAACTAAATCATCACAATTGCACTGTCCAGGAACTATAAAATATAGTTTTTATAGGAAATTTATAAACATAACAGTGAACCTCTACCTTTTGTCCTCTGCAGTCTGTGCCCATCATTTCCCACTCGCGCTGGTTGCTAAAGAAGGGTGAAGTGCAGCTGATGGCTGGACCGAAGAGTACCAGGACCATGCGGAGTCGTAAGCTCTACCAACCGGTCTACTTGTTCCTTTTTAACAATCTGCTGCTGGTCACCAAGCGCAGCTCAAGGTAAACATTTGCCAATATATTCTCACTGTGAAACACTCAGTTGCCCATTTATTTGGTACACTAAAACAAATGCAGTCTAATACAACAGTTCTGCAATAAACCCTCCTTTCATGCATGTTCTAATGTGCAGTTTGTGTTGGAACTGTTTAAGAGAGGGGTTGATTTAACTTTATGATGGAGGATGTAGTATGTGGTGGTGTTAAACTGTATTGCATTTAGGGTTGACTATTCGACAATTCGATCAAAGGAGCCTAATTTGACTTCCAATCTCAGTCGAATCATCGCAGTGGTGGAAAATGTGGTTATAAAACAAAGGGTCATTTTATTTGGGCTATAAGGGGGTGATGAATATCTGATTTTACATAATTGCTTGGTTTTTCCCAATAAATCATGGTACAAGCCTATTTTGGAATGCATTTATTAGTTGCACTCACCCAAGAACACACACACACACACACACACACACACACACACACAGTGGAGTGAGTTTACAATTTGCACACTGTCCCAAAAAGTCCTCCTGATTTTCTACCTGCCATGTAGCCAAGCAAGTTCAAACAGTCATTTTTTTAAAGGAACACGCCGACTTATTAGGACTTTAGCTTATTCACAGTTACCCCCAGAGTTAGACAAGTCGATACATAACTTTCTCATCTCCGTGCGTGTTGTAACTCTGTCTGACGCCCCCAGCGCTAGCACAGATCCTGGAGGTAACCTGTTCCAATTAGCCTACTGCTCCTAATAAGTGACAATATAACGCCAACATGTTCCTATTTACATGTTGTGATTTGTATAGTTACAGGGTGTACAAATAACAAGGTCAATGAGACACAGCAGTCTTCTAACTGTATACAAACTGGGAACTATATTCTCAGAAGGGCAAAGCACTGCTACTTCTGCTATTTGGGCGGAGTGATTTGCTAGCAGCACCTGAAGCCCTGTGATGAGGAGCAAAAGACACATTTTGTGTGGAAATCACTTTAGTTAATATAACAGGAGTACACACACACACACACACACTGCGCATCGGAGTGTAAATGTGTGTGACTGATTATCTGATGAGCAGGTGGCATCTTGTACGGCAGCCTCGGCCACAGTGTATGAATGTGTGTGAATGGTTCCTGTACAATGTTAAAGTGCTTTGAGTAGTCGTTGAGACTAGAAAAGCGCTATATAAGAACAGACCATTTACATTTATATTACTCTTTAACAAAAATGTCTATCTCTGTAGGGATTATTTCCATAATGTTGTCAGACACAATTGCTGGCAAAACAAGCAATTTTTGTGGTTTCGCTGCAGATCTTGTTTAATACTGGACAAATTACAAAGATCATTGTTCCCATCAGTAACTTGAGACACAACATGGGAAAATAGGGTCCAGATTGAAAAAACACAAAGTTACCCTTTAAAGGCAATTTGTTTTGCGTCAGATTAGGTAGATCAAGCTAGAATATTTTTTGTATGAACTAACCTCTAAAACTACAACTGACAACTTGTGGTGTGGGTCAGAATAATGCAATATAATTCAACAACACCACAAACTGAGTGAATGTCTACATTCAGTGAATGTTAATTTAGTCAACTTGTTGTCAGTGGGGAGAAGTTCCAGGTTCTTGACTCATGCACACGGGCCATGTTGAGGACTGAAGATCTTGAAGACCAGGGCCAGCTACTGGCCAATGTCTTTAATCTTAAACTACTGGAGAACCAAGAGGAGCGTCCAGTCAGCTACATGCTCAAGACCTGCAGTATGTGAGTATCTGAAGCACATTATTCTTATGGATCACATAGCAGTTGCGAATGAGATGTGGGTAAGGATAATGAGAGAAAATGAAGAGATTGCGTTAAGAGATGGGCCTCGCTCAGCTTTCAAGCAAACTCTGGATGGGTTTGTTTGTGAAAACAGGCTAAACCTGGCGTTATGTGATACAACCCGAATTCCAGAAAAGTTGGGACGTTTTTTACATTTTAATAAAATTAAAACTAAAAGACTTTCAAATCACATGAGCCAATATTTTATTCACAATAGAACATATATAACATAGCAAATGTTTAAACTGAGAAATTTTACAATTTTATGCACAAAATGAGCTGATTTCAAATTTGATTTCTGCTACAGGTCTCAAAATAGTTGGCACGGGGCATGTTTACCATGGTGTAGCATCTCCTTTTCTTTTCAAAACAGTTTGAAGACGTCTGGGCATTGAGGCTATGAGTTGCTGGAGTTTTGGTGTCAGAATTTGGTCCCATTCTTGCCTTATATAGATTTCCAGCTGCTGAAGAGTTCGTGGTCGTCTTAGATGTATTTTTCATTTATTGATGCACCAAAAGTTCTCTATAGGTGAAAGATCTGGACTGCAGGCAGGCCAGTTCAGCACCCGGACACTTCTACGACGAAGCCATGCTGTTGTAATAGCTGCAGTATGTGGTTTTGCATTGTCCTGCTGAAATATACAAGGCCTTCCCTGAAATAGATGTCGTTTGGAGGGAAGCATATGTTGCTCTAAAACCTTTATATACCTTTCAGCATTCACAGAGCCCATACCGTATGCACTTATGCACACCCATACCATCAGAGATACTGGCTTTTGAACTGAACGCTGATAACATGCTGGAAGGTCTCCCTCCTCTTTAGCCCGGAGGACACGGCGTCCGTGATTTCCAACAAGAATGTCAAATTTGGACTCGTCTGACCATAGAACACTATTCCACTTTGAAATAGTCCATTTTAAATGAGCCTTGGCCCACAGGACACAACGGCGCTTCTGGACCATGTTCACATATGGCTTCCTTTTTGCATGATAGAGCTTTAGTTGGCATCTGCTGATGGCACGGCGGATTGTGTTTACCGACAGTGGTTTCTGGAAGTATTCCTGGGCCCATTTAGTAATGTCATTGACACAATCATGCCGATGAGTGATGCAGTGTCGTTTGAGGGTCCGAAGACCACGGGCATCCAATAAAGGTTTTTCTCCAGTTTCTCTGAATCTTTTGATGATGTTATACACTGTAGATGATGAAATTTGCAAAGCCTTTGCAATTTGACGTTGAGGAAAATTGTTTTTAAAGTATTCCACAATCTTTTTACACAGTCTTTCACAGATTGGAGAGCCTCTGCCCATCTTTACTTCTGAGAGACTCTGCTTCTCTAAGACATACCTTTTATAGCTAATCATGTTACAGACCTGATATCAATTAACTTAATTAGTCACTAGATGTTCTCCCAGCTGAATCTTTTCAAAACTGCTTGCTTTTTTATCCATTTGTTGCCCCCGTGCCAACTTTTTTGAGACCTGTAGCAGGCATTACATTTTAAATGAGCTAATTAGGTGGATAAAATTGTACAATTTCTCAGTTTTAAACATTTGCTATGTTATCTATGTTCTATTGTGAATAAAATATTGGCTCATGTGATTTGAAAGTCTTTTAGTTTTCATTTTATTAAAATTTAAAAAACATCCCAACTTTTCTGGAATTCGGGTTGTAGTAGATATGTGATTTTAGCAGGAAGCTTAAAGGTCCCATGGCATGAAAATTTCACTTTATCAGGTTATTTAACATTAATATGCGTTCCCCCAGCCTACCTATGGTCCCACAGTAGCTAGAAATGGCGATAGGTATAAACCGAGCTCTGGGTATCCTGCTCTGCCTTTGAGAAAATGAAAGCTCAGATGGGCCGATCTGGAATCTTGCTCCTTATGAGGTGATAAGGAGCAAGATTACCTCCCCTTTCTCTGCTTTGCCCACCTAGAGAATTTGAGAGAGAGACATCATGGCTTTCAAACGAGCAAAGTGGCATTTGGTCAAGGCCACGCCCCCACCCTCCACCTTGCCCCCCCCCCTCTTTCCTCCTCAATAGCACAGAAATGGCACATCCTAAGGAAAGCTCATTGTGGGACTGGCTCTAGTGGCTGTAATTCTGCACCAAGTCTGAATTTTGGGAAAGAGACTTCAGATACAGTATTAGGGGACCACTAAGGTCTATATAAAAGCATCCAAAGAGCACCATGTCATGGGACCTTTAAAGCTTTAGTGCGTAACTTTTTCATTTTAATGAACGTCCATTTCATTCAAGCCATTGCCAAATGAATCAGCTCCACAAAACTCTCTCTGTATTTCTCTGTATGGCTATGTTCAGAAGATGGTGTCGTCCGGCGACTTTTGCGCGCAGAAACTCAAGTGAAGATAATTACCTCTTCTGAAGAGTCCATCGTGTTTTTTTTAATCCTCCGTGTCCTCCTTGGCTACTAGCAAATGTGTGGAGGAGGGATGGGGGGCGCGGTTACGCAAGGCTTGTGTCATGTGGATGCAACAACAGTGTTGTTGTCAGTTTTTATTAATAACTAACTTTACGTTATTCCAAATACAGGATTCAGAATTAAGATAGAGACTAATAATACAAGCTTACTGTACAGCAAGACCATCTTCCAAACATTACAGAGGTTGGATATGATAGGGTGAGATTTTAATTATTGCTAGACAAAAATGTATATTTAACTGGTTACTCATCAATGGCATTCTGTAAACAGGAGTGATAAGCTTCGATGGATGTGTGCTCTCACTCCTAACCGACGCACACGCTTCATGTCTACTAGTGCCCACCAACCAGGTGAGACACAATATCACACCACCATTGTGTACAGTCCTCATGCAGACGTGGAGATGTGAACTCAAACTATCTGTGATGTTTTTCAGACTCTCCACAGGTGCAGTGTATTCAGTCGTACTCATCTCAGGAGCCAGATGAACTCTCTATTGAGATGGCTGATGTTTTGAACCTCCTAGAGAGAACAGACGATGGTGTGTAGGCACAAATCTGCTCTAATATCCCATTTGAGACTGTTTGTTCTTAATTAATAAATAATTAAAATGTGAGTGACATGTTATCTTGTGCATTGTCTTCTCTTTCCATCTTCATGGCCATTCCGTGTCTTCTGTATCACAGGCTGGATGATGGGTGAAAGGCTCCATGATGGCGAAAGTGGCTGGTTCCCTAGTCGAGTAGTAGAGGAGATCCAGAGCAAGGAGGTCCGAGCTCAGAATCTAAGAGAGGCCTTCAGGATTCTGCAGGCCCAGGAAGGTGGAGGAGGCCCGCCAACTGGAACCAGGGTTGGTTTAAGGGTGGGGAGACGCACCCCACGAGCCTCCAACTTCTCCAACCCTTGAATTGATCAAATGGGGGAGAGCAGTAGAGTAAATCAGTGAAGCAGTAACAGTGATGAATGTCTCCATTCAGGGCCAAGTGCGCTAAAACTAATCAGGATACATGTGACTTAAATCCCATACAATGGCATCTTGTGCTTTTGATTTTCACTTTTAGAAATCCAAATGATCAACGTGTTTAAGTCGATAACCTTGTACAAGCAATGCTGCATGTCTCATATAAACGTGTGCTGAAGGTGTTTTGTAGGCCCAAACACTGTGGTGTGCAATGCATGGAGGAAAGCTCTGTGTTTCATTAGGAGCTGTGTGCAAGGAAGGCAAGAATCCTAAAAGTCTTGTAAAGGTACTGTACTCATTAGTGATGGCCAAATGAAGCATCATGAAGGTTTGTGAACCATTTTCTGTATTTTCTAAGCCCACTAGATGGCGCTCTCTGCTCAACAAAGGGTTGAAATCACACTGCGTTGCCATTCCTTAAACAAAAGAGCGCCATCTAGTGGCCTCAGAAAATAAATAATATGCTTCACAAAGCTTATTTTGCCCATCACTAGTAAACATTCCTCAGCTGCATGCAAGTTTTAAAATTTTAATGTGTTAATTTTATTGTAAAATACCTGTCAACACTGAGTTATATCCCACAACACAAAACGCAAATAGACAAAATAAAACACGCTGCAAAAATCGGTGCATTGGGCTTTCAGGGCCACTGTACAAGTGTCTAATAATATTGTCTTGTATAAAAATTAGCAATGATTATTTTAAAAGTCTGTCTATGAATATTTGAAAAATGAGTCAGCTAAGTGATACTCCACCCAAAATCTAGTCGAGTATGAAACACTGACTACAGCCAGACCTGTTTGCTAGCTGTGAAAGGTTGCTCAATTATGAAGAACAATGGCAGTAACAGTGGATTCCAACAGTGACAAGTTTTCACAGTGGCAAAGTGAATGTAGCGCCAGTGTGTTTTTCTGTGGATTGACTGTGTCAGACTCGGAGTATAAAAATAGTAGGGATCGACTGATACTGGTTTTTCAAGGCCAATATTGATACCGATTATTAACCGATAACCGATATTTGGAACCAAAGTGAATTTACAGTCAATATTAGGATTTTGGAATGTTACAAACTCCAACACAAAACTTGGTTTAAATGCTTTGAGCAATTATTTAATGAATTAGAAACTTTCAACATAATATCCAGTAAAAGATAGTCAGATAGTGTTGTGGGCGGAGCGACAGACACAGCTGTAGCTAAGCCAAAGTAGAGCACTTTTTAATTAATTCACTTTTTTGGTTATCAGGCAAATAAAACGGCGATACAGATAATCTGTAAACCAAACTGTAGCTGAGCCAAAGTAGAGCACTTTTTAATTAATTCACTTTTTTGGTTATCAGGCAAATAAAACGGTGATACAGATAATCTGCAAACCAATAGTCATTTAAATGCATGTTAGTAACCGGTCATATGGTAACTTAAGAAACAAGCCAAACGAGTCATTATGTAGTTTTAATGAAAACTCAACTCCTGGTAATTTCTCCTGGTGTTCTTAACCACTGTTTTAGAAGAAGGACATAACTAGAGTGGTAAACTTTTAACTAACTGAGTTTCTTTAAGTGCTGTGTATTGGATGTTAGGGTTCCCCCACCTGCCAGATCCCACTTTAACCCCTGCAGACAACAGTATTTCCCAGCAATCACTGCATATGATGAAGTAAATTGAATTGAATAACTTGCAGAGTTCATTTGTTCATAATATATAGCTATATGTAAATATAAGAAGGAGACATCAGAAAGTATGATTGCAGTTTTATGGTGACATGTACTTGGAAAGGTGATAGCAACCATGACAGACATGAGTTTCCTTATTTGATGGTATGTAAACTAATATATTACCAAGTGCAGCTTGGACTGTGTTTACAATTTGTCCTCCTGATTTTCTACCTGCCATGTACCCAATCAAATTCCACAGTCATTTTTTTTAAGCCTGCGGCGTTTAATACTCAAAAGATACATTTTGTGTGGAATATCACTTTAGTCAATATAACAGGAGTACACACACACACACACACACACACACACACACACACACACACAAGGAATAAATCCTGAACAGCAATTTAATGCCAAATAACTGCAATATGTTGTAACTGTATAGAATGTATCAACACTATGAGCTATGGATCAGCATGATTGTAAAGCCTTGTGTGTCTTTAAATATGGCATGTGTACAGTAATGCAAACATATGATGTTCGCGCTAATAATTACTAAATAATTGTTATTTCATTTTGTAAGATGTAAATTATTGTTCATAAAAAAGCATTAATCAAAGATGTGCCTGTGACTTGCTTTAATTATGTTGTTGTTTTATAAGATTATTTTCTGGTCTTTAATTGACAGGACAGCTGTAGACACGAAAGGGGGGAGAGAGAGGGGAGATGACATGCATTTTGAAGTATCGCATTAGAAAATGTTGATGGAAACAGCAAAATTCAAAAAAATGTCCTCAAATTCGCAAAAATGATTATTTGCTCGCTTGAGGTAGTTTTGGCCTTTTTAGAAAAAAATGTAATGTGCTAGATTACTTTATTAATCCCTACAGGGAAATTAAGGTGTCTGCGCAGCCAGTGATTGCTGAATAGACCTACCGAACCTTCCTTCACTTTCCTGGAGTTAACAACCATGTGCGGATAGCCTACAGGAACATGAACATCACATCTCTTGCTTATGTTTTCCATACTAACTTTTTTTTTTAGCAAATAATAATAATGTTACACCTATTTGAACTTGATGTTAAGTATGCCTATAGCTCCCTCACACAAGGCAAACACATGGGCAATATATTACAAGAAGCCATGCGTTACTAGAATCATTATAAACTACAATGTTGTTTTCATGCCATTCCCTCAGACCTTGACTATGTTAACTACATTTCTTGAAGTAGCAGAAATAAAGCCACTCAATGCCGTTGAGCCCAGATCCAAATTTATTAACAATAATTATGACGAGACCGCCGTGGAGCCAGCTCCGCCACTGTGAGTCGGTCTCTGTACTTGTTCCAATTCTGGTGGTTGACTAACGCAGATTTTTGCTGATTGGCTCTAATAACGGGCCGGATGAGAGGTGCATGGAGCACCGCATTGAGGCCATCAGGCAAATGTGATTACTCCACATATTAATTGGGATTTTATGTGAGTAAAATCTGAATCTGCTATGTAACCAGCAACATTTACCTGTCAGGTAAATGTTGTATTACAATGTTTTCCTCTGAAGTACAAAGTAAGTCAGTAGTGAACAGTTGGGTTGCATATAAAGTGCTTTAAGGTACTTATATTAAGTTATTTCAGGGTACAATTTCTTAACTTATCATTAAAATGATAAGTTTAAACAAAAAGCATGTTCATAAAAAGAAAGCTGAAAATAGGTTGGCTTTTCAAAAATATTTATTTCTGTTGTCCAAGCCGTTGTGTTTTAACCCTTGTGTTGTCTGTTTTGCTTGTTTTATAAACCATAAAGTTTACATTTTCCAATTCTGTCTTACATCTTCTAAACAAACTTAATTCCAACTTATCACCACTAGTTTTACACTTATGTTTGGAATTCATGGTCAATAAACCTCATTCATATTAAAATATGCCTTAATTTTTAGTTAAAAAACACAGAAATTATGAATTACTTTAGCTAATGATTATGATCAGAGGAACGTATGTTGATGCATAATTACAATTTTGTGTATGGAACCATCCATGTTATTTTTGGGCAATTTGATGAAAGAAACCCATATTTTTGATAAAGATCTTTGAAAACGGGTCAAATTTGACCCGAGGACCACACAAGGGTTATGTGGCAGGTCACTAATTTGTTTACCATGTGAGTATGCAGTTAAAGTCACTCTCCAAAACATCTGAAAATAATGAGCTCCCTAGATGAGGAGGTGCTAGAATGCAGTGTTAATGAGTACCCGGTTCTTGGAGGTGTGAGAAGTCAGGAGAGGTGGCTGACATCTGCCTGCATCCCCACCGGACCATTATTCACACTTCTAATTAATTGGTGTTTATTTTGCATTCGGTTTTACTCCAGACACAAAGTAAAAGTTAAAGCTTTTATCGTAATATGTTGTTTTCAATGAGGAACACACAATGTTTTTATTTTTATTTTATTCGGTCATGCTATAGCAGTCAGTTGGTCTGTTGACAAAACTTTCCTCTCCCTTTGGCAGCCACAGTTTTTTGGCCTAAGAGGCTGTAAATGTAGCATATTTAAATCTGTGATAATAACAATACGAATGTATGAAGTCTGTATGTTTACATGAATATAACCAATTTTGAAGTTATTCTGCATTTGTTCAATACGCAACACATTGTTAGGGCTGTCCCAAACGATTATTTTTTAAACGATTAATCTAGCAATTTCAATTAGTCAACTAATCTAACATTTTTCGATTAATCTAACGATTAATTTTTCAATGAGAGATTATTTTCCCATTGCTCAATTATTAACAATTTACACAAAACAAATTTCAATAAGGTTCAAATCTCTATTTATTAAAATTGTTTAACACTGCACTGTTCAAGTAAAATGAATTTGTAGTGCAACCTGAAGCCAGATGTAGGCTATCAATCCAACCACAAAATAAAGTCACTTTCAGGAGGAATACAAAAATAAAAACTTAAACAGAGCAAGTGCAAAAAGAGTAGCCTGCTTTATTCGACAGTAGTAGGTAAAATAATGAGTAAGCTCTTGTTTAACGTCCAAGCTCTTCTCCCTTTAATTTAACTTTAATTATTTGTATCTAAAGGCTGGTTAAGCACTGTAGGCAGGAGAAGTTGGACAGTTTTTCTTGTCTTGTTCCAGTGATTGGCACATCTGGGTGATGGCGTCGGAAATGTGTTAGCATGTTAGATGTATTTCCACTCACATACCCAACAACTGCTGAACAACGCCAACACACAGTCCTCGTCTTATCGACCACTCTCTCGCCTGTAGCCTACTACTGGAACTGACCCGAAGACCGACGCTTTCGAGGCGGCAACGGCATGATACGAGGGGGCATGACACAGGAGGCTCCAGGCTGCAGCCATACAGTCTCAAAGTTTTCCCAAACTTCTTAAAGAGGTCCTCTAACTCGTGTGCGTCGCCTCCACTCGCCATACTCGTCCTTTCGTGCTGCTATCTCTGACTCTGACTCACTGGACCGTCGACCTGACAAAAAACAGCATGTAGGCGGTGGAGCTCGGCTAGTTTCAGAGCTAAGGCGGGGCTACAGATTAGGTGTCCCTAGAACCCGCGTATCTCACAGTAGTTCCGCATTACATTAGTTCCGCATTATAGTTCCGCATTACATTAATTAATTTGCACGCAAGTTTTATTTATTTATTTACGTAATCGATGACGTCAAATACGTCGACGAATCATCCTAGCCCTTGTGCATGATTTCCTTAACAAGATGTATTTACATAATCCCAGCCAATTTTCTTAGGCACACCCACACAACAAGCAATTATGTTGTTTTCTTTACTCTGTTCCAATATAGTTGCAAAGTGGGAGGAGCCGCAATTGGGAACCATGAGTATTGCGGGTCGTTCCGGTACCACATCATCCCTGGCCCTTTAGGAGTTTATCGGTGTTTTAAGCCCCCGATGTCTCCTTTCAGGCAGTGCTACCTGGAAGGCAGTAGGATTAGGCAATGGTTAAGGTTAAGGTTAGGGTTAGGTGCCTTGAAGTCAACGGTCGCAGCGCTGCCTGGAAGTAGACGTTGGGGGCTTAAAACACTATCGAGCCCTTTAGGACCCTTCCTAAGCCCAAGGTTGGCGGACTAGGATCCTGGAGAAAGAACTCTATGGAATAGAAAACTGAAGGCATAATCACTGTCAATTGCCAAGTCAAAGTACATTTAGAAATCACTACTTTTTTTTTTTTTTTTTTTTTTTTTCATACTGTCCCAACTTTTTCTGATTTGGGGTTGTACTTAAAAACCCTTTATATTTAAAGGGCCACATTTATATCATATATAATGCTATCATGTAATAAAAAAATGTGTCCCTAGAAAAATGAGACCTGAAATATCTGACAATACATGGGCAAAGCTTTGAGCTGGGTGAATGATACCTCTTCCTGTGCACGTCTTAATCTGACCTTAAAAATGGTATGTTGTATTTGCATATCTATTTACTTTGTAATAATATGATTTTGTGAAATAGTGGCAGGACCAAATAAACTATTTGCTTCCACCTGCTCCTTCTCAAACTAATCCTTTTTTATTTTTGGTGTTTTTTGTTAAATTCTGATTGTCCATCCATCCATCCATCCATCTTCGTCCGCTTATCCGGTGTTGGGTCGCAGGGGGAGCAGCTCCAGCAGGGGACCCCAAACTTCCCTTTCCCGAGCAACATTAACCAGCTCCGACTGGGGGATCCCGAGGCGTTCCCAGGCCAGGTTGGAGATATAATCCCTCCATCTAGTCCTGGGTCTTCCCCGAGGCCTCCTCCCAGCTGGACGTGCCTGGAATACCTCCCTAGGGAGGCACCCAGAGGGCATCCTTACCAGATGCCCGAACCACCTCAACTGGCTCCTTTCGACGCGAAGGAGCAGCGGCTCTACTCCGAGCTCCTCACGGATGACTGAGCTTCTCACCCTATCTCTAAGGGAGACGCCAGCCACCCTCCTGAGGAAACCCATTTCGGCTGCTTGTACCCTAGATCCCATTCTTTCGGTCATGACCCAGCCTTTATGACCATAGGTGAGGGTAGGAACGAAAACTGACCGGTAGATCAAGAGCTTTGCCTTCTGGCTTGCTCTCTTTTCATCACAACATCACAAATTGAATTTAATACCACACCCGATGCGCCGATTCTCTTTTATAGAGATTTAGAGGTGCTGATCCTCATCCCAGCCACTTCACACTCAGCTGCAAACTGATCCAGTGAGTGCTGAAGGTCACAGGCCGATGATGCCATCAGGACCACATCATCTGCAAAAAGCAGCGATGAGATCCCCAGCCCACCGAACTGCAACCCTTCCCCACCCTGACTACGCCTCGATATCCTGTCCATAAATATTACAAACAGGATTGGTGACAAAGCGCAGCCATGGCGGAGGCCAACCCTCACCTGAAATGAGTCCGACTTACTGCCGAGAACCTGGACACAGCTCTCGCTTTGGTCATACAGAGATTGGATGGCCCTGAGAAGGGACCCCCTCACCCCATACTCGCACAGCACCTCCCACAGTATCTCCCAGGGGACCTGGTCATATGCCTTCTCCAGATCCACAAAACACATGTAGGGCATACTCCCAGGCTCCTTCCAGGATCCTTGCGAGAGTGAAGATCTGATCCGATGTTCTACGACCAGGACGGAATCCGTATTGTTCCTCTTCAACCCAAGGTTTGACTTCGGCCGAACCCTCCTTTCCAGCACCTTGGAGTAGACTTTACCAAGGAGGCTGAGAAGTGTGATACCCCTGTAATTGGCACACTCCCCCTTTTTGAACAGGGGAACCACCACCCTGGTCTGCCACTCCTTAGGCACCGTCCCAGACTTCCACGCAATGTTGAAGAGGCGTGTCAACCAAGACAGCCCCTCCACACCCAGAAATCTAAGCACTTCTGGACAGATCTCATCAATCCCTGGGGCTTTGCCACTGTGGAGTTGTTTAACTACCTCAGCGACTTCCACCAGGGAAATTGACGACAATCCCCCATCATCCTCCAGCTCTGCCTCTACCATAGAGGGCATATTAGCTGGATTTAGGAGTTCCTCAAAGTTCTCCTTCCACCGCCCTATTACCACCTCAGTTGAGGTCAACAGTGTCCCATCCTTACTGTACACAGCTTGGATGGTTCCCCGCATCCCCCTCCAGAGGTGGCAAACGGTTTTCCAGAAGCACCTTGGTGCTGACCGAAAGTCCTTCTCCATGTCTTCTCCGAACTTCTCCCACACCCGCTGCTTTGCCTCTTTCACGGCAGGGACTGCAGCCCTTCGAGCCCTTCAGTACCTTGCAACTGCCTCCTGAGTCCTCTGGGATAATATATCCCGGAAAGACTCCTTCTTCAGTCTGATTGTTTGTGTTTTATTTTGTGGTTTAATTTTCAAATTAAAGTCACCCATACTACAATAAAACCAAATAAGCTAAAATATGCTACATACAGACTTGGCACACATGTTTTGGTCAAGTTCAAGATTGGGGGAATGTTGGAGATCAATATTTTAAGATCTTGAATGAAGCTTTTGACATTATACACCCAGCAAACTGCTTTTTTGGGGTTCAAGGAGATCATATTAGTGTGCTCAAAGGATACCTATAGAATTTAAATCACTGTGATTGCCCGGAGTATCGTCATGGCTTCAGGATATAATGATGTTTTTAAATTTACAAAGAATAAACAAAAAACAGATTGTCTATTTTACAAATATAAGTTGCGCGTTATGTGGTTGTCGTTGGACGGTAATGGCATGTGGCTATGAGTCCCTCATCTGGATCGAGAAATTAACTTGCTAATCTCCTGCCGACTCTGCTAACCTGGGCTACCTAGTCAGCATTACATTTCACTGGCTAGTTAGTACATTTCACTGGAATTGTACCTTGTACAATTTCATGTGACAAATAACATGGATCTACAGATCAATCATGCTGTGTGTGTGTGTGTGTGTGTGTGTGTGTGTGTGTGTGTGTGTGTGTGTGTGTGTGTGTGTGGTATTGCAAATTTGCACTTGTTCTACTGTGGAGTACTTCCTCTCAGCAGCAGGAAGTGAAGGCAATAATACATTCAGCTTTGTCTGCTTTTCATTTTCAAAACAATAGGCTGAACTTTAAAAACTCACTTTTAATTTTAAAATACTATGTTATTAATTGCAAAGTAATATCCACCTCCTACTTTACATTATCCACTGGGACAGACTGTCCAACCTTACTCCCCAAGGGTCTATTAGTTAACCCACTGAAGTGACTGGCTAGAGAGACAGAGAGCTCATAAGTACAAGCTAAACTGACCCCATATAAGGCAAATTGATGGACTTGCTACATCTGTCCAGCTGACTTCGGAAGGTAAGTGTGGGATTGAAGTGCAGCTGTGTTTTCAGGGGATTAATAATAGTCATGTTTTAAGTGGTTTATGAACAGTTTTTAATTAAGCATTGATTGCAAATGTTTATTTCAAGTGAGTTGAGTTATTAGCAATATGCCAAGTTTCTACATTAGCCAATGTTTTTGTGATTTGTCAGCTATTTTTGGAATTTCTTAAGACCAAATTGCAAAAGGTGGAGTTAAAGGTGAATTGAAATCCACCTTTTAATGTAACATTTTCCCCAACACAGTTTAATCCAAGCCAGGGAGAGAGGGGCCCCACTTATGACATTTTCATTTGAATTGATACTATGGAAACCAGCTGCATAGAATATTGGAGCAAATTCAAAGCTGCAAATAAAGTCACTTTACAGAGGTTATCCATTCAGAAGACCCTCAAGACAAAAGAGCAGCAATGCAACAGCTTCTTATTTTTTATTTTATAGTTTTTTTTACAGGATTTCACCTTACTGCCTTGCTGGCCCTCTGCATGAATTAGCAGTTTACTTACTTTTAATGGTTTACAGCAGGTCTAGTCCAGTGCTCTATGATTATAGCAGCCAACCACAGACTATATATATACATTTATGGATGGTGAAGGTGTTATATGGTCAAACATTGTCTTTAGTTTCTCTAGATGACCATCACTACATTACAAAACTAGAGAAAGACTTGACTAAATGTCCCACCAAGTTTGTCGCCATTAACAAAGTAAACTTCTCTCCTAACAGATGGAGCCAGTGCTCTGCTATGAGTCCAGAAACGGTTCATGTCTGAGGACCATCTATCCCTTGTCCATACGCATCACCCTCTACATGATTCTAGGGGTCACAGTCATTCTAACAGTGTGTGGAAACCTTTTAGTCACTGTCTCAATTGCCTATTTTAAGCAGCTCCATACTCCAACAAATTACTTGATTGCCTCTCTTGCTATGTCCGACTTTCTTTTAGGGTTGTTAGTCATGTTTCCCAGTATGATCAAATGTATAGAGTCTTGCTGGTATTTTGGTGACATCTTTTGTAAAGTCTATATGAGTTCTGATGTCATGTTGTGTACAGCTTCAATCCTAAATCTGTCATTCATATCACTTGACCGTCACTTTGCTGTTTGCCAACCTCTACTATACAAAAGAAAAATATCTGTTAATGTTGTGTTGATCATGATTCTGCTCAGTTGGAGCATTTCAGCTCTCATAGGCTTTGGAATGATTTTTCTCAAGTTAAATCTTTGGGGGATTGAGGAGTTCTACTATAACCACATTGTGTGTGAAGGAGGATGTGTTTTGTTTCAGAGTAGACTGTCAAGTACAGTCTCATCAGTACTTTCCTTTTACATTCCAGGAATAATAATGCTTGGTGTTTACCTTAAGATTTTCCTAGTGGCACAGAGACAGTTGCACAGCATACAAAACACAAGCTGTCTGAAATCAGCAAGAATTTCAAATAAGAGTCAGACAAAAGCCACTAAAACACTTGCTATTATAATGGGGGCATTCCTTTCTTTTTGGACTCCTTTTTTTGTCTGTAACATCATTGATCCCTTTATCAGTTACTCAACACCACCAGTGTTGTTCGAAACACTTGTATGGGTGGGCTACTTGAATTCTACTGTGAACCCTTTAATATATGCATTCTTTTATAGTTGGTTCAGAAAGGCATTTCAATTATTCACTTCAGTTAATATCTTTAAATCTGACATTTCAGAGACAACGCTTTTCACAGAATGAATTGATGCAAAGCCAAAGCCTCTAAAAAGTAGAGATTCTTTTTAAAAACAAAATAGTTGCAATAAGGTAAACAAATAAATTTCATTTTGCTCCTATTTTTTGAACGGCTAATGAGCAAACTGCAGATGCACATAAAAACAGATGAAAATCTATTTTCTCATATAAAAAAAATGTGGTCATTTTGCTCCCATTGATCTGTGAAGGGGCCAACGGTGGACCAGTGTTCAGGTGCCCCAGTGCATCCTATCTCCATGACGTCACTTTTACAAAGCACACAGTAAGCAGCAGAGCAGCAACAACAGAACATCACTTCTTTTTGGTCAGGTTCTGGGGTGGGTCCAAGGAAAGCCAGCACCTTTGTGATAACAAGTCTGACATTTTCTCCTGGGAATCAAGGATAGCCTGTACTCCCATTATTTATTTTTTTATTATTTAGTGACATTAAAGAGAGAGAAAGAATGTTGTTTATTAGGTTTATTTTAACTGCAGTGCATTCGATAGCACATTAGAATGTTGAATGAAATACTGTGAAAAGGATGACCATGTCAATCCTAAGATTAAACCAAGAAGCATGTGGCAGTAAAACACTCGCCTACCTCTTTTTTGTGCTAAGTAACTTAGGAAGGTTTCTTTGCATAACCGATGCAGAACTAGACTTTTCAACAGCGACCGATGGAAACACAATGGGTAAACACATATTCATCAGCTAAAACAGCAGTAGAAGAGAGTGAATTATGAGCTGAAGAGCTGGAAAGTCTGCCGCTCTAATCAGGATCTTCAGCTCGCCCAGCAGGAAGTGGAATGGGCAGGGCCTCAGCAGTTGTAGTCTTGCTTTGCCAGACCCTCCTCCATAGGGCACTGAAGGAGGGTCTGAAGACTCTACATAGCATTCGGGGATGGGAGGAAAACGTGCTCTGGTTTAATGGCATTTCTAAACTCTGCACAGAGCCGCTGCAAAATAGTCGTGCAAGAGAAAACTCAGATTGGAAAGATCGTCTAGCTAGCTGTCTCAATTTACCATGGAGAGATCTGAGAAGCAGTCAAGAATAGTCATCATAAATCCACAGAATTTAAAATTCCAAAACAAAGAAAGCGGAAGGAAACAGAAAATACATGCATCTGGCAGAATTTCTTGCTGCACTGGAGCAATCCCGGAAGTGGAACGCAAAGGATATAGACTACAGCAGTTGTAAACAATCTCATACAAGGACAATTTTGAAGAACAGGCCACAAAATTGTAGCATGAGTATGACAGTATTAAACTCAACTATAGTTTAAACATCCCAGTCTCACGTCAGTTCGTGATGGCATTACGAAATTAAATCTATTAGAACGTCTGGACCTCAGCTATCATGTAGATATGGTCTCCAAAGTTTTTCCACGGTAAGCACTGTCAAAAATGGTAATAAGCTATTTTCACCTATTTAACGATTATATTTTTAAAATCTGAACACCAGTGTGTTCCCCATCCAAAAATAAAACCAGGGTGTATCCAAAATTCTACACTACCAACTTCTACTTATGAGAAATATACCAATATATTTAAAAACTACAACTCCCACTATAGACGCGGCCCAGAATCTGTTACAAAGCTTGAGCACTTGTAGTTCTTCCGGGGTGGGTGGGAGGATGTGTTCGGCTCCTCTTTCTGCTGTCTGCCGTGTGTGGGCTTCATTCCGTTTCAGATTGATGCCGCCCGCCGGCCGGCCGAGCACACAATACATGAGACAAATACATGAAACTGTATTTTATTATTGATACTATCTTTATTGTTTAACTCCTCAATTACGTTAGACAAAAACATCAATATTACGAATATTATGTATTTGTATCTTTTCTATTTTGTCGGTTTCCTTGATTGATAAATGACAATTCCACGGATGGTTTATCTAGCACTGCTGATTCTTGCCTTGAGGGATACATTTGTATTTTCAAGGAAAGATGATTAGCAAGCAACAACAGAAAAACAACAGCAAAAACTTGAGGATAGCTGTGCTTGACTGAAATTGAAGGATTTACATCTGTTTTAGCACATGTTGAAAAGCTATTTACTCATCGTTTGGCTTTTTAAAGATGTACATTTATTTTTATAGATAGTTTGTACAGAAGTAAAGTTAAAAATGAGGAACAAGTGATTTAATAGCTAAAGAGCAGCATGAGCTAGCTGGGAGTCAAACCTAGAATCTTCTGATCCGTAGTCAGACACAGGGCTGGACTGACCATTGGGCATACCGGGCATTTTCCCGTTGGGCCGACACACTTTTGGGCCGAATCGCCAATATAAATCATAGACAGTATATAATAGACCAATAGACCCCGTTGCTCTGGACGAAGACCAGTGAAGGCTATTAGAAGCACTTTTCCGGTGATGGCCAGCTTTACTGCGCAGCCTCCAACTGAGAGAATGTGACGTGAGCAACGTGTCTGAAAGTTGTAAGTCTTCTGGTAGCTGTGCCAAGAGAAATCTCAATCATTCCCAATCTTACAGATATGGAGACTGTAGGTGTATGTAAGGAGATAACATGGGCACAGGCTAATTATTGATCACTAACATGCTAGTTAACATTAGTAATTAAACCTAAACATCTCATTTAAGTAGAAACTGCCTGCGAGCTTCTCCTGTACTATACGGTAATTCCTCTACTATGCGACAGTAAGTCACTTGGTTATGACACAATCGTTAGCCTATTTTTACAAAAACGTCTGCTACGGAGCCATAACGTGAGGTACAAGGTAATGGAGCCTTTTATACATTGTCGTGTTTCTTTGGAACTAAACAACGGACAAATAGAGTCTTTAAACGCTTCAGATGTAAAGTTATGTGACGTAAAAAAAAAATGGCGGTCAGCGGAATGCTAACAGGAGGTGATGGCCAGTTAGCAACAAAATGGCGCCATGATGGCTCGAGTTCTGAAGCGAAGCATACCCCCTTGATATAAATAGGCCTTTTTTAATTTTTTAGCCGGGCCGGCCCATTGGTTTATTTTCTTTATTAGCACTGGCCTGACCCAATCAAATCCAGGAACCCCCTTCCGCACTCCAGGCCGCAACTTTACGAATCCCACTATGGCCACGCCTCCCGGCCCTGAGACACAAGCTGTAATAGTTATGCTGGAAGTTTAGCATCCACCGTTATAATGGACAAACGACCACTAAAGTGCAAGGGCGGTGCAGAGAAATTACAGGAGAGAAATATTAAGAATCTACAGGCGGATTCCTCAAAAACTTCGGACATGTTTGGGGCTGTAGTAGCTGCTTCAACATCAGCATTACCTGAAGCCGAGGAGGAGGAGAAGTGGCTGGCTATACAGAGAAGCAGAAACAGCATCATGACAGGGAAGAAGCCGCGAGGAGGAGGCGAGTGACCATGACCGATGCCATGGGAGCGAGTGAGGAAAAGATGGAAGAGAGAGCAGATGGCGATGTGGTAAGGAGTAGGCAAATTAACAGGGGCTCTCAGGAAGGGAGGGAGTGTGTGTGTGTGTGTGTGTGTGTGTGTGTGTGTGTGTGTGTGTGTGTGTGTGTGCGCGCGCGCAAGCGTGTGTCACGTCATAACGACAAAAAGCAGTTTGGCTGTAACATTGAAGTTAGTGGCTGTCAGGTAACCTATCTGTTTAAGCTTACATTGAAAATGCTAGCGGTTAGCCTGTTGGGTAGCTGAAAGGTCTGTGTGATCTATAAAATCAGTGTTGATACAAGCCTCAGTCTTCCTTGAAATGCTTAATTAGTTTCTCTTGTATTGGTGCTCTTTTCCAGGGCATATAGCTTTATTGTAGCTTTTGGGAAGGGTTATGGTTATGGTTATTGTATTTAGCAGACACTTTTGTCCAAAGCAACAAAATATGAATCTTACAATAGTTAAAATTAAATTTAAAGTTGCTAAGGCAATATTAAGCAAAATAGTAATAATGGCAATACAATATCAAATATCAATAACAAAAAAGTAAAAAAATACCATAAATATACAAATCATAACTATAAGAATGAATTAATTATTTAAGTGTAAGATCAACAGATAAATCTTGACACCCCTCTTGAAGGATCCAAAACTATCACATTAACACTAGGCAACTCATATATAATGCACGCATATTTTAAGAGGACTGTCTGCAGGAAATGTGCCTGACCAATCACAGTGGTTGTGGGCCGCCTGGGCCAAAAATGCCAGGACCGATTTTTTTGTCCCAGTCCAGCCCTGGTCAGACACATTATCCATTGCACCACTAGCCCTACGTTCAGAGAGCATTGGGTGCAGCTCCGTTCTAACACCATTGTATGCAAACAGCAGGGCTGCCAACTCTCATGCATTGGTCGTGAGACACATGCATTTGATTGGTTGCACACGCTTACACGCCACATCCCCGATTTCTTACGCTGAAGTGTCAACCCGGTTGGTCAAATGCCTGAAAGATGAGTTTATCTACAGATCTACCCGTTGAGTTTATCGTGATCAACTAGTTATGCTTTCAGAGACGGTGAGTGTCTGTGGAATTTTCGAAATGCCATCACAGGCGCATTTCCCCAGCTTCAGGTATGTATGCTCTGTGTATAAATACAGACCCATCCGTCACTTTGTGTCCACTCGCTTTTTAAAAATAGAGTTGAGCAGCGCGGCTGGTAAGTTTAGCAACTTCAGTTAATTTTAATGGACTCGCTCTACTGTGGGCAGTGACGCGTTGCATCCATGCTCTACCTCCGATGAAGAGCAGCAATAACATGCACAGCAAACTATATTACAACTCTCCAAATCTCGGAGAACACGGATGTGAGGAGTTATATTTTAAATGTGCACAAAGTTGTAAACGAGGAGAAATATCACACAACACATATCTGAGCTATTGAAGTCCAGGGTTTTATAAATTAATTACAATGATGTATGATTCACATGAATAAGTAATACATGCATATTTGCAGAGATTTACTTCCCCAACAAAAGACACAAAAGAGGAGGTAAGAGTAAAATTAGGCCTACATGTGTGTTGAGTCAGCAGAGATAACGTTAAATTAGAAAAAGTTGATCTACAAGAGAATAGGTGAAAGTAATACAGAATGCCTGAGGGCCTTTTCTATATTTTCAAATGTTTCCAGCATACATTGATGTAGAAAAGGGTAGAAATAGGTGCATACAAATTCAGTGTTTAATGCTCAAAATTACATGTCTCCTCACAAAATCTGGAAACAAAACCTATGCCATTGGGTTGCCAGGCCATGCAGCTGTGACTGGTCTAGATGTTTGTGCCAGCTCACCGGGGGCAGATACTGGGAAACTTTGGGCCACTATTGTGCTTCTCTAACATCTGTGTATCTCTAAATGTAACTGTACATAATTTAATATAATTAAAAATTAACAAATTGTCTCTTTTCCCCAAAAAACGGTAATGATGCTGAATGAGCCAAAACAAATTGCTTTGTACACGGCAACATTTTGATTGGCCCCACCAAATCTCACTTCAAAGTTTTTTGAAAAGTTTGCAGCTCTGAAACAGTGGTGATCTAGGTTGACAATTGTAAGAAGGCCAGTCAAATTTGAATTGTGGTTGGAAATATGGGGCCTCTTGCAGGACTTTTAGCCTTCAGGGTAGTCGGGACTCAACCGGAAATGGCGAGCGGAATGAGCGTGACTAGAGTCTCTAAAAATCTGACAAAAATCTTTTAAACTGACCTTTGTTGATCTGAAATTAAGACACATTTAGCAACTGCATGGCCTATTTCTCTCTTAAAACGTTTTCAGAAACATATTTCAGTGAACTATTTTAGTACAATATGAGATTGTATTCTGAACAGAGATGGCAAAAGTACTCACTTCTTGTACTCAAGTAGAAGTACAGATACTTGTGTTAAAAAATACTCTGGTAAAAGTAGAAGTACTGATTTAACTTCTTTACTCAAGTAAAAGTAACAAAGTACAGGCTTGGAATATTACTTAAAGTATAAAAGTAAAAGTAGCCTTGCAAAGCTACCTGGAACACAAATGTTACAAGAGTGCAAGCTGAGAAACTTCAGTAGACATGGAAAACAGGCTCTTTATATACACTACCGTTCAAAAGTTTGGGGTCACCCAAACAATTGTGTTTTCCATGAAAAGTCACTTATTCACCACCATACGTTGTGAAATAAATAGAAAATAGAGTCAAGACATTGACAAGGTTAGAAATAATGATTTGTATTTGAAATAAGATTTTTTTTACATCAAACTTTGCTTTCGTCAAAGAATCCTCCATTTGCAGCAATTACAGCATTGCAGACCTTTGGCATTCTAGCTGTTAATTTGTTGAGGTAATCTGGAGAAATTGCACCCCACGCTTCCAGAAGCAGCTCCCACAAGTTGGATTGGTTGGATGGGCACTTCTTGCGTACCATACAGTCAAGCTGCTCCCACAACAGCTCAATGGGGTTCAGATCTGGTGACTGCGCTGGCCACTCCATTACCGATAGAATACCAGCTGCCTGCTTCTGCTCTAAATAGTTCTTGCACAATTTGGAGGTGTGTTTAGGGTCATTGTCCTGTTGTAGGATGAAATTGGCTCCAATCAAGCGCTGTCCACTGGGTATGGCATGGCGTTGCAAAATGGAGTGATAGCCTTCCTTATTCAGAATCCCTTTTACCCTGTACAAATCTCCCACCTTACCAGCACCAAAGCAACCCCAGACCATCCCATTACCTCCACCATGCTTAACAGATGGCGTCAGGCATTCTTCCAGCATCTTTTCATTTGTTCTGCGTCTCAAACGTTCTTCTTTGTGATCCAAACACCTCAAACTTGGATTCATCCGTCCACAACACTTTTTTCCAGTCTTCCTCTGTCCAATGTCTGTGTTCTTTTGCCCATCTTAATCTTTTTCTTTTATTGGCCAGTCTCAGATATGGCTTTTTCTTTGCCACTCTGCCCTGAAGCCCAGAATCCCGCAGCCGCCTCTTCACTGTAGATGTTGACACTGGTGTTTTGCAGGTACTAGTTAATGAAGATGCCAGTTGGGGACCTGTGAGGCGTCTGTTTCTCAAACTAGAGACTCTACTCTGGTTAGAGCCTGTTTGTGCTGTCCTCTGAAGGGAGTAGTACACACCGTTGTAGGAAATCTTCAATTTCTTAGCAATTTCTCACATGGAATAGCCTTCATTTCTAAGAACAAGAATAGACTGTCGAGTTTCAGATGAAAGTTCTCTTTTTCTGGCCATTTTGAGCGTTTAAATGACCCCACAAATGTGATGCTCCAGAAACTCAATCTGCTCAAAGGAAGGTCAGTTTTGTAGCTTCTGTAACGAGCTAAACTGTTTCCAGATGTGTGAACATGATTGCACAAGGGTTTTCTAATCATCGATTAGCCTTCTGAGCCAATGAGCAAACACATTGTACCATTAGAACACTGGAGTGATAGTTGCTGGAAATGGGCCTCGATACACCTATGTAGATATTGCACCAAAAACCAGACATTTGCAGCTAGAATAGTCATTTACCACATTAGCAATGTATAGAGTGTATTTCTTTAAAGTTAAGACTAGTTTAAAGTTATCTTCATTGAAAAGTACAGTGCTTTTCCTTCAAAAATAAGGACATTTCAATGTGACCCCAAACTTTTGAACGGTAGTGTATATATATATATATATATATATATATGCCATTGGCTACATTTTAAATGGATGTCTGCCAAGGCCTAAAACATCACATATATGATTATTGTGACAGAGACTGGGACGAAGGAAGGAAGAGCATTTATTTATTTACGATACATTATTACATCACACTGGTACACTTACAAGTAAGTGTAACATAGGGTGGCTCCAATCCACACGGCACTGCTGCTGGGACTGATGGACGGACGTGCTCCGATGAGCCTCGTGCTGGCACTGCTAGAATGGCTAGAAAAGACAATAATGATTGAGTTTAAAAAAAAAAAAACTTTATGTATGTATATTCATATTACTATTGGCCTCCCACACTTTAATTACATCAGACTTACTAGGCTGTAACCTGTTGGCAGAAGAAGAGACAAGTCTTCTGACCGACATGTCAAGGCTCCTTTCCCACCAGCAATGCATGCATTGACATGACCAGCACACGCATGGTGGAAGGGGCGCCGCTAGTGGATGGTGATGCAGAGCCTTGGAGCCGGCTGGTGGTGGCACTGCAGAGGCTGGGGACCGGCTAGTAGGTGGCACTGCGGGCGCTGGGGACCGACTGGTGGATGCTGCAGCAGAGGCTAAGGCAGTGTGCCAACAGATGATGTGGAGGAGAATGATTGGGTGCTCGGCGCCCATTGCAGCTTTATGATGATAGCCTCCCGGCCCTCAGGGAACATCTCCATGTAGCGTCGGAAGGCTTTCTTGTTGTCGCTGTTGGCCAGGGCGTCCTTCACCTCACCCCTCTCAATCTCCCTGATCATGGGAGCCACCAGGTACCCACCATACCAAGAGCATTCTCCAGGACCCACCTGAATGTCTGCCCCCTGAAAACACCGAACTGCAGCTTATGCAGACCCAGCACACAGACCTCATCTTCTGGGTCGAGGCCTTGCTCAACTGCAGCTCGCTTGGCCGACTCCAACACCTCCTCTGGTGAAAGAGGACGCGACCATGGCTGGGCCCTGCTCTTCACTCAACCAGCATCATGGGAGTCATTTAAATTGACTGTCCAATCAGCCCTCTTTCTAAACTTTGGCAACATATCTCTCAGTAAGGAAGACAATGTTGAAACCATCTTCTGCATCTGAGCACCTATCAGAAGATTAGCCTAATGATACATCTTAAAGACTATTTAAAAAGTTTGAAACATGATGACAAGTCCAGATAGCGCTAAGGCTATATATGAACCATCCCATACTGTTTTATTTATTTACAAATGTACTTATATAGCCACACAAATGTACATACTGTAATCACACCTATACATTGCCTTATTCTACTGCTCTTCATACTATTCATCCTGCACATACACTTATTCTACTACTCTTACAATGTTACCACACTGAACATAGCTGTACATATGTCTATATGGTTCACACAGAATACCCGTAATTATTCTGTTTTTCTTATATATACTGCTAATACACTGCATATATCAGAATCAGAATCAGAAAAGCTTTATTGCCAAGTACGTTTACACACACAAGGAATGTATCTTGGTATCGTAGGTGCATGTCACATTAAGCAACATGCACAGACACACCGAGTCCACTCAGTCCGCAGAATGTTATAGCGATAACACAGCACGTTGCCGTGGTGACGCCCCTCAACAGTCCAGAACCGATACGACAATCAGCAGGCAGAGGGTAAGATGGGGGAGGAACAAGAGCGTCTTGCTTGCAGAGCCCCGACATTGTGACTGTTTGTTTCAAGAAACGGCCTTGGCAAGTCCGTCCAAGATAAGGGGGCCGAAAGATTAAATTTGTTTGGGCTACACGAATGGCTGCTCTAATTTAACAGTCATTCTATTGTTCATCCGTTCAACTGGTAAATTTTTCTTTCCAAATCAGTGACCTTCTTCATGACAGTATCCAAGCCGCGGGTCATTACCATGTTGTATTCCATCACGCAATTAATAGTCCCAGTTTGCAAACTGATAATCCCAGTTTGCAAACTGATCGCTTTTTCAACAGCTTCAGTCAGGCCAGGCAGCTTCCTTGGGCTTTGGACAGCTACCAGAGTTTTTTTTTATTTCTCGATAAACCAGGGCGAAGCATCCTTCAATCAGCAGCAGTCCAGTTATCATGGTTCCGAATAGGAGATATCCTCAATGTCCTCCAAGGAGAGAGCAGAGAGACACACGACACGCCATTTCTCCCAGCCGTCCATCGTATACCCCGCAGCAAACGTTCCGTCAGGACATGCTGGCTCACCCGTACCAGTGCTCCTCCTCGAGAATAGTGTCAATTGCGCTGAGAGACCAGTTAATCAATTCCATAATTTGGAGAGCCTGAGCCTTGCAGGGAGAGTCTCTAAAAAGTTAACAGCAGACAACACGAGACAAGATAGCAAGCAGGGTAGGCCTGGGAGGGAGAGGGAGAGAAAGCAACCGCCTTCGCTGAGAGCAGAAAGAGAAGCCGATATCGATATTATTCGTACTACTATTATAATGTCACTGCTACTACATTGCACATATATGTACATGCTGTGCATACATCGTTCATATTACATATATTACATAGTCAGATTTATTCTGCTCTTATAACACTGCAATGTATTTCATTGTCCTGTTTATGCTCAACCTGTCTATACTTGAATATGACATTGCACTTTTCAGATTTTTTTTTAAACTTCTGGTTGGACGTAAACTGCATTTCATTGTCTTTGTATTTGTACTCTGCACAATGACAATAAAGTTGAATCCAATCTAATATCAATGCAGAAAAGAGAATGGCACTGTACCGAGACTCCCACACACACATACCTATAGATTGATGCTATTATATAAGTATTTGCTAAAAAAAGTCCACCAAAAGTGACAATGACTAGCTAAAGATAAAAAATAGCGCAAACTTCAAGCAACAACACTGATTACGTCACGTTAAGATAACCACAGTGGGCTAATTTAACACTCATTTCTACCTGGCTTGTCCTAACAGTGATTTATCATCAATGGTAGGCTAATGCTAACATTTTGCCAAAAAAAACAATAACAAAAAAACAATAACTTTCACTCATTCAAGCTTTATGAATGAAGCAGAGTTCAGTTTGTGAGTGATCAGTCATTTTCAAGTGGGGGAGGGGACCCTTCGGTAACTTTGAACTTTTGAACATGACACAATACAGAAAAAAAAAAACTTAAACAAACTTACCAACAAAGTCAAAATAATCCGTCCTATCACCTGACCAATCCCCTAACACTAACCTTAACCACTCGAGGTGAAATGCCTAATCCCAACCAATTGAGCTGCGTCATACGGCGGGTCTTGGCGTTGCCATAGTGGGATTCATAATTTTGCGACCCGGCTCTTGGATATGCAGACTGCTCAGGGACTGGCTGTTGCCAGGCTGTCAATGGCTGTCACTCGGGGGGAAACACCCCTCCTTATTGGCTCCTTTTAATAGCTAAAGATTACTTTGATAGACAGTTTGTACAGGAGTAAAGTTGGAAAGGGAGGAACAAGTGATTTAATATCTACAGAGCAGTATGAGCTAGCCAGGAGTCAAAACTAGAATATTCGGAGCCATAGTCAAACGCGTTATCCATTGCGCCACTAGCCCTACATTCAGAGTGCATTGGGAGAAGCTCGGTTCTCACACCATTGTATGCAAACAAAGGGGATATTTGTTGGCAAGGGTATAGAAGGACAGTCAAATTTTTGTTGTAGTCGAAAATATGGGGCGTCTTGCAGGACATTTGGCCCGTTTCTATCAATGTAAAATATAGCGGACAACGTAGTAATTCAAAGGAACAACCGAAAAGTAGCTTTATCCAGCTGCCGTGACCCAGATTCAAACCTGGGTTGCTGCGACCACAACGCAGAGTACTAACCACTATACGATCACGGCCATTTGGTAGAAAGAGGGCCTCGTTGTTGTGATAGCATAGTTTGAACACTGAATATTAAATATACTGCTATTTTCTCGGTTTCCCTAATTGATGAGTAACAAATGACAATTCCACAGATGGTTTATCTAGCACTGCTGATTCTAGACAAACAACAGTGAAAGCTTGTTGACAGCTGTGCTTGACTGAAATTGAAGGATTTAGATGTGTTTTAGCACATGTTGAAATCCAATTACTTTTTGTCTTTTTATGGATGTACATTTACTTTGATAGACAGTTTGTATAGGAGTTAAATTGGAAATGAGGAACAAGTGATTTAATAGCTAAAGAGCAGTACGAGCTAGCCAGAAGATGTAGTAATTCAAAGGAACAACAGAAAAGTAGCTTCACCCAGCTGCCGTGACGTCTATTTGAACCAGGGTTGCTGCGTTCACAACGTTTCGCACATATTGAAAGTTAATTACTTACGTTTTGGCTTTTTATGGATGTACATTTACTTTGATAGACAGTTTGTACAAGAGTAAAGTTGGAAATGAGGAACAAGTGATTTAATATGTAAAGAACAGTACGAGCTAGCCAGAAGATGTAGTAATTCAAAGGAACAACAGAAAAGTAGCTTCACCCAGCTGCCGTGAACTGTATTTGAACCGGGATTGTTGCGTCCACAACGTTTAGCATGTGTTGAAAGCTAATTACTTACTTTTTTCGGCTTTTTATGGATGTACATTTACTTTGATAGACAGTTTGTACAGGAGTAAAGTTGGAAATGAGGATCAAGCAGCTAAAGAGTAGTAGGATCTAGCCAGGAGTCGACCCTAGAATCTTCTGATCCGTAGTCAGATGCGTTATCCATTGCGCCACTAGCCCTACATTCAGAGAGTATCGGGAGCAGCTCGGTTCTCACACCACTGTATGCAAACAGTGGGGATATTTGTTGGCAAGGGTATAGAAGGCCAGTCAAATTTTTGTTGTAGTCGAAAATACGGGGCCTCTTGCAGGACATTTAGCCTAAGCTGTCCAGTTTCTATCAATGTAAAACATAGCAGACCTCAGATTCAATACCAAGTTCAGACGGAGATTGTTGTCTGATGTACATGAGGGACATCCTGGAATAACAAGAATGAAGGCATTAGAAATGAGGAAAGTTTCCTGTGGTGACTGTTGTTAATTAACTTTTGGGTAAATGGATGTGGACTAAATCAAGAGATAGAGAACTTTGTGGGTCAGTGTGCTGCATTTGAGATCACCCTGAACAGGCCTGCAGTAGCACCCCTCCATCCTTGGTCATGGGCTACTTCACCGTGGGAAAGGATACATGTTGATTTAGATGTGTTTTGAGATGTTGAAAGCAGCACTTTTTGCTGTTAGTAGATGTCTATTCAAAGTGGCTAAAGTTGGAAATGAGGAACAAGTGATTTAATAACTAAAGAGGAGAAGACTGCACATCTTCTCAGAACCAAAGGAACAACAGAATATGGCTTCACCAAAGGTGTTGACCTGTCATTTAATGGGTTCTCCATTTACATCTGCTGAGTTTGAGCAGTTTCTCAAGGATAATGGAGGCTTTTTATGGATATACATTTACTTTACCAGACAGTTTGTATATGGAGTAAAGTTGGAAATGAGGAACAAGACATTTAATAGCTAAAAAGCCTGGACTCGACTGGAAGTTCAGTCTGTGTCACCTCAGCAACGGCTTGCTTGGTTCCATTTCACATCAGGAACAGTTTGGAGATGGACAGAAACATTCCTCACACACAGTCACTGAGCGCACCCGGCTGAAATGTTCCTAAAGAGACAACCAACGTATTTTTGTCATTATTGAAGCCAGACATGTCAGAAGAAGTGCTCAAGCATCAGTTACAGCAGAAAAAGGCTCATGACATGCGAGCAATGCCACTCCGGACATTTAAACTGGGGGGGAGGGTGTTAGTTCGGGATTTCAGACATCCAAAGAAGCTGGGGATTCCAGGAACGATTCTGCAACAAAGAGGACCTCTGACCTATGTGGTACAAGTTGGTCATCGTTGTGTCAAGGTGCATGTGGATCACCTGCGTGCATCCAAGGCTTCATATTCACCAAGCAGAAGGGATGACGAGGACTTCTTGGAGTACTGCTGTGAGAATCCAGCAGAAAGTACAGAGCCAGAAAATGTTGCTGCTGGTCCATCTCAGGAAGTGCAACAAGAACGCCGCTATCCAGAAAGGCAGCGGACAACACCAAATAGACTGAATCTCTAAGTGTTCATGTAGAGATGAGTTATGAATGCATTATTCATGTTCAGGTGCTTACTGCTATGTTAATGAAGTTGTATATGTGGTATAAATTTAGCACTGCATATTAGGTTTACAAGACTAGCGATAACAGTTCAGTTATTTAGTCTTCTTGTCATAGGTTAAAATCTAGGTGGGAGGCTTTTTATGGATGGACATTTACTTTGATTGAGAATGTTTAGAGTAAATACAATAATAGTAGGGGAAATGAGGAACAAGGGGTTTAATGTAATCAGTTCTGAACGAGGGAGCTAAAGAGTAGGAAACCTTGGGAACAACAGAAAAGTGTGTTATTATATCTGCCGTGACCTGTATTTGAACCGGGGTTGCTGCGTCCACAACGTTTAGCACATGTTGAAAGGTAATTACTTACTTTTTGGCTTTTTATGGATGTACATTTACTTTGATAGACAGTTTGTACAGGAGTAAAGTTGGAAATGAGGAACAAGTGAATTAATAGCTAAAAGAGGAAGCCAGGAGTCAAACCTAGAATCTTAATGATCCGTAAAGAGCGTTATCCATTGCGCCACTAGCCCTACAGCCAGAAGAGCTCGGTTCTCACACCATTGTATGCAAACAGTGGCGATATTTGTTGGCAAGGGTAAGAAGGCCAGTCAAATTTTTGTTGTAGTAACAGGGCGTCTTGATTTATCCTAAGCTGTCCAGTTTCTATCAGTGTAAAATATATCAGAAGACGTATTAATTCAAAGGAACAACCGAAAAGTAGCTTTACCCAGCTGCCGTGACCCGGATTCGAACCGGGGTTGCTGCGACCACAACGCAGAGTACTAACCACTATACGATCACGGCCATTTGGAAGGAAGAGGGCCTCGTTGTTGTGATAGCATAGATGGAACTCTGAATATTAAATATACTGCTATTTTCTCGGTTTCCCTAATTGATGAGTAACAAATGACATTATCACGGATGGTTTATCTAGCACTGCTGATTCTAGACAAACAACAGAGAAAGCTTGTTGACAGCTGTGCTTGACTAACATTGAAGGATTTAGATGTGTTTTAGCACATGTTGAAAGCTAATTACTTTTTGGCTTTTTATGGATGGACATTTACTTTGATAGACAGTTTGTATAGGAGTAAAGTTGGAAATGAGGAACAAGTGATTTAATAGCTAAAGAGCAGTACGAGCTAGCTAGAAGATGTAGGAAATCAAAGGAACAACAGAAAAGTGGCTTCACCCAGCTGCCGTGACCTGTATTTGAACCAGGGTTGCTACGTCCACAACGTTCAGCACATGTTGAAAGTTAATTAATTACTTTTTGGCTTTTTATGGATGTACATTTACTTTGATAGACAGTTTGTATAGGAGTAAAGTTGGAAATGAGGAACAAGTGATTTAACAGCTAAAGAGCCGTACAAGATAGCCAGGAGTCGAACCTAGAATTTTCTGATCCGTAGTCAGACGCATTATCCATTGCGCCACTAGCCCTACATTCAGAGAGTATCGGGAGCAGCTCGGTTCTCACACCATTGTATGCAAACAGTGGCGATATTTGTTGGCAAGGGTATAGAAGGACAGTCAAATTTTTGTTGTAGTCGAAAATACGGGGCCTCTTGCAGGACATTTAGCCTTAGCTGTCCAGTTTCTATCAGTGTAAAAAATATATCAGAAAACGTACCCATTAATTCAAAGGAACAACCGAAAAAGTATACATACAGACAACCTAATTGAGCAGCTGCGGTGACCCTGATTATGCAAACATTATTTGTTGGCAAGGGTATAGAACCAGGGTTTATGGCGACCTTGAAATGAGGACATTTGATTTAATAGCAAGTAGCTTTACTAACCACTACAACGATCGACCCACGGCCATTTGGTACTAACCACTAACGATCATGGCCAGGAAGAAAAAGGGCCTCGTTGTTGTGATAGCATAGATGGAACTCTGAATATTAAATATACTGCTATTTTCTCGGTTTCCCTAATTGATGAGTAACAAATGACATTATCACGGATGGTTTATCTAGCACTGCTGATTCTAGACAAACAACAGAGAAAGCTTGTTGACAGCTGTGCTTGACTAACATTGAAGGATTTAGATGTGTTTTAGCACATGTTGAAAACTAATGACTTTATGGCTTTTTATGGATGTACATTTACTTTGATAGACAGTTTGTATAGGAGTAAAGTTGGAAATGAGGAACAAGTGATTTAATAGCTAAAGAGCAGTACGAGCTAGCTAGAAGATGTAGGAAATCAAAGGAACAACAGAAAAGTGGCTTCACCCAGCTGCCATTGACCTGTATTTGAACCAACCAGGGTTTTCTAGGAACATGTTCAACAAAGGGTTAATTAATTACTTTTTTTTTTTTTTTTATGGATGTACATTTACTTTTTTGATAGACAGTTTGTATAGGAGTAAAGTTGGAAATGAGGAACAAGTGATTTAATAGCTAAAGAGCAGTACGAGCTAGCTAGAAGATGTAGGAAATCAAAGGAACAACAGAAAAGTGGCTTCACCCAGCTGCCGTGACCTGTATTTGAACCAGGGTTGCTACGTCCACAACGTTCAGCACATGTTGAAAGTTAATTAATTACTTTTTGGCTTTTTATGGATGTACATTTACTTTGATAGACAGTTTGTATAGGAGTAAAGTTGGAAATGAGGAACAAGTGATTTAATAGCTAAAGAGCAGTACGAGCTAGCCAGGAGTCGAACCTAGAATCTTCTGATCCGTAGTCAGACGCGTTATCCATTGCGCCACTAGCCCTACATACAGAGAGCATCGGGAGCAGCTCGGTTCTCACACCATTGTATGCAAACAGTGGCGATATTTGTTGGCAAGGGTATAGAAGGCCAGTCAAATTTTTGTTGTAGTCGAAAATACAGGGCGTCTTGCAGGACATTTATCCTAAGCTGTCCAGTTTCTATCAGTGTAAAATATATCAGAAGACGTATTAATTCAAAGGAACAACCGAAAAGTAGCTTTACCCAGCTGCCGTGACCCGGATTCGAACCGGGGTTGCTGCGACCACAACGCAGAGTACTAACCACTATACGATCACGGCCATTTGGAAGGAAGAGGGCCTCGTTGTTGTGATAGCATAGATGGAACTCTGAATATTAAATATACTGCTATTTTCTCGGTTTCCCTAATTGATGAGTAACAAATGACATTATCACGGATGGTTTATCTAGCACTGCTGATTCTAGACAAACAACAGAGAAAGCTTGTTGACAGCTGTGCTTGACTAACATTGAAGGATTTAGATGTGTTTTAGCACATGTTGAAAGCTAATTACTTTTTGGCTTTTTATGGATGGACATTTACTTTGATAGACAGTTTGTATAGGAGTAAAGTTGGAAATGAGGAACAAGTGATTTAATAGCTAAAGAGCAGTACGAGCTAGCTAGAAGATGTAGGAAATCAAAGGAACAACAGAAAAGTGGCTTCACCCAGCTGCCGTGACCTGTATTTGAACCAGGGTTGCTACGTCCACAACGTTCAGCACATGTTGAAAGTTAATTAATTACTTTTTGGCTTTTTATGGATGTACATTTACTTTGATAGACAGTTTGTATAGGAGTAAAGTTGGAAATGAGGAACAAGTGATTTAATAGCTAAAAGAGCAGCTAGCTAGAAGATGTAGCAAAGGAACAACAGAAAAGTGCCGTGAACCTAGACCGTATTTGAACCACATGTTTCTGATTTTGCTTTTTTATGGATGTACATTTACTTTGATAGACAGTTTGTATAGGAGTAAAGTTGGAAATGAGGAACAAGTGATTTAATAGCTAAAGAGCACAGGAGTCAAACCTAGAATCTTCTGATCCGTTCAGACGCTTTATCCATTGCGCCACTAACATTGAGAGCATCGGGAGCAGCTCGGTTCTCACACCATTGTATGCAAACAGTGGCGATATTTGTTGGCAAGGGTATAGAAGGCCAATCAAATTTTTATTGTAGTCGAAAATACGGGGCATCTTGCAGGAAATTTAGCTTAAGCTGTCCAGTTTCTATCAGTGTAAAATATATCAGAAGACGTATTAATTCAAAGGAACAACCGAAAAGTAGCTTTACCCAGCTGCCGTGACCTGTATTTGAACCAGGGTTGCTGCGACCACAATGTTGAGAGTACTAACCTTTTTATACGATCATGGCCATTTGGTAGGAAGAAGGCCTCGTTGTTGTGATAGCATAGATGGAACTCTGAATATTAAATATACTGCTATTTTCTCGGTTTCCCTAATTGATGAGTAACAAATGACATTATCACGGATGGTTTATCTAGCACTGCTGATTCTAGACAAACAACAGAGAAAGCTTGTTGACAGCTGTGCTTGACTAACATTGAAGGATTTAGATGTGTTTTAGCACATGTTGAAAGCTAATTACTTTTTGGCTTTTTATGGATGTACATTTACTTTGATAGACAGTTTGTATAGGAGTAAAGTTGGAAATGAGGAACAAGTGATTTAATAGCTAAAGAGCAGTACGAGCTAGCTAGAAGATGTAGGAAATCAAAGGAACAACAGAAAAGTGGCTTCACCCAGCTGCCGTGACCTGTATTTGAACCAGGGTTGCTACGTCCACAACGTTCAGCACATGTTGAAAGTTAATTAATTACTTTTTGGCTTTTTATGGATGTACATTTACTTTGATAGACAGTTTGTATAGGGTAAAGTTGGAAATGAAAGTTGGAAATGAGGAACAAGTGATTTAATAGCTAAAGAGCAGTACGAGCTAGCCAGGAGTCAAACCTAGAATCTTCTGATCCGTAGTCAGGCGCTTTTATCCATTGCGCCACTAGCCCCTACATACAGAGCATCGGGAGCAGCTCGGTTCTCACACCATTGTATGCAAACAGTGGCGATATTTGTTGGCAAGGGTATAGAAGGCCAGTCAATTTTTTTGTTGTAGTCGAAAATACAGGGCGTCTTGCAGGACATTTATCCTAAGCTGTCCAGTTTCTATCAGTGTAAAATATATCAGAAGACGTATTAATTCAAAGGAACAACCGAAAAGTAGCTTTACCCAGCTGCCGTGACCCGGATTCGAACCGGGGTTTGCTGCCACAACGCAGAGTACTAACCACTATACGATCACGGCCATTTGGAAGGAAGAGGGCCTCGTTGTTGTGATAGCATAGATGGAACTCTGAATATTAAATATACTGCTATTTTCTCGGTTTCCCTAATTGATGAGTAACAAATGACATTATCACGGATGGTTTATCTAGCACTGCTGATTCTAGACAAACAACAGAGAAAGCTTGTTGACAGCTGTGCTTGACTAACATTGAAGGATTTAGATGTGTTTTAGCACATGTTGAAAGCTAATTACTTTTTGGCTTTTTATGGATGGACATTTACTTTGATAGACAGTTTGTATAGGAGTAAAGTTGGAAATGAGGAACAAGTGATTTAATAGCTAAAGAGCAGTACGAAATGAGGAACAAGTGATTTAATAGTTAAAGAGCAGTGCGACTAGCTAGAAGATGTAGGAAATCAAAGGAACAACAGAAAAGTGGCTTCACCCAGCTGCCGTGACCTGTATTTGAACCAGGGTTGCTACGTCCACAACGTTCAGCACATGTTGAAAGTTAATTAATTACTTTTTGGCTTTTTATGGATGTACATTTACTTTGATAGACAGTTTGTATAGGAGTAAAGTTGGAAATGAGGAACAAGTGATTTAATAGCTAAAAAAGAGCAGTGAACGAAGCTAGCCAGGAGTCAAACCTAGAATCTTCTGATCTAGTAGTCAGAGGCGCTTTATCCATTGCGCCACTAGCCCCTACATTCAGAGAGCATGGGGAGCAGCTCGGTTCTCACACCATTGTATGCAAACAGTGGCGATATTTGTTGGCAAGGGTATAGAAGGCCAGTCAAATTTTTGTTGTAGTCAAAAAAAATACAGGGGGCGTCTTGCAGGACATTTATCCTAAGCTGTCCAGTTTCTATCAGTGTAAAATATATCAGAAGACGTATTAATTCAAAGGAACAACTGAAAACTAGCTTTACCCAGCTGCCGTGACCCGGATTTGAACCGGGGTTGCTGCGACCACAACGCAGAGTACTAACCACTATACGATCACGGCCATTTGGAAGGAAGAGGGCCTCGTTGTTGTGATAGCATAGATGGAACTCTGAATATTAAATATACTGCTATTTTCTCGGTTTCCCTAATTGATGAGTAACAAATGACATTATCACGGATGGTTTATCTAGCACTGCTGATTCTAGACAAACAACAGAGAAAGCTTGTTGACAGCTGTGCTTGACTAACATTGAAGGATTTAGATGTGTTTTAGCACATGTTGAAAGCTAATTACTTTTTGGCTTTTTATGGATGGACATTTACTTTGATAGACAGTTTGTATAGGAGTAAAGTTGGAAATGAGGAACAAGTGATTTAATAGCTAAAGAGCAGTACGAGAGCTAGCTAGAAGATGTAGGAAATCAAAGGAACAACAGAAAAGTGGCTTCACCCAGCTGCCGTGACCTGTATTTGAACCAGGGTTGTTACGTCCACAACGTTCAGCACATGTTGAAAGTTAATTAATTACTTTTTGGCTTTTTATGGATGTACATTTACTTTGATAGACAGTTTGTATAGGAGTAAAGTTGGAAATGAGGAACAAGTGATTTAATAGCTAAAAACGAGCAGTAAGTAGCTTCACCCAGCTGCTAGCCAGGAGTCAAACCTAGAATCTTCTGGATCCGTGATAGAGTTTGTATAGGAGTAAAGTTGGAAATGATCCTTTTGCGCCTAAAGAGCAGAGCCAGCCAGAGTCAAACCTAGAATCTTCTGATCCGTAGTCAGCGCTTTATCCATTGCGCCACTAGCCCTACATACAGAGATCGTCGGGAGCAGCTCGGTTCTCACACCATTGTATGCAAACAGTGGCGATATTTGTTGGCAAGGGTATAGAAGGCCAGTCAAATTTTTGTTGTAGTCGAAAATACAGGGGCGTCTTGCAGGACATTTATCCTAAGCTGTCCAGTTTCTATCAGTGTAAAATATATCAGAAGACGTATTAATTCAAAGGAACAACCGAAAAGTAGCTTTACCCAGCTGCCGTGACCCGGATTCGAACCGGGGTTGCTGCGACCACAACGCAGAGTACTAACCACTATACGATCACGGCCATTTGGAAGGAAGAGGGCCTCGTTGTTGTGATAGCATAGATGGAACTCTGAATATTAAATATACTGCTATTTTCTCGGTTTCCCTAATTGATGAGTAACAAATGACATTATCACGGATGGTTTATCTAGCACTGCTGATTCTAGACAAACAACAGAGAAAGCTTGTTGACAGCTGTGCTTGACTAACATTGAAGGATTTAGATGTGTTTTAGCACATGTTGAAAGCTAATTACTTTTTGGCTTTTTATGGATGGACATTTACTTTGATAGACAGTTTGTATAGGAGTAAAGTTGGAAATGAGGAACAAGTGATTTAATAGCTAAAGAGCAGTACGAGCTAGCTAGAAGATGTAGGAAATCAAAGGAACAACAGAAAAGTGGCTTCACCCAGCTGCCGTGACCTGTATTTGAACCAGGGTTGCTACGTCCACAACGTTCAGCACATGTTGAAAGTTAATTAATTACTTTTTGGCTTTTTATGGATGTACATTTACTTTGATAGACAGTTTGTATAGGAGTAAAGTTGGAAATGAGGAACAAGTGATTTAATAGCTAAAAAGCAGTACGAGCTAGCCAGGAGTCAAACCTAGAATCTTCTGATCCGTAGTCAGACGCGTTATCCATTGCGCCACTAGCCCTACATACAGAGAGCATCGGGAGCAGCTCGGTTCTCACACCATTGTATGCAAACAGTGGCGATATTTGTTGGCAAGGGTATAGAAGGCCAGTCAAATTTTTGTTGTAGTCGAAAATACAGGGCGTCTTGCAGGACATTTATCCTGCTGTCCAGTTTCTATCAGTGTAAAATATATCAGAAGACGTATTAATTCAAAGGAACAACCGAAAAGTAGCTTTACCCAGCTGCCGTGACCCGGATTCGAACCGGGGTTGCTGCGACTACAACGCAGAGTACTAACCACTATACGATCACGGCCATTTGGAAAGAAAAGGGCCTCGTTGTTAGCATAGATGGAACTCTGAATATTAAATATACTGCTATTTTCTCGGTTTCCCTAATTGATGAGTAACAAATGACATTATCACGGATGGTTTATCTAGCACTGCTGATTCTAGACAAACAACAGAGAAAGCTTGTTGACAGCTGTGCTTGACTAACATTGAAGGATTTAGATGTGTTTTAGCACATGTTGAAAGCTAATTACTTTTTGGCTTTTTATGGATGGACATTTACTTTGATAGACAGTTTGTATAGGAGTAAAGTTGGAAATGAGGAACAAGTGATTTAATAGCTAAAGAGCAGTACGAGCTAGCTAGAAGATGTAGGAAATCAAAGGAACAACAGAAAAGTGGCTTCACCCAGCTGCCGTGACCTGTATTTGAACCAGGGTTGCTACGTCCACAACGTTCAGCACATGTTGAAAGTTAATTAATTACTTTTTGGCTTTTTATGGATGTACATTTACTTTGATAGACAGTTTGTATAGGAGTAAAGTTGGAAATGAGGAACAAGTGATTTAATAGCTAAAGAGCAGTATGGAAAAAACAAGCTAGCCAGGAGTCAAACCTAGAATTTTGATGAGTAGTCAGATAGACATTATCCAAGCCACTGTTTACTTTTTGACAGCTTGTTCTCACACCATTGGTTGCAAAGTGATTTAGATTTTTGGCACAGGGTGTAGAAGGCCAATCAAATTTTGGATGGACATTTTTATTGGATTTACGGGACCTCTTGCAGGAGGACATTTATCCTAAGCTGTCCAGTTTCTATCAGTGTTAAAATATATCAGAAGGAATTTTTAAAGGAAATGAGGAAAAGTAGACAAATAGAGTGTAATATTTGATTTACCGGATTAGAACCGGGTTGTAGGAAATCAAGTCAAACAATAGTCGAAAAAAAGTGGCAGGACACCCAGCTCTATCAGTGTAAAATGACCTGTATTTGAACCTACAGCTCCACCGGATTTGAAGCAGATGCCATTTTGAAAGTTAATTAATTACTTTTTGGCTTTTTATGGATGGAACATTGAATTTAAATAGACAGTTTGTATAGGTTTAAAATTGAAATGAGGAACAAGTGATTTCACTAATGGTTTATCTAGCACTGCTAGAAGATTGTAGGAAAACAAAGAGAAAGCTTGTTGACAGCTGTGCTTGACTAACATTGAAGGATTTAGATGTGTTTCAGCACATGTTGAAAGTTAATTAATTACTTTTTGGCTTTTTATGGATGTACATTTACTTTGATAGACAGTTTGTATAGGAGTAAAGTTGGAAATGAGGAACAAGTGATTTAATAGCTAAAGAGCAGTACGAGCTAGCTAGAAGATGTAGGAAATCAAAGGAACAACAGAAAAGTGGCTTCACCCAGCTGCCGTGACCTGTATTTGAACCAGGGTTGCTACGTCCACAACGTTCAGCAGATGTTGAAAGTTAATTAATTACTTTTTGGCTTTTTATGGATGTACATTTACTTTGATAGACAGTTTGTATAGGAGTAAAGTTGGAAATGAGGAACAAGTGATTTAATAGCTAAAGAGCAGTACGAGCTAGCCAGGAGTCGAACCTAGAATCTTCTGATCCGTAGTCAGACGCTTTATCCATTGCGCCACTAGCCCTACATACAGAGACCATCGGGAGCAGCTCGGTTCTCACACCATTGTATGCAAACAGTGGCGATATTTGTTGGCAAGGGTATAGAAGGCCAGTCAAATTTTTGTTGTAGTCGAAAATACAGGGCGTCTTGCAGGACATTTATCCTAAGCTGTCCAGTTTCTATCAGTGTAAAATATATCAGAAGACGTATTAATTCAAAGGAACAACCGAAAAGTAGCTTTACCCAGCTGCCGTGACCCGGATTCGAACCGGGTTTGCTGCGACCACAACGCAGAGTACTAACCACTATACGATCACGGCCATTTGGAAGGAAGAGGGCCTCGTTGTTGTGATAGCATAGATGGAACTCTGAATATTAAATATACTGCTATTTTCTCGGTTTCCCTAATTGATGAGTAACAAGTGACATTATCACGGATGGTTTATCTAGCACTGCTGATTCTAGACAAACAACAGAGAAAGCTTGTTGACAGCTGTGCTTGACTAACATTGAAGGATTTAGATGTGTTTTAGCACATGTTGAAAGCTAATTACTTTTTGGCTTTTTATGGATGGACATTTACTTTGATAGACAGTTTGTATAGGAGTAAAGTTGGAAATGAGGAACAAGTGATTTAATAGCTAAAGAGCAGTACGAGCTAGCTAGAAGATGTAGGAAATCAAAGGAACAACAGAAAAGTGGCTTCACCCAGCTGCCGTGACCTGTATTTGAACCAGGGTTGCTACGTCCACAACGTTCAGCACATGTTGAAAGTTAATTAATTACTTTTTGGCTTTTTATGGATGTACATTTACTTTGATAGACAGTTTGTATAGGAGTAAAGTTGGAAATGAGGAACAAGTGATTTAATAGCTAAAGAGCAGTACGAGCTAGCCAGGAGTCAAACCTAGAATCTTCTGATCCGTAGTCAGACGCGTTATCCATTGCGCCACTAGCCCTACATTCAGAGAGAGCATCGGGAGCAGCTCGGTTCTCACACCATTGTATGCAAACAGTGGCGATATTTGTTGGCAAGGGTATAGAAGGCCAGTCAAATTTTTGTTGTAGTCGAAAATACGGGGCGTCTTGCAGGACATTTAGCCTAAGCTGTCCAGTTTCTATCAGTGTAAAATATATCAGAAGACGTATTAATTCAAAGGAACAACCGAAAAGTAGCTTTACCCAGCTGCCGTGACCCGGATTCGAACCGGGGTTGCTGCGACCACAACGCAGAGTACTAACCACTATACGATCACGGCCATTTGGTAGGAAGAAGGCCTCGTTGTTGTGATAGCATAGATGGAACTCTGAATATTAAATATACTGCTATTTTCTCGGTTTCCCTAATTGATGAGTAACAAATGACATTATCACGGATGGTTTATCTAGCACTGCTGATTCTAGACAAACAACAGAGAAAGCTTGTTGACAGCTGTGCTTGACTAACATTGAAGGATTTAGATGTGTTTTAGCACATGTTGAAAGCTAATTACTTTTTGGCTTTTTATGGATGGACATTTACTTTGATAGACAGTTTGTATAGGAGTAAAGTTGGAAATGAGGAACAAGTGATTTAATAGCTAAAGAGCAGTACGAGCTAGCTAGAAGATGTAGGAAATCAAAGGAACAACAGAAAAGTGGCTTCACCCAGCTGCCGTGACCTGTATTTGAACCAGGGTTGCTACGTCCACAACGTTCAGCACATGTTGAAAGTTAATTAATTACTTTTTGGCTTTTTATGGATGTACATTTACTTTGATAGACAGTTTGTATAGGAGTAAAGTTGGAAATGAGGAACAAGTGATTTAATAGCTAAAGAGCAGCAGAAACAAGAGCTAGCCAGGAGTTGAACCTAGAAAATGTTCAGCACATGTTGAATTAATTAATTACTTTTTTTGGCTTTTTATGGATGTACATTTCTTTGATAGACAGTTTGTATAGGAGTAAAGTTGGAAATGAGGAACAAGTGATTTAATAGCTAAAAAGAGCATGAGCTAGCCAGGAGTCAAACCTAGAATCTTCTGATCCGTAGTCAGACGCGTTATCCATTGCGCCACTAGCCCTACATACAGAGAGCATCGGGAGCAGCTCGGTTCTCACACCATTGTATGCAAACAGTGGCGATATTTGTTGGCAAGGGTATAGAAGGCCAGTCAAATTTTTGTTGTAGTCGAAAATACAGGGCGTCTTGCAGGACATTTATCCTAAGCTGTCCAGTTTCTATCAGTGTAAAATATATCAGAAGACGTATTAATTCAAAGGAACAACCGAAAAGTAGCTTTACCCAGCTGCCGTGACCCGGATTCGAACCGGGGTTGCTGCGACCACAACGCAGAGTACTAACCACTATACGATCACGGCCATTTGGAAGAAGAGGGCCTCGTTGTTGTGATAGCATAGATGGAACTCTGAATATTAAATATACTGCTATTTTCTCGGTTTCCCTAATTGATGAGTAACAAATGACATTATCACGGATGGTTTATCTAGCACTGCTGATTCTAGACAAACAACAGAGAAAGCTTGTTGACAGCTGTGCTTGACTAACATTGAAGGATTTAGATGTGTTTTAGCACATGTTGAAAGCTAATTACTTTTTGGCTTTTTATGGATGGACATTTACTTTGATAGACAGTTTGTATAGGAGTAAAGTTGGAAATGAGGAACAAGTGATTTAATAGCTAAAGAGCAGTACGAGCTAGCTAGAAGATGTAGGAAATCAAAGGAACAACAGAAAAGTGGCTTCACCCAGCTGCCGTGACCTGTATTTGAACCAGGGTTGCTACGTCCACAACGTTCAGCACATGTTGAAAGTTAATTAATTACTTTTTGGCTTTTTATGGATGTACATTTACTTTGATAGACAGTTTGTATAGGAGTAAAGTTGGAAATGAGGAACAAGTGATTTAATAGCTAAAGAGCAGTACGAGCTAGCTAGAAGATGTAGGAAATCAAAGGAACAACATAAAAGTGGCTTCACCCAGCTGCCGTGACCTGTATTTGAACCAGGGTTCCGTCCACAACGTTCAGCAGATGTTGAAAGTTAATTAATTACTTTTTGGCTTTTTATGGATGTACATTTACTTTGATAGACAGTTTGTATAGGAGTAAAGTTGGAAATGAGGAACAAGTGATTTAATAGCTAAAGAGCAGTCTCAGCTAGCCAGAAGTCAAACCTAGAATCTTCTGATCCGTAGTCAGAAGGCTTTATCCATTGCGCCACTAGCCCTACATTCAGCAAGCAGCTCGGGAGGTTCTCGGTTCTCACCATTGTATGCAAACAGTGGCGATATTTGTTGGCAAGGGTATAGAAGGCCAGTCAAATTTTTGTTGTAGTCGAAAATACAGGGCGTCTTGCAGGACATTTATCCTAAGCTGTCCAGTTTCTATCAGTGTAAAATATATCAGAAGACGTATTAATTCAAAGGAACAACCGAAAAGTAGCTTTACCCAGCTGCCGTGACCCGGATTCGAACCGGGGTTGCTGCGACCACAACGCAGAGTACTAACCACTATACGATCACGGCCATTTGGAAGGAAGAGGGCCTCGTTGTTGTGATAGCATAGATGGAACTCTGAATATTAAATATACTGCTATTTTCTCGGTTTCCCTAATTGATGAGTAACAAATGACATTATCACGGATGGTTTATCTAGCACTGCTGATTCTAGACAAACAACAGAGAAAGCTTGTTGACAGCTGTGCTTGACTAACATTGAAGGATTTAGATGTGTTTTAGCACATGTTGAAAGCTAATTACTTTTTGGCTTTTTATGGATGGACATTTACTTTGATAGACAGTTTGTATAGGAGTAAAGTTGGAAATGAGGAACAAGTGATTTAATAGCTAAAGAGCAGTACGAGCTAGCTAGAAGATGTAGGAAATCAAAGGAACAACAGAAAAGTGGCTTCACCCAGCTGCCGTGACCTGTATTTGAACCAGGGTTGCTACGTCCACAACGTTCAGCACATGTTGAAAGTTAATTAATTACTTTTTGGCTTTTTATGGATGTACATTTACTTTGATAGACAGTTTGTATAGGAGTAAAGTTGGAAATGAGGAACAAGTGATTTAATAGCTAAAGAGCAGTACGAGCTAGCCAGGAGTCGAACCTAGAATCTTCTGATCCGTAGTCAGACGCATTATCCATTGCGCCACTAGCCCTACATTCAGAGAGCATCGGGAGCAGCTCGGTTCTCACACCATTGTATGCAAACAGTGGCGATATTTGTTGGCAAGGGTATAGAAGGCCAGTCAAATTTTTGTTGTAGTCGAAAATACGGGGCGTCTTGCAGGACATTTAGCCTAAGCTGTCCAGTTTCTATCAGTGTAAAATATATCAGAAGATATTATTAATTCAAAGGAACAACCGAAAAGTAGCTTTACCCAGCTGCCGTGACCCGGATTCGAACCGGGGTTGCTGCGACCACAACGCAGAGTACTAACCACTATACGATCACGGCCATTTGGAAGGAAGAGGGCCTCGTTGTTGTGATAGCATAGATGGAACTCTGAATATTAAATATACTGCTATTTTCTCGGTTTCCCTAATTGATGAGTAACAAATGACATTATCACGGATGGTTTATCTAGCACTGCTGATTCTAGACAAACAACAGAGAAAGCTTGTTGACAGCTGTGCTTGACTAACATTGAAGGATTTAGATGTGTTTTAGCACATGTTGAAAGCTAATTACTTTTTGGCTTTTTATGGATGGACATTTACTTTGATAGACAGTTTGTATAGGAGTAAAGTTGGAAATGAGGAACAAGTGATTTAATAGCTAAAGAGCAGTACGAGCTAGCTAGAAGATGTAGGAAATCAAAGGAACAACAGAAAAGTGGCTTCACCCAGCTGCCGTGACCTGTATTTGAACCAGGGTTGCTACGTCCACAACGTTCAGCACATGTTGAAAGTTAATTAATTACTTTTTGGCTTTTTATGGATGTACATTTACTTTGATAGACAGTTTGTATAGGAGTAAAGTTGGAAATGAGGAACAAGTGATTTAACAGCTAAAGAGCCGTACAAGATAGCCAGGAGTCGAACCTAGAATTTTCTGATCCGTAGTCAAGTTCAGCAGATGTTGCATGTTTCCTTTTTGGCTTTTTATGGATGTACATTTACTTTGATAGACAGTTTGTATAGGAGTAAAGTTGGAAATGAGGAACAAGTGATTTAATAGCTAAAGAGCAGTACGAGCTAGCCAGAAGTCAAACCTAGAATCTTCTGATCCGTAGATAGACGCTTTATCCATTGCGCCACTAGCCCTACATTCAAAGAGCATCGGGAGCAGCTCGGTTCTCACACCATTGTATGCAAACAGTGGCGATATTTGTTGGCAAGGGTATAGAAGGCCAATCAAATTTTTATTGTAGTCGAAAATACGGGGCATCTTGCAGGAAATTTAGCTTAAGCTGTCCAGTTTCTATCAGTGTAAAATATATCAGAAGACGTATTAATTCAAAGGAACAACCGAAAAGTAGCTTTACCCAGCTGCCGTGACCCGGATTCGAACCGGGGTTGCTGCGACCACAACGCAGAGTACTAACCACTATACGATCACGGCCATTTGGAAGGAAGAGGGCCTCGTTGTTGTGATAGCATAGATGGAACTCTGAATATTAAATATACTGCTATTTTCTCGGTTTCCCTAATTGATGAGTAACAAATGACATTATCACGGATGGTTTATCTAGCACTGCTGATTCTAGACCAACAACAGAGAAAGCTTGTTGACAGCTGTTCTTGACTAACATTGAAGGATTTAGATGTGTTTTAGCACATGTTGAAAGCTAATTACTTTTTGGCTTTTTATGGATGGACATTTACTTTGATAGACAGTTTGTATAGGAGTAAAGTTGGAAATGAGGAACAAGTGATTTAATAGCTAAAGAGCAGTACGAGCTAGCTAGAAGATGTAGGAAATCAAAGGAACAACAGAAAAGTGGCTTCACCCAGCTGCCGTGACCTGTATTTGAACCAGGGTTGCTACGTCCACAACGTTCAGCAGATGTTGAAAGTTAATTAATTACTTTTTGGCTTTTTATGGATGTACATTTACTTTGATAGACAGTTTGTATAGGAGTAAAGTTGGAAATGAGGAACAAGTGATTTAATAGCTAAAGAGCAGTACGAGCTAGCCAGGAGTCAAACCTAGAATCTTCTGAGGTGTAGTCAGGCGCATTATCCATTGCGCCACTAGCCCTACATACAGAGAGCATCGGGAGCAGCTCGGTTCTCACACCATTGTATGCAAACAGTGGCGATATTTGTTGGCAAGGGTATAGAAGGCCAGTCAAATTTTTGTTGTAGTCGAAAATACAGGGCGTCTTGCAGGACATTTATCCTAAGCTGTCCAGTTTCTATCAGTGTAAAATATATCAGAAGACGTATTAATTCAAAGGAACAACCGAAAAGTAGCTTTACCCAGCTGCCGTGACCCGGATTCGAACCGGGGTTGCTGCGACCACAACGCAGAGTACTAACCACTATACGATCACGGCCATTTGGAAGGAAGAGGGCCTCGTTGTTGTGATAGCATAGATGGAACTCTGAATATTAAATATACTGCTATTTTCTCGGTTTCCCTAATTGATGAGTAACAAATGACATTATCACGGATGGTTTATCTAGCACTGCTGATTCTAGACAAACAACAGAGAAAGCTTGTTGACAGCTGTGCTTGACTAACATTGAAGGATTTAGATGTGTTTTAGCACATGTTGAAAGCTAATTACTTTTTTGGCTTTTTATGGATGGACATTTACTTTGATAGACAGTTTGTATAGGAGTAAAGTTGGAAATGAGGAACAAGTGATTTAATAGCTAAAGAGCAGTACGAGCTAGCTAGAAGATGTAGGAAATCAAAGGAACAACAGAAAAGTGGCTTCACCCAGCTGCCGTGACCTGTATTTGAACCAGGGTTGCTACGTCCACAACGTTCAGCACATGTTGAAAGTTAATTAATTACTTTTTGGCTTTTTATGGATGTACATTTACTTTGATAGACAGTTTGTATAGGAGTAAAGTTGGAAATGAGGAACAAGTGATTTAAATGAGGAACAACCTAGAAATTTTTAATAGTAAAGAGCAGTACATAAAGAAAAAGCTAGCTAGCCAGAAGTCAAACCTAGAATCTTCTGATCCGTAGTCAGGCGCTTTATCCATTTTGCCACTAGCCCTACATTACACAGAGAGCATCGGGAGCAGCTCGGTTCTCACACCATTGTATGCAAACAGTGGCGATATTTGTTGGCAAGGGTATAGAAGGCCAGTCAAATTTTTGTTGTAGTCGAAAATACAGGGGGCGTCTTGCAGGACATTTATCCTAAGCTGTCCAGTTTCTATCAGTGTAAAATATATCAGAAGACGTATTAATTCAAAGGAACAACCGAAAAGTAGCTTTACCCAGCTGCCGTGACCCGGATTCGAACCGGGGTTGCTGCGACCACAACGCAGAGTACTAACCACTATACGATCACGGCCATTTGGAAGGAAGAGGGCCTCGTTGTTGTGATAGCATAGATGGAACTCTGAATATTAAATATACTGCTATTTTCTCGGTTTCCCTAATTGATGAGTAACAAATGACATTATCACGGATGGTTTATCTAGCACTGCTGATTCTAGACAAACAACAGAGAAAGCTTGTTGACAGCTGTGCTTGACTAACATTGAAGGATTTAGATGTGTTTTAGCACATGTTGAAAGCTAATTACTTTTTGGCTTTTTATGGATGGACATTTACTTTGATAGACAGTTTGTATAGGAGTAAAGTTGGAAATGAGGAACAAGTGATTTAATAGCTAAAGAGCAGTACGAGCTAGCTAGAAGATGTAGGAAATCAAAGGAACAACAGAAAAGTGGCTTCACCCAGCTGCCGTGACCTGTATTTGAACCAGGGTTGCTACGTCCACAACGTTCAGCACATGTTGAAAGTTAATTAATTACTTTTTGGCTTTTTATGGATGTACATTTACTTTGATAGACAGTTTGTATAGGAGTAAAGTTGGAAATGAGGAACAAGTGATTTAATAGCTAAAGAGCAGTACGAGCTAGCCAGGAGTCAAACCTAGAATCTTCTGAGGTGTAGTCAGGCGCATTATCCATTGCGCCACTAGACCTACATTCAGAGAGTATCGGGAGCAGCTCGGTTCTCACACCATTGTATGCAAACAGTGGCGATATTTGTTGGCAAGGGTATAGAAGGCCAGTCAAATTTTTGTTGTAGTCGAAAATACAGGGCGTCTTGCAGGACATTTATCCTAAGCTGTCCAGTTTCTATCAGTGTAAAATATATCAGAAGACGTATTAATTCAAAGGAACAACCGAAAAGTAGCTTTACCCAGCTGCCGTGACCCGGATTCGAACCGGGGTTGCTGCGACCACAACGCAGAGTACTAACCACTATACGATCACGGCCATTTGGTAGGAAGAAGGCCTCGTTGTTGTGATAGCATAGATGGAACTCTGAATATTAAATATACTGCTATTTTCTCGGTTTCCCTAATTGATGAGTAACAAATGACATTATCACGGATGGTTTATCTAGCACTGCTGATTCTAGACAAACAACAGAGAAAGCTTGTTGACAGCTGTGCTTGACTAACATTGAAGGATTTAGATGTGTTTTAGCACATGTTGAAAGCTAATTACTTTTTGGCTTTTTATGGATGGACATTTACTTTGATAGACAGTTTGTATAGGAGTAAAGTTGGAAATGAGGAACAAGTGATTTAATAGCTAAAGAGCAGTACAAGCTAGCCAGAAGTCAAACCTAGAATCTTCTGATCCGTAGATAGACGCTTTATCCATTGCGCCACTAGCCCTACATTCAATGAGCATCGGGAGCAGCTCGGTTCTCACACCATTGTATGGAAACAGTGCCGATATTTGTTGGCAAGGGTATAGAAGGCCAATCAAATTTTTATTGTAGTCGAAAATAAGGGGCATCTTGCAGGAAATTTAGCCTAAGCTGTCCAGTTTCTATCAGTGTAAAATATATCAGACGACTTATTAATTCAAAGGAACAACCGAAAAGTAGCTTTACCCAGCTGCTGTGACCCCGATTCGAACCTGGGTTACTGCGACCACAACGCAGAGTTCTAACCACTATACGATCACGGCCATCTGGAAGGAAGAGGGGCTCGTTGTTGTGATAGCATAGTTGGAACTCTACATATTAAATATACCGCTATTTTCTCGGTTTCCCTAATTGATGAGTAACAAATGACATTATCACGGATGGTTTATCTAGCACTGCTGATTCTAGACAAACAACAGAGAAAGCTTGTTGACAGCTGTGCTTGACTGACATTGAAGGATTTAGATGTGTTTTAGCACATGTTGAAAGCTAATTACTTTTTGGCTTTTTATGGATGTACATTTACTTTGATAGACAGTTTGTATAGGAGTAAAGTTGGAAATGAGGAACAAGTGATTTAATAGCTAAAGAGCAGTACGAGTTAGCCAGAAGATGTAGTAATTCAAAGGAACAACAGAAAAGTAGCTTCATTGATAGAAGCTGTCCAGTTTCTATCAGTGTAAAATATAGCAGACAACGTATTAATTCAAAGGAACAACCGAAAAGCAGCTTTAGGTTGGTCTGTATTGGTTGGCAGGGAAAAGACGTGGGTTGTCCACCACAACCACGACGGACAGAGCCTCTTCCTGGGGACTGCTGCTGCTGCACAGGTCTTGCAATTGGAGCCTCAAGACAGGGGATGGATTGTTGCAGCACCTCAGTCTCCTGACTCCGGCTACACTTGTTGTACCTGAATAAAAATAACAACAACAAAAGGGCAGTTTTAAAGAAGAGATACATTCCACAAATAAAGCTGTTGTTGCTATCTAGGTTGTATAGATATTTATTGATTTACTCACCAATACCATTGTGCCAGCGTTGCCGTGTTCACCTTGCTGGATGGTGGTGTCGGCCATCACACATGCGTAAGTTGTTGTACGTGTGGATGACGTGGGCCTCGGGGCTCTTCTTTTGGCCAGTGATGGCCATGCAGAGCTGGATGAAGATGGCCTCCACCAGCCGGTTGCAGTCTGGCCACTGGGCCGTACCGTGTGACCCAACAAAACACCTGGACAATTAAGGCAGTGAAAAACATGGTAATTATAGCTATGGTCACATGGATTGTAAACAATATAAACAAATAAACAAAGCTCTAGATGAATAATGAAAATTTAAGATAGTGACAGACTTGTAGCAAAGCACAATATGTTAGGATTGATTCTTTAAAATCAATTGCAAAAAAAGTTAAAGACACAGATGAAGACACAGGATCAGGAGCTACAGCAGACGGACCTGTGGCAGGGGACTAAACAGGTTATAAAGAGTGTCTATTTATGTCTTTTGTCTTTTGTTTTGTTTTTTAATGCACTAAGCTAACATGACTCTTACAATACAGTAAAAAAAAAAAAAGTAAACATACTTACCAACAAAGTCAAAATCTTCCTCCGCAGAAACAAAACTTGCCGAAGACTTTCCAAGACGGACACGTGCCTAATTGGCTCCTTTTCTAGAGAGACACTCAAGCTGTCATTGGCTGCTCGTGGCTGTTTTCTGGTGGCAACGAGTCCCCTTATTGGCCATTTCTAGGGAGTTATTCAAGCTGTCATTTGCTGGCCGTTGCTCGACACACAGCTAGCCGTACGCTACTAGCCCTACGTTCAGAGAGCATTGGGAACAGCTCGGTTCCCACACCATTGTATGCAAACAGTGGGGATATTTGTTGGCAAGGGTATAGAAGTCCAGACAAATTTTTGTTGTAGTCGGTTCTCACACCATTGCATGGAAACAGTGGTGATCTTTGTTGACAAGTGTATAGTAGACAAGACAAGGGTTAGCCTCGTCTCACTCACTACAGGCACCTGTTAATCAAAGTGACCATGCCCTAATTTATGCAGAACTTTAAGCCTGAATATAACTTAATCTGTAGAGTTATAAAAAAAATCCCCCCAGTGTTGTCATGAAGTGTACACTTAGCTTTAGAGACCAAAAACAGTTTTGGTACCAGGGTGTGAACATGTTTAATTTGAACATGGGAGTCTATGGAAATTGACTCACTTCTGGACCCAGCATCAAAGCGGCCACTCAACGAACTACTATTTTTGGTACTTCTGCATGTGTTTTATTGCTCAGCACAGGAGGTTGCCCCTTGGAAAATATCAATGCTTTATACGGCTTCTCCTGCCCCTCAACAGGAGGTGGCATTGTAAAGTATTCTCTGTGCTCTGGTACTACACGTTTTAATGGACACCCTGCAGCCAATCAGAATCGAGTATTCGCCCAGATAATGGTTTGAAAAAAGAGGTCCCCCTGATACTTTTGTCTCGACCTGCACCTAGTACGTTGCTACTTGTTGCTAGTCCAAGCTGTTATGTTAAGTTCAGCATGAAACTAAACAAGACCTGACAAGAGTTATTATCACATGTCAGTGACAATGGTGATTCAACAAATTTACTGAAAAATGGTCTATTAACGTCTTACACATACAATTTATGAGTGCTTATAGGATATTGCTCTTGTGCTACAAGGTATTTGTTTTGTCTACACTTTCAATTGGCGTGGCACGGATATAACATTCATTCATCGTTATCATTTATTTTTATACTTAATTTTCTGTTACTGCAATAGTGCCATATTACACCTGTTTAGGACTGTTTAGGACCAGAGAATAATTTTTTGCCAAGACAAAGAATATTTTGTGTTAGGCTGTTTTGCATTCATTAATAAGGGACCCTCTGATTGGATGGCCCAGTATGTCATATTTGTAGGCGGTATTAACACTCTTTTGTTACAAAGACAGAGATCACCATTGCCCTCCCCTAGTGTATCTCTGTTTAGGTTTTGGCCTACATATTTGGGTTTATGATGACGTTTGGCCTTTCTCAAGAGGAGTACTGTTTTCCAGGCTCTAATGCCTCGTGTGTTAGTGCACAGTTCAGTGTGGGGTCCAAAGTTGCCCTCTACTTCTTGTTTGCTTTAGGCATGCTGGTTACCATTTTAGGAAACTCTGTTGTCATTGTGTCCATAGGTCATTTCAAGCAGTTGCATAATCCTACCAATGTGCTTGTTTTGTCTCTTGCTCTTGCGGACCTTCTTGTGGGTGTTACTGTGATGCCCTTCAGCGCCATCCGGACCATTCATGGCTGCTGGTTTTATGGTGATGACTTTTGTCTGCTGCACTCCAGTTTTGATATGTTTCTTACCTCTGTCTCTATATTCCACCTTATTTGCATTGCTGTAGACAGACAACAAGCAATATGCAATCCTATGCAGTATTCTAGGAATATCCCAATGTCAGTGGCCTGGATTATGGCATGTGCCAGCTGGGCACTGGCTGCTGTCTACTCTTATGGACTACTTTACTCAAAGGCCAACATAGCAGGGTTAGAAGATTATTTGGCATTAATAAATTGCCTTGGCAGTTGTAACCTTCTCTTTAACCCTCTTTGGGGAGTCCTGGACAGTGTTGCCGCTTTTTTCTTTCCCTGCACTGTCATGGTTTGCCTTTACACTAAAATATTTTTTGTGGCTAGAGAGCATGTGAGAAAGATTGGAGATATGAGCAATTATTCAAATAACAGTGTAAAAGGTGGGTTGATTAAACAGTCTGAGCATAAGGCTGCAAAGACTCTGGGCATTGTCCTTGGTGCATTCATCTTTTGTTGGATGCCGTTTTTTATCAGTTCTATAATTGATGCCTACAATGGCTTTAGTACACCTGCTGCCATCTTTGAAGCATGTGTATGGATGGGTTACTTCAATTCAACATTAAACCCAATTATTTATGCCTTCTTTTATCCTTGGTTTAAGAAATGTTTTTATCTCATTGTCAATCTGAAAATATTTGACTCCCATTCTTCAACCATAAAGGTGATACATTTATGACAGTAGTGTTGAGTATTTGTATGGAGTTTGCATACAGAGATTGTTTAATTGCTTTTGTTCTTTTAAAAATAAACTAGAAACCTGGAAGATGATGTTTGCACGGATGTTTTACTGCCACTGATCTTTATAGCAGTAGCATAGCCAATGAATCTGAGACGTATTTGTCTGTGGCAGGTTTTTTGACCGATTGTTGATTTTAAATGTAATTAAACAATCAAAAGATTAAACATGTTAACATTTTAAAATTAACATCATTACAATTTAGGCAAGTTATTGACTTTGACCACCATATAATAAAGACATTTCTATTATTGTGGTTTATGCTGCATACCATGGGTGCCCTTATTACATCATGAATTTCATTGTTTTTTGGCAAATGTACTTAGTAATGGATTTAATATGAATAACTGCATTAAATTGTTATGGATGTTGATAGGCTAATAACAAACAGTTTCAAAGATAAGTTTCACAATGACACATTAATGGAATTAAAAATGGAAAAGGGTATAAAAAGTGGTTTAAATTTGCAACTCTCAAAAAAGCATTAGATAATGATTGATTCGTTTAGAATTTCCCATATATTGTCTTAGTTCCCTATCTGATACTGATTATCTGCACCTTGTTTCCATGTTTGTATACATATTATGTTTGATAAAACAGCAAGCCATTGCTAACCAACATATGTAGAGTTGACTTATTAACACAAGATCAGAGATGTATTTTGATCCTAAACCCTTTTAGTGATTTATAAATGAGTAACTGTTCTTTTAAATTCTTTGGTAGACTAAAAGCTAGTGCAGAGAATTGAGAACTTACTAATGATATGATCAATTGTTTTGTAATCTGTTAGGACATAAGCAGCAGCATTTGTAATTGTACTTTTTTTAATTAAAAAAAAATCCTAAATCCAAAGAATTTCCTTTTACTTAAATATTTTGGTAACGCAAGTTAACTATGACAATCATGAGATTCATCATGATTTAATATCTTAATCGATTGATAGTTCTAGTTTGCACTACTCTGGTGTGTAGCGTTCTGGGATTCTCGCAGCCCTCTCTTCTGCGAGGGATTGCAGCTGGGGTGCTTCACACTTTAATGTGGTCACTCAGATCTGGCACCAGCTCGGACAATCGCGTGGCTGATCTGTTTGTGAACAGTGCAAATAAAGTGGTAAAGTTGATAAATGGTAGTAGTGCAGTTTGGTTTATTTGTCCTTTAGGAATTTATTTTTCATTGTTAAAGACTCTAATAGCCTGTGGGAAGAAACTCAAACACTTTATTTGAAGGGGTGTGCTGACTGACTCCATCACAACCATGACACCTGTCATGAACATTATGGATGTTAGGCTGTAATGTAGTGTGCTGCCTTGTCTCTCTCTCCCCTCCCCCTGGCTCGGTTTGATTACAGGAGTGGAGTCAGGTGCGCAGGAGTCACAGGGCCAGCTGCTACTAATCAGCCTCATCCTGCTCTGCGTGATATACTTGGTTCATTCCTACACTCCTACCTGCCAGATTGTAAACTACTCTATCCAGTCAGTTAAGCTTCCAGCCTTTGAAAATGTAAATACCTGGGGTCTCATTTATAAACCTGGCCAGAAATGTGCATACGCCACTTCCCACGCAAAGGTTGTGTTTTATAAAAAAACAAACTTGACGGGAGAATGTGCGGTCCTCCACGCAAACTCTGACCCATGCGTGCGCACATTTTGGAGACAATGGGAATTGGCGACGCAGATGGTGAGGTGGTGAACTGAAGTCAGACTGCAGAAATACTCGTAATATGCCTCATGCACATTTTTTCACTCCATACCATCCACGTTATCATGAAGATTAAATCCAGCAATGTTATTTGTGCTTGTAATGAGTGATAATTGTTCCATAAACACCTTGTAAAATCCAACTAAAATCTTAAAGGTCCCATGGCATGGTCCTCTTTGGATGCTTTTACATAGACCTTAGTGGTCCCCTAATACTGTATCTGCAGTCTCTTTCCTGAAATTCAGTTTTGGTGCAGAATTACAGCCGCTAGAGCCAGTCCCACAATGAGCTTCCCTTAGGATGTGCCATTTCTGTGTCAGTAGCTATTGAGGAGGAGAGAGGGGGGGGGCAAGGTGGAGGGTGGTGGTGTGGCCTTGACCAACTGCCACTTTGTTCGTTTGAAAGCCATGATGCCGCTCTCTCTCATGGGTGGGCCAAATTCTCTGGGTGGGCAAAGCAGAGAAAGGGGAGGTAACCTTGCTCCTTATGACCTCATAAGGAGCAAGATTCCAGAACGGCCCATCTGAGCTTTCATTTTCTCAAAGGCAGAGCAGGATACCCAGGGCTCAGTTTACACCTATCGCCATTTCTAGCCACTGGGGGACCATAGGCAGGCTGGGGGAACGCATATTAATGTTAAAAAACCTCATAAAGTGAAATTTTCATGCCATGGGACCTTTAAATAAAAATTTGTTCTTAATATTTAATCGGTGCTGTCTCACCGTAACATTGTTTGCTACGGAGCACAGGAGGAGAAGATGGCCCGACTACATGGAATACAGCATAGCATCAAATACCCTAGCATAAGATAACGGCAGAACGCATTGTAAATAACTAAATATCTGTCTTTTAATACAGTGCATATATCATCAAATGTCAAAGTCTGGAAATACAGCCGTTAAGCTCTCACAATCGTTACACTTAATGTTCTCGATATCAGTCCGAACTTTAATATTATTCGTTACAAAACCTGCATGAAGAAAAGTGTTTGCTTATTAGACTTTCGTCTTCAAATTGTATCTCGGGGTGGGGGATACCACTAGTTGATGCTGTGATTTTGGCAAGGTGTTAACAATCACAAATTGTTGTAAACATAAATACTGCTGAGACCACCGTGCGTAATGCTGCATGATGGCACTGCTGGCCCTGCAGGAGGACTATGCCAATGGAAGAATCAGGAGAGAAAGAGACTTCATGGACCATGACGATGACTGGCTAACATGCCGATTTAAATTCCCTAAAGCTGTGCTTTTGGATCTATGTACTGAGTTGGGTCCACTAGAGAGGACAACGTGCCGGAACCGTGCCATCCTGGTCCACCCCGGTCCAAATACAGGTCCTCTCCACTCTGGGGGCAACCGAAATGGCAGACAGCTTTTTTTTTTATAAATGTCATATATAATCTTCACCTTTATCACTAAAGCTTGTTTGGTATAATACAGTATATAGTTCTGTTAAATCTTATCATATGGGTATGGTATATTGAAGCTGTCCCCGAGTTCCGTAATGCCTGCCGTGTTGGACGGTATTATTAATATAGGTAGTATATAGATCAGATTTCCCTACACTGCGAGAACAGGCCAAAATTATAATTCAATTTGCAGCAATTCCCAAGCGTCTGATCGGCATTAATGAGGTGCTTTGCATTGGATATTTATGGTAAAAAAAATGGGCGTGTACAGGGTGGGATAAGAGGTTTTACATACGCACACTTGTGGGTGATCTGTGATTAATAAAGGGAACATTGCTTACAGATGTGCGTACACACGGTTTTATGAATTTTTGGCTTTCGGGCGTGCGTACACTTTTAGTAAGGATCCTACGCACAGTTTTATAAATGAGACCCCTCAAGGCTCTGGATTTCTGAAACTCCATCTCTGGAAACCCTGGATCCTGTTGGATACCTTTCCCCTAGAATCTCAGAATCTGCTGAATTTCCCAAGACCCCTGTGCCTGTTCCCTTGGACCTGGATCCCTCCTTGAACTCTGCCCCTAGCACATTGAGTATTCAGTTTAATACATTTTGTTCACTTTCCGGTCTCTGTCTCTGAAAATCTGCATTTGAGTCCAAGTCAGCTAACCTTAACAAGGGAGTCTTTATGAGTGTTTATGACTACAAATTTGGCATTGTTTGAGATGTTTTGCTATGACAACTTGACATTTACCAAGACAACAATGTCTGTTATGACAACTTGAAATTAACTGTCTAATGCTTTTTCAATGGTGCCATCAATAATTCCCTTGACCTCAAGTAAAGTAGAACTATTTCGGTTGATTAAGATGTCATACATTTTCTAAAGTTTGATGACATTAAATATACCAAGGTAATTTACTGAGCCATCAGGTGAAACAACTATTTTCATCTCATTTTTTATTTAGATTATTAATTATTTACATGAAGAATGTTTTTCGCACATTCGCGAAATGTGCAAGACTTACTTACTTACTTTTTCTAACTCCTCCTAGGCTGTGCGTCCGGTCTGCACAAATCTTGCCACATAGCATCTCCAGATGGACCTGACCAAAAGTTACCAAAAGAATTCTGCTCCTAGGCACACACATTCATGATTATGACATTTCCTATTGCAAATCTAATGGGCTTCGCTATTGGTTTACCCCTCAAGACACGCCTCAGCAGTCCCAATCAGTGCCCAATCAGGGGGTAGCACCCTAAGGCACCAAATTCAATTCAATTCAATTTCAATTCAATTTTATTTATAGTATCAATTCATAACAAAAGTTATCTCGAGACACTTTACAGATAGAGTAGGTCTAGACCACACTCTATAAATTACCCACCCCCTATAAAGCCCCAGTACATGCATTGCTCGTCTCCCTATGAAACTCAGCAACAGTAAGGACCAGCTGGGCTTGTACTTAGAGGGCTTTGCATATACTCATAGAACTGGAGTTACATCCAGGTTACTACTATTTCTAGTTCGTATGTGCTCCTCCCTCTAACGGGCTTCGCTATTGGTTAAAAACCTTAAGGCAAAGGCTGTAGAGAAGTGATGTACTCCCAGCTGGGCCTGAACCGACAGTAGTTCGAACCCAACTAAAAAAATTAGGGTGAGGCTATTTGCACCCCTGGTACAATTAGCAGTGTATGCTATTTGTACCCTGGTGCAATTAGAAGTGCTATTCGTACCCTGGTGAAATTAGAAATGAATGCTATTCGTACCCTGGTGCAATTAGAAATGAATGCTATTTGTACCCCGCCGGTGCACACAGCAATGTGTTCTATTAATACCCCTCTGGTACAAATATCAATGTATGCTATTTGTACCCCTGTGCATTTACAGTACCTTGGCATATATTTACACACAGTTATCCATACTACTCATGTGTTACACCTTTTTGGAATATTATCGCTCTGCCATTCTTACCCTAACCATAACCAATCCCACTCCTCTTGCCTAAACCTAACCAACCCAACCAGAGCAGGCGTATTCATGAGTCTTCCCCTACCACCCTGCAAAAAAAAAAAATGTTTCGTTCGCGGGCCCTGACTTGCATCACAAGATATCCTTCTTACAGGATGTTGAACAACTGTTTACCACTTGCTTTCTTCAAGCCTCGGTTGCTAGCTAACCGTACTGTATACAAAAAATAGATACTAACTAACAAACCAACGGTTGTATGCTTTCACTGAAGACAGAAAGCGCAACTGTAGTATCCATTTTCCGCTAGAAATTCAATTGTTATAAACTTCAGAGACAAAACTTTCCTAATATGCCAGTTTCTGCTGTCATGGAAGATGAACGTCCGCCATGATTTCGGTGCACGCGAGCAACGTGTTTTTGTTGTTACGTCACAGGGTGTGAATAGCTCAGCTGTGTGGCCGAGGCTATTCGTACCGGGGGTGCAAATAGACACTCTGCAAAAATTATCAACAAACAATCCAGCCTGCGAGCACCACCCACCTCTCATAGAATGCGCCCTCAAGCCTGCTAGCGGAGCACGATTCATTGCCTCATAGCTCCTTCGGATTGCGTCACAGATCCAATAAGCGAGACCTTGCACAGACAAAGGAGCTCCCTGAGTAGGGCCGCCATGGCAGACTAACAATTGGTCGAACTTCCTTGAAAGCTGCTGTGCACTCAACATAACCGCACAGCGTGCGCACAGGACATGAAGTATGAAGACGCCCCTGTCCACGTGAGGGAGGGGGGGTGAGAAAACCCTTGGTCAATACTAGGGTTGTGCATTGGCACTGCCCTCACAATTCAATTCGATTCAATTACGATTCACAAGGTAACGATTCAATTTGATTCTACGATGCATTGCGATGCATTGCAATGCATCAACATTCAACAAATGATATCTAATACGTATCTTCTTGTTTGATATTTTCACTTTCTTACTAAATTAATGCTATATTTTTTACATGTATTAGTGTAAGCAAACCCCTAAAAACATGGAAAATCCATAATGATAACTAGATAGGCTACTTAACTAGAAAATGATCTCAGATTAGGGGGCAGTTCACTGAGGAGTGATGGTTAAAGACTTGATTACTGAAACGTAATCCGTGTCCTGATTGGTGGAGAATGTTTACAGAAAGAAAGGCCAGTTGTCAGGTAAACATCTCACTGTCAAGAGCCTGAAGTGAAAAGTTGTGGAAAACAGCAGCTGTAATGATGAATGGACTGATAAGCAGGCTAGCATTCGTCTTGTATGCCTCATTTGAAATAAGACAATGTTGTTGCTAAATAATACAACCACAAAATCATCAAGAATGAAGAACCCGAGTCATTCACGTGCATATTAAGTAGCCACATGTATTTGTTTTGGTCTTAAAATACCTCCATAGGTTTACCGCTCCAGCGGAGAGGATGGTTCCTTTAGACGGCAGCTACGTTTACAAGAGTTTGTCCAAAGTTCAAGATTGGTTGCGAATTAAGATAAACACTTAGACTACAAACTGACATCTTTCATTTCAGCTTGTTTGTAAAGTCGCTATTTGCAGAGTAGAGCTGTGTTTGCACAGCGTGGTGGACGAGAGTGGACAGCCAGACAGAGCAGACTAAAATATCGCTTTCTGCCTGTACAACAGATAGGTGGGTATTGATAAGTATTGACTCTGTAATCATTGAGGGTTTATTGTAGGCTAATTACAGTAGGCTAACGAGTCACGAGTGTTAGTTCATCTGCGCCATCGGCGGTAAATAATCCCTAGTAACGTTTCCAGTCAGTTAGCTACATGTGCTGCGTGAAACGCGCGCACACACCTCAGCAGGGCTGAGCATCACTGTTCAGAATCCAAAATGCAACGCTTGTATCCAAATGAATTGGTTATAAATTACCTGAAGTGAAAATGTGAAATGTTAACATTCACACGCTTCGTGCCGCTCTGTATGACGAGTGCTGATGCAGCAGACAGAGCCACAGTGACTGGCCCATGCGGGCCAGAAACTTCACAACTTTATTGTCCACTCAAGGCCAGAAAATAAACAGTGACATAATCGATTATGGCACTTTGCCGCATCGATGCTGAATCGTGCATGCCCCGCATTGCAATGCATTGCCGAATCGATTATTGTTGACACCACTAGTCAATACATGAACAATCAATGTGTGCAAGTATAACTGTTGAGAAGTTTGTATGCCTTTTTGAAATATGTGATGGACGGTAGTGTTCTATATGACGGGGAATGTCATTCCAGATTTTGGTGAATAAAAAAAGGATTTCTGACTATAGTTGTTTTTGTATGAGGAAACAGGAATGGGTTAGGGCTAATGCCTGTGAGACTGACCTAGTGAGGCGTACTGGTACTGGATGGATGCCGCCAGCCTGTGCAGGGCTGGGGATCTGACATCCCCTTTATGTTGAGATATGCCACTACTGTGGTGTTGTCTGACCTCACCTAGTGATGGCCAAATTAAGGTTTGTGAACCATTTTCTCTATTTTCTAAGCCCACTAGATGGCGATCTCTGCTCAACAAAGGGTTGAAAGAGTTGCCATTCCTTAAGCCATTTCTTTAACGGAGTGTCTATTTGCCAAGGGGGTAAGCTTCGCTTCAGAACTCGAGCCATCTATGGCGCCATTTTGTTGCTAACTGGCCATCACCTCCTGTTAGCATTCCGCTGACCGCCATTTTTTTTTTACGTCACTTGACTGCGAATAACTTTACATCAGAAATGTTTGAAGACTCTATTTGTCCGTTGTTTAGTTCCAAAGAAACACGACAATGTATAAAAGGCTTCATTACCTTGTACCTCACGTTATGGCTCCGTAGCAGACGTTTTTGTAAATATAAGCTAACGATTGTGTCATAACCAAGTGACTTACTGTCGCATAGTAGAGGAATTACCGTATAGTACAGGAGAAGCTCGCAGGCAGTTTCGACTTAAATGAGCTGTTTAGGTTTAATTACTAATGTTAACTAGCATGTTAGTTAGCAATAATTAGCCTGTGCCCATGTTATCTCCTTACATACACCTACAGTCTCCGTATCTGTAAGATTGGGAATGATTGAGATTTCTCTTGGCACAGCTACCAGAAGACTTCCAACTTTCAGACACGTTGCTCACGTCACATTCTCTCAGTTGGAGGCTGCGCAGTAAAGCCGGCCATCACCGGAAAAGTGCTTCTAATAGCCTTCACTGGTCTCCGTCCAGAGCAACGGGGTCTATTGGTCCATTATATACTGTCTATGCTATTTGCACCCCCGGTACGAATAGCCTCGGCCACACAGCTGAGCTATTCACACCCTCTGACGTAACAACAAAAACACGTTGCTTGCGTGCACCGAAATAATGGCGGACGTTCATCTTCCATGACAGCAGAAACTGGCATATTAGGAAAGTTTTGTCTCTAAAATTTATAACAATTGAATTCTAGCGGAAAATAGATACTACAGTTGCGCTTTCTGTCTTCAGTGAAAGCATACAACCGTTGGTTTGTTAATTAGTATCTATTTTTTGTATACAGTACGGTTACCTAGCAACCGAGGCTTGAAGAAAGCAGGTGGTAAACAGTTGTTCAACATCCTGTAAGAACTGCTAGGAGAGTGGTTAGAGTGCTTACCTTTTGGTATGGGAGTTGGGAGTTCCATTCCCCTGTGAGGCAATCTTGATTTTGTAATTTTGGATTGGATAATTTGCATGCAATTGCGCAAGTCAGGGCCCGCGAACGTGACATTTTTTTTTTTTGCAGGGTGGTAGGGGAAGACTCATGAATACGCCTGCTCTGGTTGGGTTGGTTAGGTTTAGGCAAGAGGAGTGGGATTGGTTATGGTTAGGGTAAAAATGTCAGAGCAATAATATTCCAAAAAGGTGTAATACATGAGTAGTATGGATAACTGTGTGTAAATATATGCCAAGGTACTGTAAATGCACAGGGGTGCAAATAGCATACATTGATATTTGTACCAGACGGGGTATTGATAGAACACATTGCTGTGTGCACCGGCGTGGTACACATAGCATTAATTTCTAATTGCACCAGGGTACGAATAGCATTAATTTCTAATTGCACCAGGGTACGAATAGCATTAATTTTTAATTGCACCAGGGTACGAATAGCACTTCTAATTGTACCAGGGTACAAATAGCATACACTGCTAATTGTACCAGGGGTGCAAATAGCCTCACCCTTTCTTTAAACAAAAGAGCGCCATCTAGTGGCCTCAGAAAATAAATAATATGCTTCACAAAGCTTCAAGTAGCTTCTTTTGCCCATCACTAACCTCACCATGACATTTCCCGACCAACAGCGGGGCAACGTGGTGCAGCACCATCTGCACTGCTTTTAGCTCCAGTAGGTTGATGTGATGTGGGAGGCTCTGCCACATGCCTCCCACGCTGGCCTATTCGTAGGCCCCGCACCGCCCAGTCACGGAGGTGTGTGTGAAGACCTGGACATAATGTGGAACGCACCCCAGTTGCACACCCACGTGGAGGCAGCTGGGAGAGTCCCAGAACATCACGTCCCACTGCGCCAGTGCAGGTACATAAAGTTTCAGTCTTGGCTTGGCTGCAGCTAGGCAGCTAAACAATGTAACACACCTTACTAGCCACTGAGACTGAATGTGAAACAATCCTAGCTGATGAAGAAGAGGCCGAGGAAGAGCGGGCAGCGCGCACCGTCTTCCCCTTATTCGCTTCACCCTGGGAGGAAAGGGGAAGTTCCCCTCGTACCCGAGTGGAGTGCCTCATATTGCTAGTAACATTAGCTGACACAACATGGCTAACAGTGCTAACATCAATCTGAATGTGTTGTGGTGGAAGAAAAACCCTCTGAGGCCTGAAGTCTTCATAGGATCCTTGGACGGAGGTTGGGGGGCAGAAGGATCTGCATCCTCTCCCTCGCTGGCACTGGGCTAACGAGGGGGGACTGATGGTCCCAGTAAATTTCCCCCATCGCTCGCACTCCCCTGCAGGAGGGGCAGGCGTTCACTTCAAGTTGATGCCGCTGACAGTTGAGACAGTTGCTAATTTAACTTATTTGTTAAAAGTAAGTGCTGTAGTACAAATAGCAGGAGACAAGTTATAATTGAGGGAAGTTTGGAGATACTACCTTATTTAATCATTAAATTAATAAATATTTGTGTTGTATCTCTTTTCGGTGTTGTAATTTGTAGACGTCCCTATAAGCACTTGTCTTACTGCCGGTAGCAGTAGCAGCAGAGAGCAGAAGCCAACAAGCAAGTGTTATTTAAATAAACTCCTGGTGTACTTACAAACTTTCCAATCCATCATTTTATGAGTGCATAACCTATTTGTACTACTGTAGAAGTATAATTTCGGGCATTATTAGTGGGATCATTTACGAGATACACAGTTGGATCCATTCAAGTTCAAGTTACTTTATTTATACCCGGAGGTAGATTTTGTTTGCAGTAGAATCACACATCATCACATTATCCCACATCCTCACATTATCACACGTCATCAGAAAAGTTCTTAAGTTCTGAAAAACGCTTCTGGAGAGTTGTTTAGCTCGAGGTCGTGGTGCAAAGGACTCTAGGTTGAAATTACTCCGAACCATCACTTTAAGGTGGAAAGTTTTGTCTCCACCAAAGTGGAAGAGCAGCGAATTTCTCCCATGTTTGTACCTGAAATCTTGGCTGTGCTGCAAAAATGTTACTGATGTCTAACGTTATGTTATTAGACTGCTGCTTGTTGTTGATCCAAGCACAGCTCCGCCTTCTTGGTCTTGCATGGCTTGAGGTGCGCATTAGCTCAGATGTATTTTCCTTTCAACATTCTTGGATTCGGTGATGTTTCTTCTCCAAGCTGAACATAAATGTCCCTGGTTACGTATCTTTAAAAGGATAAATGTAGCAGTGCTTCTTGGCATTACGTCATGTAACCCATGATTTGTGTTAACTCACACAAACAATCTAGTTCTAACTCTTAAAACCGTGCCCAAGAGTCTATTCAATAGTCACAGATGTACACTCAAATTGAGTTGATTTGAACTCATAGAGAGTCTATTCTAAAGGACAGACTTTGCTTTCTATATAAATGTAGTATGCCCCTTGAGTTCAGTTTCTGGTTAAGGTTCTAGTTCTCTATTTCCTTTTGTATTTGTGTTTGATATAACCATCCATTCATTCTATCTAATAAGATATATTTCTTTTTCTATTTGTCTTTTCATTTAGTATGCAGTGTGCTTCAACTATCCAGCACTTGACATTTGTAATCTTTTACTCTAATAGACTTCTTTGTTACCCAAAATCAAGTCAAATCTTACTCCTGAAAACTATTTATAGTTATTTGGGCCATTTTTGTGCATATTGCAAATAATATAACATAATAATGTCTCTTGGACTATTTTATATTCACAGGCTTTTGATTGGATGGCACGTTGTATCAGCTGATTTGTAGGTGGTCTCTATACTGTGTCTATGAGTACAAGACAGAGATTTCAGTATGTTTCTCCCAGGGACCTCTGTGTTTAGGTTCGGTTATCGATGAAGTTTTGTCGTACATATTTGGGTTTATGATGACGTTTGGCCTTTCTCAAGAGGAGTACTGTTTTCCAGGCTCTAATGCCTCGTGTGTTAGTGCACAGTTCAGTGTGGGGTCCAAAGTTGCCCTCTACTTCTTGTTTGCTTTAGGCATGCTGGTTACCATTTTAGGAAACTCTGTTGTCATTGTGTCCATAGGTCATTTCAAGCAGTTGCATAATCCTACCAATGTGCTTGTTTTATCTCTTGCTCTTGTGGACCTTCTTGTGGGTGTTACTGTGATGCCCTTCAGCGCCATCCGGACCATTCATGGCTGCTGGTTTTATGGTGATGACTTTTGTCTGCTGCACTCCAGTTTTGATATGTTTCTCACCACTCTGTCTATCTTCCACCTTATTTGCATTGCTGTAGACAGACAACAAGCAATATGCAATCCTATGCATTATTCTAGGAATATCACAATGTCAGTGGCCTGGATTATGGCATGTGCCAGCTGGGCACTGGCTGCTGTCTACTCTTATGGACTACTTTACTCAAAGGCCAACATAGCAGGGTTAGAGGATTATTTGGCATCAATAAATTGCCTTGGCAGTTGTAACCTTCTCTTTAACCCTCTTTGGGGAGTCCTGGACAGTGTTATCTGCTTTTTCTTTCCCTGCACTGTCATGGTTTGCATGTACACTAAAATATTTTTTGTGGCTAGAGAGCATGTGAGAAAGATTGGAGATATGAGCAATTATTCTAATAACAGTGTAAGAGGTGGGTTGATTAAACAGTCTGAGCATAAGGCTGCAAAGACTCTGGGCATTGTGCTTGGTGTATTCATCTTTTGTTGGATGCCGTTTTTTATAAATTCTATAATTGATGTCTACATTGGTTTCAGTACACCTGTTGCCATCTTTGAAGCATTTGTTTGGTTGGGTTACTTTAATTCAACGTTAAACCCAATTATTTATGCCTTCTTTTATCCCTGCTTCAAAAAATGTTTTTATTGTATTGTCACTCTAAAAATATTTGCCTCAAATTCCTCAACCATGACTATGTCTGTTAAATGACAAACCACACTCAAAAAAATTACTATTTTCATGTTTGAAAACAGTTATTGAGCATGCATATGCAATAGAAGGATTTTTGTTTTGCTGTTTATTGCTGTTATTGACAATTACATGTCACGTTTTTCATAATTTGGAGATGTCTGTGCATGAAATGCAAATACATTGAAATCTGGCATAACCAATCCTCAAAATGGGGTTTGTGATTTCACCATATTATATTTCATGTGGGTTAATTTCTTATTTATATTTAACAAATGTGATCAAAAAAGGTTGTAAACATGGTAAATAGTTTGTTTAAAAAAATAAGAAATACATATGAAGTGGATGCAACTGTGTCTCAGTACTCAAGTACAAGTATTGTTTCTTTATGGCTTACTGATATTTAAATGAATGTACTTCCAAATTGTCATTATAGTTACATTTTAGATTAGACACTTCTTCTCTGAGCCTGATAACTTGAAAGGGGGTCTAGCTGCAGACTGTGGAGTCATTTACGGTGCAGGCTCTGTCAGGCACTGTCAAGCGGGAAATACATTTCCTGTCCTGACAGTGGAGCCTGCACCGGAATAGACTCCACGGTGCAGGTCCGATGCAAGACACTCTTTGGATAACTTAAGCTTAAACTGCTTAGAAAAAAAATGTGGGTCCTAACGCAGCAGAATTCTAATTTTGCTCTTACAATTTAGAGTAAGGGCTGTGCATAAATGTTTCCTAAGTGTAAAAATTGGTTCAAACTCCCAAATTGTTCCAGAGGTTTCCTGCTGTGACACATACACAGAGGCAGAGAAAAACACTTTCCACCAAAGAAAAAGTACTTTGGAAATGTATGATAATTAGTTGATCTACATCAATTATTTATATTAGCTGGGCAATGAAAACAAGATTTTTTATGAGTTCTGAAGAGCAACATCAAGCATCAAAATATACTTAAAGTACAAAAAAGTTAAATGAGTCATGCAGAATGGCCCATTTCAGAGTTTAATGGTGCAATACTTATCTTTATCCATATTATTACATCATATATGAAGTGTTGATTATATGTTGTATTATGAATCTGAATCTGCAGAGTAACTACAGTACTAACTGAAGGTATTAAATAAATGTAGTAAAATAAATAGGGGGGGTTAGGGTTCTGGTGAAATTTATGGTGGAAATGCCTTTATTTATGTAAAGAAAAATTCAGGCGCCAGGTGACAATTCAAAATAAAATTGAATGTAATGCAGAGAGGCTCTTAGACATCCTGTATTGCTTTCACATATATATTTTTGAAGCAACCCTTAAAATGCACCCGTTCACAATAAACAAAAAGTAATTCATTTTAACTAGCTCAGATGTGTTTTACCAAGAGCATGTTGAAACTTTCTGCAAATTCACCCTCATTTCAGTTTTAGTTTTTTACAGAAATTAAACAGACTTGATGTTGACATTCCAGGAGATTGCACTTCGCTCCAATTGCTTCAAAACGGACACCAAAGTAGCGTGAAGATTAAACATTAAACATCATCATTCCTATATAGTTCTCCAAGCAGGTATTTTGTATGTATATATAGCTACATGCTTACTTGGCCCTTAAAAAAAAAACTAAAACGACACGTGTCACTTATGTTGTGATGTACCAAAAGCTTGTAAATTCAGTATAAATTCATCCATCCATCCATCCATCCATCTTCGTCCGCTTATCCGGTGTCGGGTCGCGGGGGGAGCAGCTCCAGCAGGGGACCCCAAACTTCCCTTTCCCGAGCAACATTAACCAGCTCCGACTGGGGGATCCCGAGGCGTTCCCAGGCCAGGTTGGAGATATAATCCCTCCACCTAGTCCTGGGTCTTCCCCGAGGCCTCCTCCCAGCTGGACGTGCCTGGAACACCTCCCTAGGGAGGCGCCCAGGGGGCATCCTTACCAGATGCCCGAACCACCTCAACTGGCTCCTTTCGACGCAAGGAGCAGCGGCTCTACTCCGAGCTCCTCACGGATGAGTGAGCTTCTCACCCTATCTCTAAGGGAGACGCCAGCCACCCTCCTGAGGAAACCCATTTCAGCCGCTTGTACCCTGGATCTCGTTCTTTCGGTCATGACCCAGCCTTCATGACCATAGGTGAGGGTAGGAACGAAAACTGACCGGTAGATCGAGAGCTTTGCCTTCTGGCTAAGCTCTCTTTTTCGTCAACGGTGCGATAGATTGAATGCAATACCGCACCCGCTGCGCCGATTCTCCGACCAATCTCCCGCTCCATTGTCCCCTCACTCGCGAACACAACCCCAAGATACTTGAACTCCTTCACTTGGGGTAAGGACTCATTCCCTACCTGGAGAAGGCATTCCATCGGTTTCCTGCTGAGAACCATGGCCTCAGATTTAGAGGTGCTGATCCTCATCCCAACCGCTTCACACTCGGTTGCGAACCGATCCAGTGAGTGCTGAAGGTCGCAGGCCGATGATGCCATCAGGACCACATCATCTGCAAAGAGCAGCGATGAGATCCCCAGCCCACCAAACTGCAACCCCTCCCCACCCCGACTACGCCTCGATATCCTGTCCATAAATACTACAAACAGGATTGGTGACAAAGCGCAGCCCTGGCGGAGGCCAACCCTCACCTGAAAAGAGTCCGACTTACTACCGAGAACCCGGACACAGCTCTCGCTTTGGTTGTACAGAGATTGGATGGCCCTGAGAAGAGACCCCTCACCCCATACTCCCGCAGCACCTCCCACAGTATCTCCGGGGGACCCGGTCATACGCCTTCTCCAAATCCACAAAACACATGTAGACCGGTTGGGCATACTCCCAGGCTCCCTCCAGGATCCTTGCGAGTGAAGAGCTGGTCCGTTGTTCCACGACCAGGACGGAATCCGCATTGTTCCTCCTCAACCCGAGGTTCGACTATTGGCGAACCCTCCTTTCCAGCACCTTGGAGTAGACTTTACCAGGGAGGCTGAGAAGTGTGATACCCCTATAATTGGCACACACCCTCTGGTCCCCTTTTAAAAAGGGGAACCACCACCCCAGTCTGCCACTCCTTTGGCACCGTCCCAGACTTCCACGCAATGTTGAAAAGGCGTGTCAACCAGGACAGCCCTCCACACCCAGAGCCTTGAGCATTTCTGGACGGATCTCATCAATCCCGGGGCTTTGCCACTGTGTAGTTGTTTGACTACATCAGTGACTTCCGCCTGGGAAATCGACGACAATCCCCATTATCCTCCAGCTCTGCCTCTAACATAGAGGGCGTATTAGTCGGATTCAGGAGTTCTGCAAAGTGCTCCTTCCACCGCCCTATTACCTCCTCAGTTGAGGTCAACAGTGTCCCATCCTTACTGTACACAGCTTGGATGGTTCCCCGCTTCCCCTCCTGAGGTGGCGAACAGTTTTCCAGAAGCACTTTGGTGCCGACCGAAAGTCCTTCTCCATGTCTTCTCCAAACTTCTCCCACACCCGCTGCTTTGCCTCTTTCACGGCAGAGGCTGCAGCCCTTCGGGCCCTTCGGTACCCTGCAACTGCCTCCGGAGTCCTCCGGGATAACATATCCCGGAAAGACTCCTTCTTCAGTCGGACGGCTTCCCTGACCACCGTTGTCCACCACGGTGTTCGTGGGTTACCGCCCCTTGAGGCACCTAAGACCCTAAGACCACAGCTCCTCGCTGCAGCTTCAGCAATGGAAACTTTGAACATTGTCCACTCGGGTTCAATGCCCCCAGCCTCCACAGGGATGCACGAAAAGCTCCGCCCGGAGGTGTGAGTTGAAAGTCTGTTGGACAGGGGCCTCCTCCAGACGTTCCCAATTTACCCGCACTACACGTTTGGGCTTACCAGGTCTGTCCAGAGTCTTCCCCCACCCTCTGACCCAACTCACCACCAGATGGTGATCGGTTGACAGCTCTGCCCCTCTCTTCACCCGAAAGTGTCCAAAACATACGGCCTCAGATCAGATGAAACGATTATGAAATCGATCATTGACCTTCGGCCTAGGGTGCTCTGGTACCAGGTACACTTATGAGCATCCCTATGTTCGAACATGGTGTTCGTTATAGACAATCCATGACTAGCACAGAAGTCCAACAACAAACAACCACTCTGGTTTAGATCAGGGAGGCCGTTCCTCCCAATCACGCCTCCAGGTGTCTCCATCATTGCCCACGTGTGCGTTGAAGTCCCCCAGCAGAACAATGGAGTCCCCCACTGGAGCCCCATGCAGGACTCCAGTCAAGGTCTCAAGAAGGCCGAATACTCCGAACTCCTGTTTGGTGCATATGCACAAACAACAGTCAGAGTTTTCCCCCCCCACAACCCGCAGGCGTAGGGAGGCGACCCTCTCGTCCACTGGGGTAAACTCCAACACAGCGCTCAGCCGGGGACTTGTGAGTATCCCCACACCCGCCCGGCGCCTCACACCCTGGGCAACTCCGGAGAAGAAAAGAGTCCAACCCCTATCCAGGAGTATGGTTCCAGAACCAAGACTGTGCGTAGAGGTAAGCCCCACCAGATCTAACCGGTAGCGCTCCACCTCCCGCACCAGTTCCGGCTCCTTCCCCACAGAGAGGTGACGTTCCACGCCCCCAGAGCCAGCGTCTGCTGCCCGGGTCTGGTCCGTCGAGGCCCCTGACCTTCACTGCCACCCATGTGGCATCGCACCCGACCCCAACGGTTCCTCCCACAGGTGGTGGGCCCATGGGATGGAGAGGGAGTTGCCACGTAGCTTGTTCGGGCTGTGCCCGGCCGGGCTCCGTGGCAAACCCGGCCACCAGGCGCTCGCCGACGAGCCCACCGTCTGGGCCTGGCTCCAGACGGGGGCCCCGGGCTTCCTCCGGGCAGGGTCACTCCATCTCTGCTTAGCTTTTTCATTGGGGTTTTTGAACCATTCTTTGTCTGGCCCCTCACCTGAGACCACTTTGCCTTGGGAGACCCTACCAGGAGCACAAAGCTCCAGACAACACAGCCCTCAGGTTCACAGAGACACACAAACCTCTCCACCACGATAAGGTGATGGTTCAGGAGTATTTAATTATTCCTGGATTAAGGTGTCTCAATGCATCAACTTCACTTTTGTTCATTGCAAAAGTTGAAGGATATTTATAAAAACAAATTATCCTTGACTAAATCAAAATCACCTCCTGATAATTAAGATTATCTAGATGTAAGGCAATTTGCACTAGCTTTTTGTTTTCTCTATTGTCATTGTAACCATATAGTTGATCAAAATAAATTTCAAATGATCATGATAAGAATCAACCAATGGCTGTGTTCATCAGCAACATGGGTTACAATCAGACTGAACATTGACTGAACTTTTTTAGAAGGATGGCGACCCCTGCTGATCTTAAAGTGCCATGACGGAAATAATCTTCATCTCCCCATTGTTTAAACCAAAACATAGTATCCTCAACCGTAGAATGAGTTTCTTGTAGAAAAACAATATTACCATTCTATTCCCTTTACAGACCAAAATAAGCTTTTTCATTTTGTTGTGTCCCTTAGACCCCTTGTATTAATAGAAATAAGACAGACGTAATTTCTTAAAGGTACACTGTGTAGGAATTTCTCCCATCTAAGTGAAATTGTATTTTGCATTTAAACGAATAGTGCTCTCTAGCGCCTTGCTTTTTCAAATGTGTGCTGCAACTACAGTAGCCATTATGGTATAGCTGCTTTTTTGGCAACAAGGATTCCTTCTCCTGTGGCTTGGCATAAGTATGATCCTCCATTATGAACTAAAGTGCAGTGCAGACTTTCAAATTAGCCGGGGCAGTGACAAGCACCTCTCACTGATCTCCTTCTCCGTTTCAGCTGGTTTCAGTCACATGACGCTGACTCTGAACGAAACGCATTGTGGATTAGCTAGACAGGTAGGCTAGTGCTTTATGTCCCTCTCAGCGATTCTAGTTTTTCAAAATGGCCGAACGACATGGAAGCCTCCTTGGACTTGCCTGTCCAATGTAAATACAGATAAGAAATTCTTCACTTACGACGATAAGTCACATCATTGGCAGAGGTCATTTTACACCAATGCAGACATATTTATGATAGTGATGGTCAAATAAAGCCTCATGAAGCTTCATAAAGTATTTTCTTTATTGTCTGAGCCCACTGGGGCACTCTGTTCAACAAAAGGTTGAAAGCACATTGAATTGCCATTAATGGAACCTTTTTCTTTAAACCAAGAGCGCCATCTAGTTGCCAGATAATAAATAAAATGGTAAATGAAGCTTCATGAGGCTTCTTTTGGCCATAACTTTTAGCTAATAAAATACTTAAAACACTACACAGTGTACCTTTAAGTAAAACATAGAACACAGAAAACAAAAAGAAAAATGTAATTATCTGAAATGTTATGGAATGTTATAAGAATAAATGTGTATCCCAGGCATATATTGTAGTTATGCCTATGGTGTAACTCTCTGTCCAATATTGAAGGCATAGGGGCCTTGGAACATGGTCTTAAGTCCTGCCTTCCTTGCCTGCTCGACTTTTAGCCACACAGCTTTTCGCACCTCTCTGTTTTATCTGATGAGATTTTTCATGAAATGAATGTTGAAATCTTAGCAGATTGGGGTGATGTTTGGTGGTTCTCCAGAGTTCATCCCTGTAATCAGGGACGTGCATAGGTATGGGCTATTGTTGCCCGGGCAACTTTCCATTTGCCCTGATTGGCTTAGCTGCCCCTCTGGTGAAAGAGCCTAAATAAACTTTTTTTTGCTGTGGGGCTGCATCAATACGATAATACGACCATCATTACCAAAGTTAAATCAAATTAAATCGCTATATCATCCAATCTTGCCCTCAGCAATGCCCACCGCCCCCAGTCACGTGACTTTGCTCTCTCACACATGGAGCACCGCCAAGCTGTTCTGCCTTCACGTGAGTTTTTAAAGCTATGGAAATTATGACAAATGCCCTGTGAATACTAAGCAAAAAATCCACTTCAGCTTGGAATAAAGTGCAGCTTCAGCTTGTAACGTTTGCATCACGTTGCGCAGCATTGCCTTAAGGCTGTTTTACAGTCTTGCGGAGGCTCCACGCAGAGCTTTCGCCGTAGCCTATGTAAGTGGCCTGATGTTTATACTTGTGTGCTGGTGTGTGCGTCGAGCCGGCATGTGTGTGTGTGGGGGGAGTGGGTGATAGAGCAAGGGAGAAGTGAGAGAGTGAGAGTGACTGCAATTAGCTTTGGAGCGAGTACCAACTCTAGAGTCCTAGTGAGAGAAACAAAATGTGTCCCCTATTCTTTTTGACCACAGTGGGAAATCTGTAGCAAGAAAAGTTAACCCTCTCCTTGATTTCATGTTAATGGAGAAGGAGAACCAGGAAATGAGCCGGCGGAAATCATGGCTGTATTAAGAGAACTGGATACAGTGTTCGGCGGGAAGCCCCGTACATTCCAATGAGAGTGCTCAAAAGCGCATAGAGCAAACATGGAGCTCTGCTCTTCCGCATCGTTGGCCCATGACGTCACGATGGACACGCGCACCAGCAACAATTTGTTTGTGTTGTCGTAGCAACCGGTAGCAACATGTTCGTTCATGAGCTTCTCTCTCTCGTGTCTCTTACAAGTGGCGAACTCATGAACTCGCCATTTTCACTGTCTAAAATATTCACTAACGTTAAACATTGTGTTTTCATTGTTCCCGATCGTTTACATGCTTAGCTAAATAAACAATAGATGTATTTAATATTATTGCCCCGACATTCTTACCCTAACCATAACCATTCCCACTCCTCTTGCCTGAACCTAACCAACCCAACCACAGCAGGCATATTTATGAGTCTTCCCCTACCACCTTGCAAAAAAAATGTCGCGTTCGCGGGCCTTGACTTGTGCAATTGCATGCAAATTATTCTATCCAAAATGAAAAAAAACAAGCTCACCTAACTGGAGAATTGAACTCCAGACTCCCAGAGCAATGCTCAAGGGTCTAACCACTCATCTATAAACTCTTACTAGATGTTATGCAACTGTTTACCAGTTGCTGTCTTCAAGCCTCGGTTGTTAGGTAACCATACTGTATACAAAAAAATAGGTAGGATACTATCGGTAGGCTACTACTTAACAAACTAACAGTTGTATGCTTTCACTAAAGACAGAATGCACAACTGTAGTATCCATTTTCCGCTAGAAATTCAATTGTTATAAACTTTAGAGACAATGATGAACGTCCGCCATGTTTCGGTGCATGCGAGCAACGTGTTTTTGTTGTTACGTCACAGGGTGTGAATAGCTCAGCTGTGTGGCCGAGGCTATTCGTACCGGGGGTGCAAATAGACACTCGTCAAAGATAATCACAATTAGATATTTTCTTCATATCGTGCAGCCCTAGTATCCTCGCCCTTTTGAAAGTGGAATGGAAATCCTTGACCTTTCTTGGTGGATATATGGCGTATACCTGCGTATCACGGAGACTACACCACTGGGTATGTCCCTGGTATGTTCAATCACTTAAAATAGTGTACAGCTTTATGTTTTACAGCTTCTTTATTTTAAAATAAAAATATTTCTGAACAAAAAGCAATAAAATGGTAACCCTGATGTAGCATCCCTCGGCTGTGTAGAGGTGGAGGGAGCTGGAACGGCCACAGATGGCCCAGGGATTTAAAAGTATATCTGTAAAGAAAGGATGAGATCATTTGTGAAAAAAGGGGTATTTTACAATATTGTGAATAAAAAAGCTGCTTTGAAACCCAGTTAATAATTGCACCTAAGCCTCTTTAACTCATCATATGGTATTGGACATTGCAGAAATGGTCATTGTTGTAGGATATAAAATACTGGTAAAAACAAACAAAAAAAAAAAACATTAAAACTGAACAAAAATAGACACACTTATTCATTCTGCCCCAGATCCAATTGAAAGCCTCTCTTCCTTTTTAGACCTTAACTAAAAAATAAATGTAAGGAATATCCACGATACTGATTATTTATCAAAAGTCTCATTATGTCAGTATTTTTGTGAAAGCACCATAGTCAATCATGCTATACAAAAAAGATGTATTTGGTAAAAGAATATTTATTATTTTTGAATAATTTATATTTGATTTTTTTTTTTCTTGGTCGGAGACATCGGGATTCCTTCTTGTGACCCTGTCGCTGATCAGACATGTAGTGTGGAAACCATAACGACTTGAAGACAGCAAATTTTCGTTTCAATGACTGAAAATCGTGTAGTGTGAACTTAACTTAAAGTTCCATTTAAAGGTAAGTTAGAGCGTCTTTAGCATCTGTTCTGTAAAGTATTTCCCAATGAAATGAAATATTTGAGCAGTGTAAGTGAACAGGCTTGATATGGTGCTACGGAGGACTGTTGGCTTCACACACACCTTCACCTGTTAGATCAGGAGGACAAGGGAGAAACTGCAGATATTGGCTGCATCTCATGGCCCTTTTATGATAGCTCCTCGACTCCTCGGTCAAACAAGAAGTTGTTCTGTCCCTCCTCGATGAAGGCCGTCTCATAGCACTTATTTCTGCCCCGAGGACCGAGCTTCAAGAAGGGATCATCAAGGTGCTATAACTGAGGATACACAAGAGCAGCCTTCCCGGAAGCCGTGCAGCTTAAAGAGTTGCTAACTCCGCACAAACAGCTGACAAATTCATGTGATGCTTCAGAGGAAAGGATGCCTCAACACATTTTCTCGTGGAGGCAAGTGGAGGACTTGAGGAGGCAATTTAAGGGTTATGAGATGCAGCCATTGTAACCAGCTCTGTGGCAGTACATGCAGGTGAATGGTGCCTGGCAACTCTCTATGCCGTCAGCTCCCTCCGCTGGCAAGTCCGTTGTCATCTGGCACCATTCATCAGTGCGTAGCCTTACTGTAATGAACTGTAGCTCTATGCCACTCAAGGTTGCAGATTGATTGACGAGTGGCTGTCATATTACTGGTTGGTACCAGCTAAGGTAAGCACGTCATATTTTCTTTTACAGGAACAAAACATTATTGGATTATGATTTAAAAATTCAAAGAAATGAATTTTTTGTAAGTTTTGTTGTATTGTCAAATAGGTGCATAATATGACCATGGATGTGATTTAAAGTTTTTTTTCCTTCATTTCTTCTAGACTTTAACTCAAGGCAGAATGTGGAAAATCAAAGTCCAAAGTGGACCCAGAACAGCCCGAAAAATAACAGAGGCCACAAATCCATTGAGTTTGTTCTTAGAAAATCTTTCTGTATTTACAGGTTTGAACAGACAAGCAGGTACAGACAAAGAGTGCTTATATACACAGCAGCACAAGATGTTAAAATGAGTGCTAAAACAATACAGTATTTACAGATGGATTACAGTGGAAAGTACAGACTAAGAACAAGTTTTATCACAAAACGTCTGGTACTCTACACAGTATCACAAATTCCATGAACTGTACAGTTAAAAACCAAAAAATGGTAAATCTACATGAAATCCAATGTTTCTCCAATTGAGAAGCACTGAATTATATATATTTACATTATATATACATATTATAGTGTATAAGCATGTATGTTTTCATACATATATAGCTACCTATGGTGCAAAAGCAGCAAAAGAAATTAGAATGTATGGAATTCAATACTACAAAATAAAACGTTGTGCTAAATGGGCTGACAAAAAAAAAAATGTTACACCATACATGACCAATATACTGGCAAAAGAAAAATTGAGCATAGGTAAATAATTTTCGCTCAACGTCCGGTCTGAAGTGAACAGAGGGTTACTGGTCAGTCATTCAAAAACAGAAGAGATTGTCAAAAATACTTCAAGTTCATGCAAAGATATAAACCATTAAAAAATAAAAAATAAACTTTTCCCTGTTGACCAACCAGCTGTGCAGCTTTCCCTTCATTGTGACTTGGAAGGTGCAAAACAAAGGAGGGAGGGCGGGACTTCCTGTGCAGGTTATGGAATAGAGTTGGAGCGCAGTACGGGCACTTGGTGGGCAGGGACAGTCTCCGTGTCAGTCTCGTCTTGGCTGGAGGGGCTGCTCACTGTGGCAGTGTTGGGTGGTGGTGGTGTGAGGGTGGTGGTGGGGGCGGTGCTGGTAGTGGTGCTGGCTGCACTACTGCTGCTGCTGCTGCTGGCGGCGCAATTGGCGGCAGGCGTTGTGGTCGGCTCCTCTTTGGGCTGCTTACTGGCAAATTCTGTGATGCTGAAGACAAACTGGAGGCAACCCAGTTTGATGTAGCTGCCGTGGTGGAGCAGGGCGGTGCCCTCCCAGCCCGCCCCGCTGCCTCCTATCAGGCTGGAGCTGCTTGCCTTACAACTGCACGACAGCTCCGAGCCACCCTGAGGCTGGCTGCTCATCACTCCGCCAGCCGGTAACAAACCCACCACAGAGCTGGGACCCTCGTCATCCTCACGCTTCTTACTGCGACCTGCACAGAGAACACAAGGAGACATTCACAAACAGGCTCCCACACAAGCTGTGACATGTCAACACTATTACTACAGTTTAGAAAGGAAGGAGGAAACGGCGAAAATGGCAGTCCTCCATTCATCTGAATGTGGGTAATGCGTTTAGGCTGCAGCAGTGGGGATCGCAGTGTATGCCGGAAAAAAAACTGGAGCGAATGGTTGAAACAGAATCAACTTTTGGACAAACGCAACAAAACGCCACACCTCGACGTAACTGACCAGACGAAATCAGGCAGCGGCCATCAGACAAAACACAATGGAGCGGGGAACAAAATGGGGACAAAAAAAGGCTATTTAGGTGACACTCTCACACTGCTGCAAATAAACAAAGTTGAGTGCAATGCGCCGTGACGTAGATCCCCTTCAAGGCCAAGCTGATGTTGGAAGTCCCCATAGTGGACAGAACGTGCAACAACAGCCACATGCTTATAGTGGCATTGACAATGCATAAGCAGAGTAGTGTAGTACATATTAATCACAGGCTGCATTTGAGCATTAAATATTTGAATATTGAAAAAAATAAATGAAATTCGAATGGTATTATAGAGGATCTAGTGTAAATGCAGCCTAATGTCAAATTTCCACTGCATGGAACAACCCGGCATGCTTTTGGTACCAGGTACTTTTTTGATTTGGTTTTCCACTGCAGATAGTAATAAGGCGTTGCATTTCCATGTTACTCCATAAAATAAAAAGTGGTTTGTAACTTGAATGTACAATCTGCCCTAAACTCCACGTTAGATAACAGTCCAGGCCTGAAAACATCTACATGGCAATATTGACTCAAGCCACCTGCTGGCAGCAGGAAGTCAGCCTTATGTCACAAACATCATCTGACTTATATGAAACTTGCATTGTGCGGTCCACACTTGATATTAATGCTGGCTCCTATATTTTAGCCATGCCTCTGGTGCCACTGATAACCCTTCAAACTGCACAGACTATGAATACTGGAGAGAACTTTAAAAATGTAGGTGTGTAAGAATAGGGGTGGGAATCACCAGAGGCCTCATGATACAATATCATCAAGATACTTATGTCACGATACCATATTATTGCGATTTTAAAGATATTGCAATATTCTGCGATATATTGCAATTTATTACCTTTTTTCCAAATTCATGTAGATCACTTCAAATACTTCCCAATTTCAAATGATGTCCCCAAAAGGAAACGTTGTCAACATCTGTTTTATCTATAAAGATACATTTCTCTGTTGGTTCATCTCACTCCAATTTTATTGCTGCAAAATGGGATTGTCAAGCAGACAAATTGACCAACACATATATAATAATAGATCAATACTTATAAATAATCAATAGTCTGTGTATCAATATAGTATTGCCATGGAAAATATCTCGATACTATGCTGTATCAATGTTTTTCCCCACCCCTATTTAAGAATAAGGTACACTACTAACGTATGATGCCTTGGACTTTGGCAACCAGCCCGCTGGGTGGAGATGGCGAGGCCTTCTCTGAGAAGTCACACGAGTAGAGAACGTTGTCCACTGTGGTGCCATGCTCGCTGTAGTTTAGCAGCTCATAATGCTTGGTATTCTGAAAAGGACACACACACACACACACACACACACACACACACACACACACACACACACACACACACACACACACACACACACACACACACACACACACACACACACACACACACACACACACACACACACACACACACACACACACACACACACACAATTTATTTAGTAGAGGGGGAGAATTATGGTACGGTACAATGACATTTCTACATTTAAGCAGTATAGTAGTTTAAAAGTCCATACCTCGTCATAGAAAATACAGGCGTGTTTCCCCGATATGTAGTTGCAATGACCATAGTTTGTAAGGCACACGTCCATGTCAGCACCTTTACAAAAACATTAAAAAGTTAGTTTGTTTTATAAAAAAAAACTCAATAATGATAATCTCAAACAAACGTAAGGCTTTCTATGCAATGCTACACCTCTAAAAAGAATTTCCACTGAGAAAAGGGGACACTTAACATGTCTTTTGTCATATGACCAGGTCTTCAAAATGAAAAGATGAATATTAACTGTCACCAAAATGCAAGTTCAACGCCAGGGCTGGATATTGTCTATATTATTGCCAATACAGTACTTTGGTACATACCAAAATAATACTTATTGGGATACCTTACTTTGAGAAATACAAACCAGTTTCTAAAAAAACCAACAAAAAAAAAACCACCACCTCTCTTTCATTCAACAAAAAGAAGCTAAAGTTGTTAAATGTTGTATCAACCAGATGTTTCCAACTTGGGAGGAGGTCCCAAGCTCTAACTGAGGGCAGAGTGATAGAGAAAGACAGAGTGGAGACACTCCCATTGGACTCCTTTGCACGCTTTTTGCCGCCTACTTCTAGGGTATGCAGTATAGTATAGTTCCAAACAATCCATTCTACGGTGTTGGGCATCATTCATTTCCATTGCTGGCCGTTGAGTAACTTCTGAGGTAAGTTGATTAAATAGCTACATCTTTTGAATTGTCAACTGTCTATATTTTATCAGAGGCCCGTTATGATGCATATACTGATCTTTATTTGTACGTGCACAGCGTAATTATATATATTTTTAACATGGAAAGACTGTATCCTTGCGTTCTGCTTGGTTATGTTGGATCATCGGAGTATTCGGGGCTACACAGAGCGGAACAGACTGCTGCAGCTCTGGTGGGATAGACCGGGGTCCCGCGGTGTACTGCAGGCCTCCGGGAAAATGAGGAGCAATTCAGGAGTCATTTAATGCAAACTATTACTGTTTAGCTCAAAGTAATCTTGAAAGGGCTGTTGGACTACATGTATGAATACAAATTATTCGACACAAAAAAATATAAGCCATGATGAGCTTTAAAATGTTTATTACACAGACAGTAGTCTGACTAATTTCTTCCCCAATTTAATTTAAACACTAATTTGGTCTTCGTTAAACATTTGAGTGAATTTCTGGTTATTAACTAAATTCTTCCTCTTTATTAGCACCAAATTAATTCTTTTTTTGTCTCCACACCCACCCACAAAAAATAATATTTCATTCATTCATCCCAGCATAATGAGTTGTTATTATTTAATATATCTGATACTTTGTGTATGGCTTAGTCTTAAAATTATCATGGTTGTGTGGTCAACTCATGCCTCATCAGAAGAATTGGGCTGGACACTAAATGCTGAATGGACTATTGCTTCTCTGCTTTCTCAACCGCTCTCCGACCATGGGTAAGTGAATCGGAATTACAAGCAAAATCAAGGAAATCCAATAGTCCAGTTGCACAAAAAAAGAACATCTTGAGTTGTCTTTGATTTCAAAACAGAGATGTAGTAAGGTTAAAGTTAAGCCACTAAAGCCAGTAGCCTAGTATATAAGTAATACTTATACATAGCTTTCAGTTGTCACCCTACCACTCCAGATATAAAACTTTACAAATATGCAATAACAGTCAAACAAGTACTTGGGTATGTGTTTTCATTTATATTTACCAAGATTGCAATTGCTGCGGTCAGTCCCATAGAAGAACATGACAGCGTGGCATGTGTTTGGAACTCTACAGGCTTACATGAACCACGTGACCACCCCGCTAGCGAGATCAAAGAGTGTCAACTCTTCTCTCTCTATGGCTCTGACTGAGGGTTCCAAGATCACTGCCAGGACAGGAAATACACACTTCTGCTACAACAATTTTTTTAATCTTTTCTGTACACTTTTCAATTTTTTTTATTGTAAAATACTTGGGTTTGGAGTTTTATCTCGCCCAACAGTCTGCAGCTATAGACACAGAGTAGCTGACCTTTGAGACACCGTGGACACTGCCGGAGTTGTAGGGCAAACAACACTGACGGGACCTAATGTAGCCTTGAATTGCATCTTGTGAACTCATTTTCAAGTGCACCTTGAGAAAGTCAAGTGTACCCTTCTGCCATCTAGTGGTTCTTCTTTTTGTTGTTTAAACAGCAATTGACTGGTAAAATAAGTTATTTTAATTTGACCATATGGCTTTAGCAACAAGCAAGCCATTCTTTAACATCGTCAATGGTCGTTTTGTGCTCTGTTCTTTTTAAGTATCGGTTCAGGCACCGTGTAGGCACTGTTTTAAAGTATACTGTAGTTTTACACTGGTATCGAAAAACACCCAAACGATACCCAACCCTAGTCAACAAGTACACATTCCTTCTCTTAAAAAAGGGTCACAACTCAAGCCAAAAATGTCAGAAACATCTGATCTAAATACAAGAAGTTTTAAAATAACTTTGTTTCAATAAAATAGTTTTAAATTGTCAAAATTAGGATTCAAAGAGCAAAGTAAGAAAAACACTAAACTGAGCAAAAGCATTTGAGGGCAGTTTTTAGTATTTGACGGTTATTTTTGGTGCTACAGACACATTTCATTTAATTCTGTTATTATAAAGTATTTGAAGGTTTGATACTCAACATAGCAGCACCAGGGGTTAAAAACACGTATCAGTGAAAACATTGACAATGTCACTCTGCAGAAGCACATACAACGACCCATTGTGCACGAAATGCAGTTGGGTGAATGTTTTTGAAGTCAGTGTGATGTCTTACCCGATCCTATGTACAACGTCCTATAGCACATGCTGACAGCTCCTCCTTTTCCTGTCAGAGGGTAGAAAACAGCTCGGGCCTGCACCTTCTTCTGACCTGGTAGGAAGAGGTTCAGGTATTAAACATCGGAAATAACTGCAGAAAAAAAACTCTAAATCAAAATTAGACATGAAAATAAAACGAGGGCTGTCAAAAATAACAAATTAAGGCAAATTATTTTTAACGCCACTCATTTCTTTGACGCAATAACGCAGGTTCTGATATGATTTCTGAAGTGTATTAACTACACTGCAGACTGGAGTCTCTTAACAGGTCCAACAGTGGGTTGAATGTGCGTCTCCAGGTCCATGTCAGTAAGTCTGGTGCATGAAATGTCTGTATCCTCACTGTGCTGCATTTATTATAATCTGTAATCTCTCGCTGGCGTAACAGTGACTTCTCACTCCCTCTTCCTCTATTGGCAGCTCTTGTACTCTGAACATCCAGCAACTACGGTTTGCCTTTCGTGATTTCCCCCGTTACCAACAGAAACACTGGGTGTTTATTAGGGATACGCTGATGTGAAAATGTTGGCGGATACCAATTACCAATATTAACAGTGACGATATGATCTGTATGAACAAGTTTCTATGATAATCATATTTTGTACATACAAAAAAAAGTGTAAACACTGTGAATTTGAAAATGTATTTGCAAAACATTTGGAAAAGCCCATAAATCATAGATTCCAACAGATACCGCATTGTTGCATTTCACCAAGTTACAGGGTCAGCATGAAAGATGTAACTAACAGTGTTAGTTTTGAACTACTTTTATAACTTGTAGCAAGTGTATAACTTAAAGAAAGTCCAGTTTAACTCACATCCGTGGAAAAAGTTTGTATCATAAATCAATAACTAAGGATAATAAAACAAAATATCCTGTTTAGGTTGTATGACTAATGAGGGTTTTCCAGGGTTGGCGAGGGAGGAATCACATCATATTAGAATAGCTGGTCCACCTTAAAGTGAGCCCACCTTAAGTTAGTGAGTCTGTGCTGAAGTTGTCACTAGGTCTGTGATTGCTAAGTCCTTTCACTTTCTTTAACCTGCAGGCAGCGAGCGGGACACGGTACTTGGCATGGGTCTTGAGGAGTTGTAGCATTTATTCACCGACAGATAAACTTTACACACTCCGGACCACGAACGTTATTAATGTTTACTCTCCATCGCTCTACCGCACACCTGGTGTCACTGCCCCCGTTTAGACTGCTTGCCAGTATTACACACAAACACACACACACACACACACACACACACACACACACACTTTTTGCTCATCGGACCGATGAGACGATTAACATTGAGCGATACCGATATGGTTGCCAATATACGATGCATCCCTAGTGTTTTTGCAACTTCAGTAATATCTGTCGCCTTAAGTTCAACAAACAGCTGCGCTCGCTCACCGGAGCAGCTGAGTCTGAGGCACAGCAGCCTTCAGTGGTGTTGATAGACGTGTAACCAATCAGATAGTGCTGTGGGCAGGACATTGAGTGAGACATAGCAGTGACTACAGACAGAGAGGCGGCTGCATACACTGTAAAGGGAATTATCTCCACCAGAAATGTTGTACTTAAACAGAGTTTCCCGGTTAGAAAAAAAGATAATTATCAGACAAATAAAGATAATTATCAACAGAAACACTGCGGGTTTCTGGACAATATTTGTAATTGTTTTGTGGTGTTAATTAATTTTCCAATAATAAAATATACATTCTTTCATATAAAGCAAGCATATTTGTCCACTCCCATGTTGATATGAGTGTTAAATACTTGACAAATATACTTGACAAATATCCCTTTAAGGTACATTTTGAGCTGATAAAAACATAAAAATAAATATAAGTGTGATTCATCATTAGAACTATGGACAACAATGCGATTAAATATTTGTAGCGATTGACAGCCCTAATTACAAATACTTATCTAATCAACAAGAAATTAGTTTGTGTTTAAAGGAATATACCACCGGTTGTTGAAATAGGGCTTATCGCGGTCTACCCTGGCTGTAGATAGGTGGGCCAACGCATTTTTTGTCTCAGTGCAAGTAATTGTTTTTTTGTCTTTCGTTGGCTCACTTTTACTCACAACATGCTAACCGGCAACATAGGTTTCCATTCACTATGCTAAGCTAACTAGCGGCGGCGCTGCACCGGACTAAAACAATGCATGCACAAAAAATGCGTTGGCCCACCTATCTACAGCTAGGGGAGACCGTGATAAGCCCTATTTCAACAAATGGTGGCGTATCCCTTTAAGTTTTAATTGAATAGCAGGGTCAGAGGTAAATTTGTGTCTTACTGTCAGGGCAGGGCAATGGGGTTTTGGGGGCAACACTGGTGGCTGGGGGAGGCGGTGGGCTGGGCACTTTTGGGGGGAAGAGCTGCTGGATCCTCTGCCAGGCCAGGAGCTTGATCATCTCTGCATCCAGTTTGTCCAGCTCAATCCCTACACACGCGACATACACACACATTTAGGAGATGTACTTTGATTTCAATCACAGACATGACATATATACAATAACACAATGATTCGGTATTGTCACCGTTGGGTGAGCAAACTTACCTCTTTCCTCATCCTTTCCATCTTTCATGCAGCTGGCCAGGTTAGCGATGGAGGAGAGAGTGCTTGGCAGCAGTGAGCCCATCAGTCCAGGACCAGCCTTTATGTCTGTAGAGGAGAAACATTCAACATTCATTCTTTTATGTTGACCAGTCCATTTTAAATTATATATTTAGCAATTGAATGTGTTTTTGTGTACAAAAAAAAAATAAAAAATTAATTTTAATTTCAGCACATTCAGCTCCATCACTTTCTCTTGTTTACTTGTTTGTCATATCACACTGTTTTGCTGTTATACTTTAAACAGCTGGGGAGTTGTTGCCAGTGACCACAGGAGGGAGCTGTTGGGCTATAGGCTGCTATAAAGTGTGGCATGTGCTCTTTTGCAAGTATTGTATATTGTAATGTGTGAACACTAACAAGCTGCAAAAATGACTGATGATTTAGCACCCTTCAACATGTCAAGACTCACTGTTGTAGTGTTTCAGAAGGTACAAATGTTTGGTATAGAATCCACCCTCAGTAGCTCAACATGTTTTTACCATTTAAAAGAATGTTTTTTACAATCATTAAGTCGTTTGGACAACCTAAGCCGGCCCATTATTGTTGTTCAGGTAGACTTTAATTTTCCTACACACAAAAATGACCTCAAGCACATTAACTACTGACAGAAAGAATAGGCTAAATGTATAATAAATTCAAGATACAACATATAAACTGACAAACTATGACCAAAGTACTGCTACAACAACATCCTGAGAAGAAGCCAACATAATGAATAATAATAATACTAATAATGATAATAATAATAAATAGTCGTATGTGTTTTAAAAATTTGCCCCATCTATGCATTTGCTTTCCACATTTTTAGCAACACACAAAATGACTGTTCCCAGACAAAAGATAATTTACCTCTGCCAACCATCTCAAATAATTAAATGGCAAACAAATAGCTATATGTTCTCTTTTCCTGGTTTTAAAGGCTGCATTACAGTAAAGTGGTGACATTTCTGAACTTACCCGACTGTTCTAGCTGTTCTATTATTTGCAATCAGCCACTTGATTGATGATTATTTATCTAAACTCTAATTGTGAAAATATTGTGTGAAAGCACCAATTGTCAACCCTACAATATTGTCACAATATCGATATATTTGATAAGGAACATGGTGATATGTGATTTTCTCTTCTTCATATCGCCCAGCCCTATTTGGGAGACACAGGTGGAGTAGCCATAGAAGAAAAACGCACACTTGAATTTACGCAACTTTAGCTTCTGGCGATGGTTTAATCTCTTTCCACACTGCAATGCAATCATGCAAAACTTTCAACATGACTTAATTAATCAAATAATAATTCCAAAGAGGTAACTTGTAATGTGTCATTTTCAGCATTTTTAAATTTTGCAGACTAAATAATGAAAGTAAAATACATTTATCAATAAATGAGTAGTCTATACCGACAACGTTTCATTATGGGATTGTTCCGGTGCCGCCGGAGATTCAACCGGAAGTTCCTCATTTTCGGCCGGATGTCCATTACCTTCCACTTTCTTTGTGTTGGCATTCTAAAATCCGGTCGATTTGGGAATCATCCTCCAACCGACAATGAAATTATAATTATCTTTTTTTTTTTATTCACATCACGACAGCTAGACAAGTTCCTTCCCAAGGCTATTTTGCAGCAGCACCGTGGCTCTATCTGGCGCTTAGCTCCACCCAAGATGATTGTGATTGGTTTAAAGAAATGCCAATAAACCAGAGCATGTTTTTCTCCCATCCCGGAATGTTGTGTGGACTAGCCAGACCTTCCTCTGAAGCGCTATGGAGGAAGGTCTGGCTATGTGAGAATAATACATTAATACCTAATTAGTTGTGTTAATGAATAAACGCTGTTATATTGTTTAACAGTTATTTTTGCAATCCCTACAGAACCTAAAATGAACCTGGGAAGCCAATCAGCAGCGAGCAGTTTATTGGATCAAGAATGTGTACCTGGAGTGGGTAATGATGACCCCAGCTTGGTTGGATCGTGCTCCTGGTTGCCTTTAGATGGTGTGTCTGAGCGAGCACTGCTGGTGATTGAGTAGCTGGGTTTTTCATCGCTGCTCATACACTCCTCCTGGAGCTCTGTGTGGCTCCTGTGGTTCTGCTGGCTGCTGTGGGGCCATATCGTCAGGGCAGTGGGGCAGATTTTCTGAGCACAGGCCTCTGTAGTGCTCTCAGGTTCCTTTTTAACCGTTTCTGCTGCTATGTGGTTCACCAGCCCAGAGGAAGGAGCAGCGTCTGGGGGTGTTGTGCTGGGCTTCAGTCTGTGCTGCAGCTCAGCCTGCCTGCAGGAATCCGAGGCATTGTTACAGTCTACAGGTCCGTTGGCTTTGGGAGGCTGACACTCTGCTGCCAGAGGTCCGTTGGGTTTCCTACAGTTCTGACATGGTGTTGTGCTGCACTTACAAACACCCAGCACGGCAAGGGTGCCCCTTGAAAGAAGGGGCCCCTGGGGGTCATCCAGTGTACTGCAGGGTTTAGAGCAGGGGTCAGGGGAAGAAGTCCTTCCTAAAGAAGCCTGAGTTTTCATGTTCTCTGATGTGACACATGCTTTAGGACTGGCTTTCTGCTCAGAAACCCAATCTGCTGACGAGGTTACTGATGACAGGGTGGATGCTGTGGATGAAGCCTTCTGCTTGATGGATAGGTGTCGCATTATGCTGCACTGGAGGGCGATGACATCCTGAAGCCACTGTTCAACACAGCAGAACAATGCTTTACAACACAAGAAGCAACCATCAATTTCTTTTAGAACACTGTATGGAGAAATTTAGGTCACAGTACGGAATCAATATGATTTTTCTTTTCTTTATTGTTGCAAGTGGCTCATTTTTGATAAACTGCATCATGTTGTTGTCGTCTGCCTACCTCCTGCTGCTCAGTCTCTGTGGTGAGGTGCTTTGAGGGCTGACGGTCAGGCACGCCGCTACAAACCAGCTCCAACTGGCGCACCTCTGCAGGAAGAAGCATGGGGGGAGGATTCTGGTACTGAGACTTGATGGCATCTGGCACCTGTATCCAAACAGTGATTGTTAAAAACTGTCCTGCCATAAATTTTCCTAATCAATTGTGTTGTCTCTGAATGAACAGGGTATCTCACATTTTGATTGTATTTGGATAACCTGTCGTAGAGAAAGGTAGAAGAACATATGAAAACATTCCTGCTCAAATTTCATTTCAGATGCTATGATAGAATTCATTTAAAGATTTTTTTTCTGCAGTGTTACGTTTAGAACTGCCTGTTGTTCCAACTTTTCTGTTTCTGCATTTAGCAAGAGGAACCCAAAACACACCTTCACAAGAATCAATTGTAAAAGACAAGAATTCTCAGTTATTGTATAAATCCACTTCCCTCATCACCACCTGTGCATCATTAATTTCTCTTAGCAATTCAGAGATGACCACACAAAAACTATTTGGGATATCCATTACAAGCCTAACCCCCACACTGAGGCAGCCAGTTTACCTTGATGGTCTTCCTATTGTGCTGGTGGGTTTTGCGCCGGTTGGGTGTATTCTGCCGATGGACTCTACGTAGGAAGTCCAACTTGACGGCGTGCTGGGACATCCTGTCCTGGAAATGGTCGAAGAGCTGACAGCGGCTGGACAGGCTCAGGCTTCTCTGATTCAGCTGGACACAGACAACCATTTGAAATGGGAAACTAATCATTCTGTTGCACCACCTTGGCTTATACAACAACAACAACAACGACAACAACAACAAACGTTGGTTAAGCTCTGAGCCAAGACCACTTGTCTTACCACTAAGTGTTCGACATGGTTTGGACACATCCATTTGCCAGCAGGTAGAGCTGTGAGCGGAGGGTCCAGACAGTCCATGTGGAACAGAAGGGGACAATAGTCACACTGGATCAGTGGAGCCAACCTACAACTCCTGTGAGAGAAAATACAAGAACATCAGTACGAGATATGAAACATGTCAGGTCTGTGTGCACATCTTTGTACATACTGTAATCTGGCACTAACCTGTTGCATGAAAAGCAGACTTTGACTGGTAGAGGGACCAGACCATTGGGATCCAGCTCATGCTGAGGCCTCCTGAATGGCTTCCCTAGTAGCTCCTCTTTTCTCCTCCGTTTGCTGCTGCCTAGAAATCCAAATGAAGAAGGAACATTTAAGAAACAATCCAACCCAGATATCGTTACGCTGCCCATTTGCCAGAGAAGTCAAGAAACCAAATTTCATCTATTGGTAGGCCGTCAACAAAACTTTTGTCATTTACCATGACATTTGAGGTACCAGAATCATTTTTAAATATTAAACTCAATTATAGATGGGCTGGAATGTCTGGGCTTCATAATGCTCCAGATCTCATCTAACATTGGGTTTGTAATTCATTAAGGTATATAGAAATAGACCAAAAAACAACATAGATGGCAAGATCAAAATGGAAGAGCCATTTTTCCCTATAAAGTCATTTAAAAAAAAAAGTACATCAAATAATTTAGGGGTGTTTTTTTCTTCTTAATTTTTTAACATTTGATTACTTGTTGAAATGAATACAGTACAATTTCACAGTTAATGTCTGGGAATTCATTATGACGGACTGACTGACCTGGTAGTGCAGTGGTGCAGGTAAGCTCACTAGGTAGCTGGAACTGCGTAGGGTTTCTCTCCATAGCGGCTGCTATTAGCAGCTGAAAGGGCCTCTTGAGGAGGCGTGGAGCCGGAGTGGAAAGCATAGCACCCTCAAGCTCTGAGCCCTGAACTTCATCCTCGGGCTCTGCTGCCTCCTCCTCCCCGTCATTCTGCTCCTCTGAGGGAGTTGGGGTGGACGAAGTGTTGGAGGTGGGCGTTCCGGGCCGGCTGCTGGGCCTGCTGCTGGTCCTGCGGTCCAAGAGACGTACCTGAGCCACTCTTAGACCGGGCCCTGCTGCTCCGGCCCCCGGAGGCAGGCCGTCGAGCCGCAGTGGGCCGGCATTGAGCTCCAGCTCCACGGCCGGGGATACAGAGCGCTTAGACGAGGACTTCTCCGGTAGACCGTTGGTCTGTTCTGATTTCTGCTCTCGCTTCTAATGCCAGCAAACAAAGACCAAAAGACAGATTTATCAGTCCGAATAGCATACATGCAAATACCTTTCTTTACATTTTGCCAGTGGGATGACAGTAACATTGGTGAAGGATTGGGTGTGTGATAGAGAAGACCTGCTACCCACCTTTTTTCGAACATTGCAGCGGTGACACATCCATTCCCCTGGGGGTAGCATTTCTTCACTTAAAGGTGGGTTGCTGTGGTAAGAAACATGTTCAGTGACTTGGCTCATAATGCAGGGAAATTAATCAACATTATCATTCAACATCCATCTATACAGACTTGATATTATGCTTCATGATGAGGTTGCATGGATTATTTGGTTAGAACCATATTCCCCACCTAGTTATCCAACATTCAAGTGTTACATCTAGATTAGACTGACAATTTAATTACGTCGTAGACAAATGCATGCCAATTATTTGCAAAATTATCTCAATTTACAGTTGGAACATGATTTGTTAATATCAATGTGTGAAGACTCCAAATATTCTAAACAACTTTAACAGTAATTATACGGTTTACATTTAAATAAACATTTTCACCATAGTTCAAAGTAAAAATGACAGGCGGGACACATCTGATGTCAGGACTATAATAGATAGCCTGAAATCTCACAATCATAAGCAAAATGTATCTAAAGTTACCCTCTGTAATACTAACTTTAAGATAACACACACACATTGCAGCAACATGTATCTACCCAATATGCAGTGTTATCAGATAATTACAAATTGTGAGGATGAAGCCATTCACAGGCTTGACCATATATGGATAAACGTTTCTGCTTGGCCGTTTCCAAGTGACAGTCTAAATTCAACTGTTCCAAATGCCAAAGTTAAAATAATCATGCAAGCAGATGTTTAACGGGAGCATTGCAAAGCGGGACCGGCGAAATGCTACAATGGGACGACCTTTAAAATGTCCACAACAAACCAGCCACGACGCTACTTCATGTTAGAAAATCACATAACATTTCGTCCGTGGAATTTATGACCATTTTCCTCCTAGCTGAATTTTAAAAGGTTGGTAAGATGGCGGTGGCATAGAAAAAAAGAGCAGGGAGGTCGCCATATTGTAAACAGAAGCAGTCTCGACTCCATTTTTAGCAGCAGCGGCTCCACTGGCTGCAGCCGCGACAGGAGTGGAGGACCGACTGCAAGCTAATTCTAGCCATTTTCACAGACATGACCACACTTCTTTCTTTAAGCCCCTTTACGTCGTATTAACATGCCTTTTCATTGACAATAACGACAGAAAAAAACTTAACAGAGGCCCTACTATAATATACAATCAACCTCATCGGACGAGGCACCACATATCTAACGGCACATGTTATCCGAAGAGCAATGAAATATAACGGTTGGCTACTTTAAGTCACTCGACACCGACATAGATGTAGTTAACACAATATAAGCTTGAAGCCCCGGGCCACGCAGTAAATTAAAATTCAACTTTACCAAAGGGCTACACAAGGCTCGCTACCGCCCTCCTCGGTTCTGTAGCATGGAGGAGTGGCGTTACAGTGTGAATATACCTATGGGGGGAACCACCAACGGGTTTAGTTGAAATGTCACTGAAATAACTGAACAATAACGACTGGTAAAATGTCTCAGGGGCAGGATTTAATTAACATATTTCCAGTGATAGGTCACACGGTCATGCCTCTGCAACACCAAGAAGAGCAAAACATAACTTCATCAGAAGAATAACCCCTTTTGAAGTTAGCGTTCTTCATCTAGCTAACGTTAACTTATGCATGCAGCTAACGCAGAATGGCAGTCGCTTGTCTGTTTCACACTTAGCATGCATGCATAACGTGTCCCTTTGCGTTCTGCCTCTATAACTTACCAGCATTGGAGGTGGAAGGCTGCAGGACAGTGGTCACAGCACAGCAAGTCGCCCCCCTCCCGACAGCTATCACAGGTGTCGTGGTTGGTGGCCCTGCCGCTCCTCCGGACGTCTCTCACCAACTTCCGACTCCTCTTCTCTACGTCCTCGGACTTCGGGGGCGCCAGCAGTGTTTGGATTTGCTGTAAAAGTTGTTCAACTCTTTAGTATGAAATAACGGCAGCCCGGTTGATTGTTTGTCTAAAGAGTTGCCTAATATGCAGGTTTGTGCCCGTTGTGCCATTCGGGGAGATCGGTAACGTTTACTTGTGGCCTCCATTATCAACCCAAACAATTAAGTTAGCTAACCGATAAATGCTGGACAGCTAGCAATGGTGGCCTGATGATAATGACAAAAAATTATAAGAAAAAGACATTAACATAACGGACTATTTCACTTAATAAAGGCCTTCGAGCAGAGCAACCTCACCTCCATTAAGCCCCCAGAGGTATCCAAATCGTACACAATCGTCGGGGTCTCCATTTTGTCCCACATTCATCCAGATGCAGACGCTGCAAAAGGAATTTGCAATACAAATGCCTACCGAGCACACAACACAGAGTATTTCCCGCAGAAAATATATTTTCCCAAATGTTTTGATCAGCGGGTGGCTAGCCAAGCGATGCTAGCTATAGTTAGCTGGCTAAAGGAGCTAACTACGAAGGCAAGACGTTAACCAGTCAAGGTTGTGAAGCTAGCGAGCTTACTAGCTTGTGTTGTGGGCTCCAAAAAGACAACAAAAATCAACGATAATCTTGCAAGGCTTCTTAGCACCACTGTTTATGAGCCGCGCCAAGCCTATATACAGTATTTTATATCAATAGATTGTTGCTGTTGGCTACAAAATCCATCTGCGGCCTAGCTGGCCAGCCATGATTCTTGCTTCTGCTCCTGCAAAAAGGAGCCTTGTAAATCTGCAAAACCCTGCGCTCCCATTGTCAACAGAAGATGTAGCTAGCCAAAAAATACAGAAGGAAATTCGTCGTGGCGCGGTCCAATGCACAGTTTCCAATAGCGTTCGGAATGTATAATCCTTAAATCAGGTATGCGGAGATGCAAATTTGGTTGATGTTATTGTTGTGAAAAAGACATCTACACTGGCTGCTAGCAACATCCTCTGCCAGTTGGCGCAACCGCGAACCACCGGACGCGCATGCGCATTGGAACGGATATAGATAATTGCGAGGAAACAAGGAGCGAATAGATTGTGTACATTGTATCCGGCTACTTAACGTACTAGAATCATACCAAATATTCTCTAAACCGTTTATGATTATACTAATAGACATCACCATTCCTGTCACGGTATACTTCTGCTACTAGCCATTACTAGCTTTAAGTTTACTATCTCGGTATCTCCATACTGCTGCAAATGAGAAGATATTAACTGCTAACTTTAGCGTTACTTGTATTGATAGCCCTATTGCTAACTAACGTTTAACACAGCCTACTAAACCAGAATACTGACTAACGTTACTGTAAGTCACTTCTGCTTCTACAAATGAATTACTACAGCTGCTGGCTGCACCTCGCAACTTGTCCATAGTGTTAATGTTCCTTTGCTGGTCCTACGTCCTAAAGTGACCATTTGCACACCTTCAGCTGGTATTGATCGTCTTACCACAACTAACGTTATTTAGAAGAGTAGGCTAACACTTGTTTTTGATTTAAATCCCCTAAAAAGGCTTTAGCTAGTTTTTCGAGATACCCCTACCTGAGGTAGAACAGAGCACAACCGTGCTTTTTCCTTCTTTTTTAAATGAATTTTTGTCTAAAATTATTTTATTTGTTTGATGTTTTGGATCCTCCTCAAAACTGAAAATAGCTTAAATGCAGGCTTCTCTAATAGGGACATACATTTGTTTTAATCACATGCAGCCTATCTCTGGAAATAATAATCAGAATTCACCAAATTTGGACTGGAAGTTTGTAGACAATTATTGCACACAATAAAGCAAACATTTAATTTTAAAATTTATTAAATTTAATTGCTTACCTTTGTCCATCTAAAAAAATTATACACTTAAACACACAAATTATAGGTGGGAAATTAATAAGAAATACAAAATACAAAAGGTATGTGTATATGTTTGTCATTATTAAAGTAAAGAAACCAATCACAAAAAAATCTAACTTTTATGTATCAAAGACTGTTATCTTAATATGAAAGTAGTTTTTGTTACTATTCACTTTTCCCTGTGATGTCACCAGTCCCTAACGGGTAACTAGTGCAGCTAGTATCAAACCGTCATATGCAATGGGGCCCTATTTGTGTAAATATATGAAGAGAAGGACACAAACCACAGATTAAGCCAAAAAAGAATTTAATGTAACTATATATATATATATATATATATATATATATATATATAAACATTTCTTTCATCATTCTTTCTTTATGCTAGTGCAGTACCCATTCGGAGCATGCCAGTTTGTATCACGTGTCCGTTCAAAGCCGGTTACTTGGCTCCTGGTATTGCTGCTTGCAGCGTTGTCGGGGAGCGTGCATGTTTGGAATGCGTCTCTATTCAGAGTGGGTTGATTGCTTGCGTCCAAGGAGCCTTTTCTTTGCTTGGCCCTTCGAAGTGCTGCTTGCGGTGTTCTCAAGAACCGCTCCTCCAATTGACTTCACACTCAACACTGACCCTTGGGTCCTCAGCAATACACCTGCCAAATGTGAAGTCAATCGGATGAATTGCTGTTGTGATATACAAAGACAAGTCATACATGCATACATTGATACACAAACAGATTCTTTCCTTTGATGCTGCTACAGTGCTACCTATTGACCAGATGGCACCAAATGTGTCAAGGCTATTCAGACATCACATTTATACGTTCCCACCCAATGTGGTTGCAATATAGGGGTGGATGATATATTGACTCAATATCGTTATCGCAATATCACGTTGCGCAATATTGCATCAAAAGGGATTGCAATATTTGCAATATTTTGTTTATTTTGTGGAGCGCTGCTTCCCCTCCGTTGGCTGTGTTGCTTAGTTGTGTTTGATGTAGAGCCCGCTTGAAACGCTATAATGATCATCATTTTATTGGCCAGTTACCGTGCCACTTGCACATGTTAGTACACGTCAGCGCACGGGTCCACTACGTGACAAACCCTATGGAGCATACCACGTGTGTGCATATTTCAACAGTGACAGTGTAAGTGAAGAAATAGATAAAGACAACAAAACGGAACGAATCAGAGAAGAGAAAGAAAAGTGGTGTCCTATTCTCTTTATTTATTTTATACTATACAACTAGTAAATCTTGTCCTGTTCTGTAGACATGGTCATTATTTATTTATTCATGTTGTACCAGTCCAATATGACTGTCAGTTGAAATAAACCTTGTGTTATGAATCTATTTTGATGCATTTGCCCAGAACTTTTGTAATTTTACATATGTTTAAAAATATAAAAATATCTATATTGCAATATTCATAATTGATATCACAATATCACATTTTGTCAATATTGTGCAACCCTATTGCAATAGCACTAAGTGTTTAGAAATTATGATATTTTTATATAATATAAGCCCTGCCCATAGCGTATGAGCCAACTCTGTTGGCCATCTATAGCTAAACTGTATGGAATATGAAATATCCCCCAAAAATAACTGTGTCCAGCTTGGTCAAGAGATATAATGTACCAAATTTGGTGATGGTAGCTCATAATCTCTGGGAGGAGTAGCGAAAAAACAGATTTGGACACTATTCAAAGTCGCTTATATGTATGGTGCTAAAACAGTATCGTAAGTATTTGTAACTTGTGAAACACAATGCACAAATAAATGCAGAGTGATCCATATCTGTAAGTATAATACACAAATAAATGCAGAGTGATCCATATCTATAAGTACAATGCACAAATAAATGCAGAGTGATTTTTATGTGTATATCTGTATCGTATCTGTGCCTATATGGATAGATTCAACTGGATTTAAAAAAAAGAAGCATTTTGTTTCTGAGACAGGGTTAAAAAGTTACAGGCCAAAATGCAAAGTTAATTGTTTTAGCAGGGGGAGCATTAAACACTTCATTTCCTGCATTCTGGTGAATTTTATGCACCTATTTCTTCCTTTTTCTGAATTAATGTATGCTGCAATGCTTTATGTAAAGGGAAACATAGATTACAATCCAAATATAAAAACATAATGGAATGTATTGCAGTAAGGCTCTCAGGCATTCTGTATTGCTTTCAACTATTTATTCTCCTTTGGATAGCCTTTTCTAATTATATCTGAGTCAGCACACATGTAGCCTAGTCATCATTTACTCTTCCCTCCTCTTTTGGGTCTTTTGTTGGGGAAGTAACCTCCTTAAAGGGGTGATAGAATGATTATATAGGGTATTTCACACTGTTCCTTAAGGTCTCCTAATGGGGTATGTAACATTGGTTGGACTGAAAATGGCCTGGTTGATATTTTATTGGCCCTTATGCATCCCTGTGTTTCGGCCCTATTTGTAACAAGAAATTTTCTTCCAAATATGGTATGCTCATGAATATTTAGATGAGCTGCGCGCTGATTGGTTGAGCAAATCCCCATACACACACATTAGAGAAGCAACAGAATCTCATATTCCAGACACTGCAATGTTTCGCGGCCGGCTGCCGGCATAACTATAATATATTTATAGTTTGAATTTTGTCACGCCACTTATATAACATCTACCCCAAGGTCTTATAAAGCTAACAATGGTGTCAGATTTCAGTTTAATTAATTTTTTGTGAACACTAGGGGTTTCGTTAGCTGCAACTGTCCCTTTAATCCTATGTGTACAGATTGCGGCTGGTTAGCTTCATTTTCGGCATAATTAGAGTATATTACAGTTTGAATTTCGTCATGCCACTTATATAACATCTGCCCCAAGGTCTTATAAAGCTAACAATGGTGTCAGATTTCAGTTTAATTAATTTTTTGTGAACACTAGGGGTTTCGTTAGCTGCGACTGTCCCTTCAATCCTATGTGTACAGATTGCGGCTGGTTAGCTTCATTTTCGGCATAATTAGAGTATATTACAGTTTTAATTTCGTCACGCCACTTATATAACATCTGCCCCAAGGTCTTATAAAGCTAACAATGGTGTCAGATTTCAGTTTAATAAATTTTTTGTGAACACTAGGGGTTTCGTTAGCTGCGACTGTCCCTTCAATCCTATGTGTACAGATTGCGGCTGGTTAGCTTCATTTTCGGAATAATTAGAGTATATTTACAGTTTCAATTTCGTCACGCCACTTATATAACCTTTACCCCAAGGTCTTATAAACCTAACAATGGTGGCCAGACAAGAGGCGTTTATTTCACCGATCGTTTGTTTAAATAACTCAACACATTATAATTACACACATTATAACATTAACTGGAACCTGTGGTAAGAGATTGCTGGCATAACAAGCTCGCTGACCGCGCTCTCACTCACACACACCGGCCATTTAGCAGAAAGAGGGGAGCTGCAGGCCCTGGAGCTCTGTCCAGGCAGCGGCATTTGATAGTCCAACTGGTTTGCGTGGTTATGGAGTACCGTGGGCTGCCAGCCATGACAGAGCTCAATCTACCTCACAGCAGGCTGGGTTTTGTGAAGGAAGGCAGGCCAGGAGGCGAGGCAGCAACACAGGCAGCCCCGGCCGCTGAACTCCGACACACAGTCGGACAAAATTTGCAATTGCTCCGTCTACAAATTACAACACCGAAAAGAGATACAACAAAAATATTTATTAATTTAACTTTTTTTTTTAAAGTAAGTGCTGTAGTATAACTAGCAGGAGACAAGTTATAATTGAGGTAGGTTTGCAGACATTACCTTATTTAATCATTAAAGGTCCAATATGTAATATTTGTACTGTAATAAATCCAAAAATGACACCAATGCCTCATCAGATATTAAGGAAACATGTTAAACTGAAATACTATCTTTTCTGACAACAATGCTAATTTCAGTATTTTTTCTTTTTGAAATTTACATTCCGTGACGGAATTTATGTTTATGTTTTGATCTGTGTGTTGTTATCAACGGCCCAGTTTGACAGGCAGGCCGGGTTGCCAGATATACCTGTAAAAACGTAAACCCAGCACGCTACAGCTGTAACGTTAGTACAGCCATGAAAGCAGCAAACAAACGAACAGGATCAACGGAGATAGATTCTACATGACATAAAAAAAAGAAAACAGCATGTTTCTAACAGTTGCGTGACCAGAGACGTAACAACCCCCTGGTAAATATTGGAGATGTATTTGAAAGATGGAGACAGCTTAGAGCCCAAAAGGATGCAGAGTTGGCTTATTTTCTCCTGAACCGGTAAGCATTAGCTCCACGCTAATTTATCACAGCTACTAGGGATGGGCATTTTTTGTCATTTCAACATTTGTGTACTCACATTGAATTATATAGCTAGAGTAACCGAGTTGGTTACTCGCAAACTCAAAAACAATTGAGACATAGCCAGTAAAGTGATCCCGACTGGTCCTGGCTAACGGCGCCATGCTAACCCTGCTAACTGTTAACGTTACCGGGCAGCCCATGGCTGTTTACAGCGTGTAGCCTCTTCAGTGGCTGGAGCCGACAATGGTGAGTTATTTTAAGCCACGAGAGGGGGGCTGTAAATCGGAAAGAGGGGACTATGAGTTTGCAGTGTGTTTAGCGATTGTTGCCGTAATTCTAAGCCAATGAAGTGTGTTCCGTCGGCAAGGTAGTGGTATTTTTAGCGTTTCGTATTGTAATTCTAAGCCGAGGAAGTGTGCCTGACTGGCGTGTGGAGAGGACAGTGAGGTTGTTGTGTTTTTAGCGGTTCATACTGTAATTTTAAGCTGAAAAAGTGTGTCTGTTAGTTGGTTACAGGGCTTTTATGACTGTCAATATAGCCAGCATCTACCGTTAGCTATTCCGCTGTGCTGTGGAGTAATGTCTGGCTATGTGAGACTAGCATCTACCGTTAGCTACTCCGCTGTGCTGTGGAGTAATGTCTGGCTATGTGAGAAAAGCGTCCAGCTACATTGTTGTGAATGCTGTGGTCTCAGCCTGGCAACCCCCGTGAACTTCGAGTCTGGGCAGGAGGGGGCGGGGGAGACGACTCTCCAGTATTTTGAATTGGTAGTGCAGTAACTATTTTAACCGCTAGCTGCCAGTATTACACACAATATTACATATTGCACCTTTAAATTAATAAATATTTTTGTTGTATCTCTTTTCGGTGTTGTAATTTGTAGACGGCCCTAAGCACTCTTACTGCCCGGTAGTAACAGCAGCAGCAGCAGCAGAGACGAGAAGCCAACAGGCAAGTGTTATTTATATAAACTTCTGGTGTACTTACAAACTTTCCAATCCATCGTTTTATGAATGCATAACCTATTTGTACTAGTGTAGAAGTTTGGTATCATTTTGGCCATTATTAGTGGGGTCATTTACAAGATACAAACCTGGATCCATTAGCCCCTGTGCTAAGCTATTCAGCTGATAACGCTACTCTACGCTCCCAATGTTCAACCCAGCTGAAAAAAGCTTCTGGGGGAGTGTTTGGCTCGAGGTCATGGTGCAAAGGACCCTAGGGTGAAATTACTCCGAACCATCACTTTAAATGTGCATATGACAATTATTCAACTCAATGATACATTAATTCATTTTAATGAATTAATAAAACTGGACTGTAATATTTCAGATGTGTTTGAGCAATATTTCTGCTCATGTTCAAAACGTTGTGCACATTCCAAATATATCTCACCTGTGCTCTCTGAGATTTGGAGGAGTAGTGATATTTTGAGAAAAATAAAGTGAAATAGGCTACTACAAGAATAAAGTCATAATATTTCAGAAAATAATCTACCTGCACCATAGTCTGCTGTGCATTACGTGATTGCTCTGCTGATACGGTAGATCTCAGACCTTCTGACAGACACAGAGCCCGGTTTGGGTGTCTGGTCTCTGATTGAGACAAAGTTTAGGGAAGTGGCTGTACACTGCTCTATGTCGGAGGTGGAACACCGAAACTACTGCAGAAATACATGGAGCACAAACGGGACACATCCGCCGCAGCATCTCTACAAAAAACCTAAAGCTGCACAGACCACAGAAGGCACACTGCAGCAGCTCCGTGGTCTGTGCCGCTGCTCGTCTCTGTTTTTACAGATAATTCTATTATTAATGGGAAGTAGACCTAAGGGCGACATGGCGCCCCCAACACATTTGACGCCCTAGGCAATTGCCTAGTTCGCCTATAGCACTTGCCGGCCCTGCCGCCAAGTGTGAAGTAGATCGGATGAACAGATGAACAAAAACATGTGTAATCAGATTACAGTTACATTGTTGAGGATTAGCTGATTACATTATATCATGCAAACAATACAACTTTTTTATGATAGCCTAACGGTAGGTTTCCACACAGCGAAACACCTTGCGTATTTTCGGCCAGAGAAATTTTAAAAGGACACCGGCTGCTAGGCAGCTAGCAGAGGGGGTTGAAGCTAGGTAGCATATGTAGCTAGCAGCTAGTTTGCTGTAACCTGGCTATGTAGCCGAGCTGCCTTGCTCAATCATTTTGAGTGTTTAAACTGACATCTACAGTGGTCTATTTGGTGGTGTATTTGCCCTGTTTAAGTTTGTGTGACATATAAACAACAATCTGTGTTGATACAAGCGTCAATGTTCGCCAACAAAACATGTAATCTAACAAATGCACAAGTAGCATAGCCACCTGGCTAGGCTTACAATGAAATCCAATGTCCGCACATGCTAGCGATTGGCCTGTCGGCAAGCTGAAAAGTTCAAGTGTTTAAACTAACATATACAGTGGTCTATTTAGTGGTGTATATGCCCTGACTAAGTTTGTGTGTCATATAAATCACAATTTGTGTTTGTGTAGAAACATTTTAATCACATAAAAATTAATAACTCTCACCTCCAAACACAAACACGCGGACCTGATTGGTTCTCGAGTGGTCCTCATTTGAATAAAGTTAAACTTTCGTCAACTTTGTTTCGCTCACATCCGAAAACGGATATCCGAAAAGAGTGACATCTGGCGGAATTTCCGGCAGAACAAGAGCAATCCCGGGAAGTGGAACGCCGTGGATATAGACTACGAGGAGATTAATAGGGGATGCAAAAACTGGGGATTGGGAAAGGCCCAGTGCATCCAATCAGCAATGATGAATCATCATCCAATACAAGCCTACCTTCTCTGATTCTTACCAATTGTCCTTGTGTTTTTTTTCTTTGGCTGTTGTGTTTTTTTTAAGTTTTTCAACTAAACAGAATACAAACATCCAATTTCTAGTGGTCTGCACTATGGTGACAGCAAAACTGTTCCAGATAATCCTGGAGACTAAAGTAAGAGTCAAAATTGAATGCCAGGTTGTTTAAAGTGCTCATATTATGCTCATTTTCAGGTTCATAATTGTATTTAGAGGTTGTACCAGAATAGGTTTATGTGGTTTAATTTACAGAAAACACCATATTTTTGTTGTACTGCACATTGCTGCAGCTCCTCTTTTCACCCTGTGCGTTGAGCTCTCTGTTTTAGCTACAGAGTGAGTCATCTCACTTCTGTACCATCTTTGTTTGGAGTTGCACAAGCGCAGTAAGTACTGCTAGCCAGTTAGAAGCAGAGTATGAGGGAGTGCTTGCTAGCAGCTAGGCAAGCATTATAACGAGTTACAAAGTGACGCATGTTCATCACGGAAGTAAAAGCTGGATTACAATAGAGCTGTTTGGAGCAGTTTGTTAACAGTGTTTTCTATGGAAGATGATAAGTCCCTTTGGGGTGGACTTTGGGCTTTTTCACTTGGTAAACCTATAACGTGCACAAAAAAATATATAACACAATAAAGGAAAGGGGAAAAGCCAAAAAGCATAATATGAGCACTTTAAGATGAAGCACATCCCTGCCTAATGGTTGATGGGTAATTTGTAGCCCTTGCCAGCAGAGGGAGGCAGTGATCTGTTGTGTTGACTAGTTGTCCAAATGGTTTCTCACCAATGAAATGTTCTATTAGAATATGATCACCCCAGGAAAGCTTGCTCAGGTAAGTTGTGTACATAGATACATTCAGATATTCTTATGTTGGCTTTAATTGATTTTAATCAAAAATAATCAGAGTTATAAGCCTTCACAAACCTATGTCCAGTTGGGCCCCACACAGAAGGTCAGAACCTTAGTGAGACAAGGGTTACAGTTGAAACTGGAATTTTCTATTATAATGAACATTTCTTGGAAACTTACCATGCAGACACTCATTTAATTTATGGAGGCTTTGTGAATGTAGACACCAATGTCAATTCAAGCTTGTTAGTCCTACAGAATCGGAAACACTGACCACAGGTAGTGTTTTCAGTTTCCTGTTGATTAAAGCAAAACATTAGTTGCAGGCTTGCAGTTACCTCTTCTTAACCTGCTGCTGCCAACTGATAAAAAATCACGTAGTCCTGGTTTAATTCAAGCATTGAGTCTCATATTGTCAACTGCATGAGCATATTGGCATTCGTAACCACATTTCAAATAGCAATATTGTACAGCGTTAATGAACTACTAGTCTTGCTTTTGCCAGACCATCCACACGCTGCAGAGGGGAGGAGGGTCTAGCTAGTACACACAGCATTCCAGGATGGGAGAAAAATTTTCTCTGGTTTATTGGCATTTCTTTAAACCAAACACAATCGTCAGATTGAACAGATAGAGTCAAGACAGGTACCAAGACTATCTGTTCAATCTGAGTATCCCCTCGCATGACTAAAACAACTTTTGAACGTACACATTCCATCAAAACAAGTTCCTTCCCGAGGCTATTTTGCTTAGTGCCGGCCAAGAGTATTGAGATTGGTTTAAAGAAATGCCAATAAACCAGAGCACGTTTTTCTCCCACCCCGGAATGCTATGTGGACTAGCCAGACCCTCCTCCACAGCGCTGTGGAGGAAGGTCTGGCAAAGCAAGACTATTTTTAAGCAACCTTCTGTACAGGAAGTCACAGAAACTTACATCCTGTAAGGTCCGATTCAGATTTATTAAAATCTTATCAGGCCCATATATCAGCTTGTACATAGTCGACAACTGTTTGGATTAAAGTAGCCTGTTAAAATGCTCTACAGGCGATCTGTTGCTGATGTTAAAGTTCCAGTGAAATGGAAGTTGGAGCTTCTTTAGCTTCTGTACTGTGATATATTTCCTAGTGAAATGGAATATTTGAGCGGTAAATCAAATACTTTGCATTTGATTGGACCGCTGAACTTACTTTGGCAGTTGTTGTTTACGCTCTCCGCCATCTTGCCAGTGAAAAAGTGTTGATCTCCAAATGCGAATGAATGGACTCCATAGGAGGAAATGTCATTCTTTTATGAGGCTCCTTTTTCAACTACAAAGTCAATATTGTTTTTCACTAACGACAAAACAACGAATAATCCGTGCATTTATATGGAACTAAGCTTTAGGAGCTTTTCATCTTTCCTCTCCTCCCCGTTACGTTGCATTCGGAGATCGACTCTTTTTGACTGGCAAGATGGCGGCGAGCGGAAACAACAACTGCTAAAGTGATTTGTTCAAAACCTTTCTTTTTAGTAAACTCTGTGTACACAAACACTGGTGATACTTCGAGCAAACGTTTAATGTTGTGTCGAGCCTTCTTAGTGTTTTAAAAATAGCGATTTTGATGCGATCATAGTAGTGCCCCTAGCAATTCAACAGGTAATTTCACCGAAAATGAGAATACGGTAAATCTTAAAAGTGGCGCTTACGTTAGCGTGACCATATTTTGATTTCCAAAAAAGAGGACACTGTAAAAAGATAAATAATAAAGACACTGAAACATATGTGCCAGCTTTGCACACAGTGCACTCCGCCTCCCACTTGTCCGGTCCTGACCGGGACAGTACATGGGACATTTTTTTTGCTGTTCAACTGTGAAGCTGCACTAGCTGCACTAGTCCTGTTTTATGGTTCTGCGGAGGCTCCACGCAGAGCTTTCGCCATAGCCTACTTAGTGGCCTGATGTTTATACTTGTGCGCTAGTGTGTGCGTCAAGCCGGCATGTGTGTGTGTGTGTGGGGAGTGGGTGATATTATAGAGCGAGGGAGAAGTGAGAGAGTGACGGTGATTATCTTCAGAGTGAGTAGTGATGGCGAGTGAGTACGACTCTAGAGTCACAGTGAGAGAAACAAAGTGTCTCCCCTGTGTTTTCTGACCTCGGTGGGAAATCTTTAGCAGGATACGCTTCGGCATTTTGTGTGCAATGCTGCTCTGCTGCCTGCTCTGGTCCCTGTATATGTGCGCGTTGCAGACCCGCCCACAAAGCAGCCTCTCGGGTATTACGTCACACAACAAAGTACCGTAGTATTGTGTGCAAAGCGCCAGTCAATTTAAGTACATGCTTAATGGTCCCATGAAATACAGTGAAAACCAGACATTTTCATGAATTTATAAAACCCCCCCGGATGCCCCGGACAGTAGGTAAAAAGTGGACATGTCCGGGCAAAAGAGGACGTTTGGTCATCCTAGCTTATGTCCTAATTAGGCTTTTAAACGAAGGGTTGACTCAGGTACATTCACAAAAAGACCCTAGTTTGCATTTTGACGAGAGTTACGCTTTACATCTGTCCTTCGTAACTGTGATATAGAGACAGAGTGCATTGCATCATACTCTGAAAGCCACGCCAACTGGAGGGGAAAACAACTCTCCGCTCTCCGTTGACTTGTATTGCGTGAAGGTGCCTCCTCGTCAATTTTGTCTGCTAGCAAACAATTGATGATGATGAATTGAATGATGAATGAACAAATGATTACAGTGGCCTTCACTCCGGTAATCATAAGGTACTTTGAGAGACTGGTTCTTCAACACTTCAAGGACTATCTCCCCCAGACCTCGACCCCTATCAGTTTGCATATCGCGCGAACAGATCCACAGAGGATGCCATCGCTGTATCTCTCCACTCTGCGCTGAGCCACCTGGAGCAGCAACAGAGCTACAGTATGTCCGGATGCTCTTTGTGGATTACAGCTCAGCTTTCAGTACAATCATTCCGGACATTCTCATCACCAAACTGGTCACTCTCACACCTCCCCCCCTCTCACATGTGCCTGGATAAAGGACTTTCTCACCAACCGGCCCCAGACAGTGAGACTCAGCCCCCACCTCGCATACTGAGCACCAGCTCTCCACAGGGCAGTGTGCTGAGCCAAGGAGATCATTGTCGACTTCAGGAAGAACAGCACAGACCTTGCCCCCCTGTACATCAACGGCGAGTGTGTGGAGAGGGTCCACACTAGAGATGATCCGATACCATTTTTTGCTTCCCGATACCGATTCCAAATACCTTAACTTGCGTATCGGCCGATACCGAGTACCAATCCGATACCATTGTGTCATATATTTTATTATGTTTACTAACTGTATACTACTATCCCTGTATGGATGTGATATGATTTATATCTTTGTTGTCTGTCTGGCTCAGGTTAAACTCTTTGTGAAACATGAACAAACACAAACAATGAATGCCACAGAACTTTCTTTTATTATGCAGTTTGACAGTCAGTTATAACGGAAAAAGAACAAAAATAAACTACTTTAACGTAAATTTTCTTTAGGGCTTTATTACGTGGTATCGGATTGGTGCAAAAACTCCAGTACTTCCCGATACCGATACCAGCGTTTTAGGGAGTATCGGAGCCGATACCGATATCGGACCATCTCTAGTCCACACCTTCCGATTTCTCTGTGTCCTTATCTTCGCTGACATCTCCTGGACAGACAACATCACAGCGGTCATCAGGGAGATGAGAGGCTTCAGAGAGTAGTAAAGCAAAGAAGATCATTGGCTGCTCTCTCCCCTCCCTGATGGACATTTACACCTCCTGCTGCCTCAGCAGAGCAGAAAACATCACCAAGGACAGCTCCCATCCTGGCTTTGAGCCGTTTAACCTGTTGCCCTCAGGGAGGCGCTACAGGTGCATGAGAACAAGGACTAACAGATTCAAGAACAGGTTCTAACTTCAAAGTTAGCTGCCGCTGCCACAGATTTAGCTTGCCGGCTGGCTGGCTGTTTTCATCCTTGAGGAGACGTTTTTACTAGCGGCAGCGGCTAGAGGCTACTATAACAAACCAAATGTTCATGCATGCATTTTCATTCACTCCAACAGCCCACTTACCGGCACTTCAACTTCCAACTCTCGCTCTTCCTGGCCGCCGACCATAGACAGTGAAGCCGCCGACGGACTCACTTGTGTCCAAGTGGCGCGCCTGGCAGGATGCGGACATGCGTCAATAATAATAAACCAGGTCATCATGTGATATGAAGGATTAGGTCGTTTTATCTGGCAAATTATTATTGTTAAATATTCTTCTTGGCGCCTGGAAAGCTCAGTTGGTAGAGCGGGCACCCATATGTAGAGGCTTAGTCCTCAACGGAGCAAGGTGCTCAGCACCTATCACCCCCCACCCACTCTGCATGTGCATGCTCCTTCTCCATAAACTACATGAAATCAAGGAGAGGCTTAACCTTTCCTGCTACAGATTTCCCACTGTGGTCAGAAAGAACGGGGGAGACACTTTGTTTCTCTCACTACGAGTTTGTACTCGCTCCGAAGCTAATCACCGTCACTCTCTCACTCGCTCTACCACACTCCCCACGCACACACACATGCCGGTGTGCCAGTTTAGCTGGTGATCATGTTAACTGGTGATATCTGCATGAAATCGGTGAATATTCAACAAGGCCCTGCCCTGCGTTCTGCTCTGCTTCCGCCCCTCGAGTGCCAGAGGTTCAGATTTTCAGGAAGTGTTTGCAAGTGAGACAAAATAATGGATATCGCTGAAAACATCACCAGTTTATGTGTAACACATGTCCGTTTAAGCATTATCCACACAAATACGACACATACTGTATGAACGGAAAAAAATTAAACGAAACAACGCACTAGAGATCTAGCTGGGATTGGAACCTTGGATGTCATGGACAAAAAAGTTGACAGACTAGCTTCTATGTCATCTATACCACTATACCACACAACACTGGAATGACTTTATGATTTCTATCTATACATTGGACTTTTAGTCTAAGTTAACACAGGTTAACACATGAGAGAAATATACGCTCACGTTAACTGGTGATATCACAATTTAACATGGGCAAATGCAAGCCTCGAAACAGTAAAGTAAGTTAATCTTTGCCTCACATACCGAAACCTAACCTAACTGGGGCAGAGGCAGAGCAGAACGCAGGGCAGGGCCTTGTTGAATATTCACCGATTTCATGCACCGGCCCTGCTAATCTCTTGATAGCGTTGCACAGACCGATGCACAAGTATAAACTTTAGGCCACTTACGTAGGCTACGGAGAAAGCTCTGCATAGAGCACAACCATACATCAATGCCAAAGAATCAAAGAAAATTGTTTCAGTGGTTCATCACCTCGTAACAGGGTGAACGGCACTTATGCATTCGCTTTGCGGCCCTCTATTGGCTATAACCGCACTATGCAAGTTTGCCAGATCGGGTAACGGATCTGTAGTTCGAATAAGACATACAACAGTGGTAATGGGCAATTCCGCTTCCAACCTGTAGGGTGACCGCGAAGAGGAAAAGTGCTTTGGAGTTGCTTTAAGCTATAACGTATATACGCTTTTGTCTTGTAAAAGCTTAGTTTTTCGGGATGGCAGTTATAAAAACTTAAGTCATGTGTTCTTTACATTGTTGGTAGGGAATATCACCACACACAGTAGCTTTTAGGTATTTTTCTGTTGTCTGCTAGCAGACTAAATTGACGAGGAGGCACCTTCACGCAATACAAGTCAATGGAGAGCGGAGAATTGTTTTCCCCTTCAGTGGAGGCGGGACTTAATGCACTTTGTCTCTATAAATAAGACTTTGATAGCCATAGGTTACATTATTATCACGTGTTAAAAATAAGGTGCTCAGAATCAGCCAAAACCAAAATAGAAATCTGTCCCTCTATACTCTCAAATCTGCTTTGATAGATTTCATGTCCTACTCGGCCCTTGTATAATATTGTTTTACTTACAAAAAAAAAAAAAGTAAAATGTCTTTAAAAATTCCAAAATATTATAAATTCTCCTTCTTAAAAACTTTCTGCAAATCAATAGCCTCACACAGTCAAATGGACCCAGACCATTTACTCACCTACATTGCAAACAGGGAAACAAGCAAATGATTTAATAAATAAGAAATATTATCAAAGTATCCATCGTTTTTCTGAACAACAACTTTTATTGAAGATGCTTGTGAAGTAGCTTAATCAGTACTTACAATGAATCAAAAATAGGTTAATATTATCATTGTCATCACACGAGCTGGGATACATACTGTATGTGTGAACAACAGTAATGGTCTGAATTTAGACGCAATTTCCAAACAGGCGATGGCAATGTGAACAACAGCTTACTTTGGTGCACATTTTCCTTTTGCTTTTTCAAAAAAGTTCAACACATGGGATGTCGCTAAAAGTTTTTGAATTAAAAGTGTTACACAAAACTGACGATGGTAAACAAATCAAAATGTCCGTGTCTTTAATTCTGCATGTTGGATATAAATTAAATAAAGATTGTCATTCTAAAATATAAATAAAAAACTTGTATGATGCCTGGGATTATTTGTGGTTCATCACTCTGGTGAAAATGCCTAATTTGCTGTCTTTCTGAGGGTGAGATGGGAAAATGTATTAATAACAATTTCATGCTAAAGTCAGTGTGTGGTTAGCCTTACTTAGCATAATCACTGGAAGCAGATGCTAGAATGTAGTTACCGAATGTAGTTACCGGCATACTGTGCAGGTGATAACACACAAAGCGACAGTGTAGTAAATAAATATGAGACCAAACGTAGCAATGATCTACTTTAGAATTAATTATACATAAAGACGTGACTCATCTTATAAGTAACAAGAACGCCAGTTCCGTTCAGTAAGAGTTCTCAAGTTTTATCAAATGTTTGGAGTCACGTCTTGGGGTGGGATTTAGGGGGTTCTGGGGGCAGGCAATTTTTTTGTCCATAAAAGCCCAAATTTGGTGTCCTCTGACACATTTTAATGCCCCTATTCCATCATATAAACGGATCTTAATTATTGTGTATTTTTATGAGTTTGCCTCCCTGAATTGTAAATGTTGTGAATTATTGTAAAGGAGAATTAGGCTTCTTGTGCATTAGCCCACAAAACTCATAAATAGCTATTTATATTTCAAAACACGCCTATTCTGACTGATCAGAACGTTTGTAGTAAGAATCATAAGACCTTATTTATTGCACCCCCTGCTCCCCTACTTCAAACGTCCAAAGATGTATAGTAACAAAGTAGAACTACTTCACTACTGTACTTAAGTACTAAAAGGCTGTATCTGTGTTCTACTGGAGTATTATTTTTTCCTCCTACTTCCACTTTTACTTGAGTACATGTTTTCAATGAGTTTAATACTTTTACTCTGATACATGTTTTATGTGCTGCATCGTTACTCGTTACAACCAGTCACCGTGAATTTGGTGCGACTCACAATTTTGACCAATCACCGCAACCTTTCCGCAAATTTGACCAATAACCGGAGTTTCCTGTGACCTTAACCAATCCCAGCAGTCCCACGTGCCAGACTTTGTATCAGTATGTGACTCTGAGAGCCAATGACCAAGCCGGAGTGAATTAATTTCCTTGTTTCTCGTGCGACTCAAACATCTCAAATTTACCAACAAAACGTACAGCGAAAGACCGTGCAAAACATTTCAGACCGTCATGCCAACCTGTATACATTTTAATATCAATGTACGCTGTGATATTTTTTCACTATAAAGTCGCTGAACGCTGCTGCTGTTTCAATCCTGTCGGCTCTCTGCAGCGGGCGGGGCTGCTCAGTTCTCCCTGTGACTGACTGACTGACTGACTGACTGACTGACTGACTGACGCATGCGCGCACACACACACACACACACACACACACACACACACACACACACACACACACACACACACACGGTGGATGCAGGAAAAGCCGGAGAGGAGACGTACAGGATGACCTAAACTGAGGACAGCATAGTGCTGGTGCAATGATAAGTTAAAGTCCAATAAGTACTTTATCAAACCTATGAATGTGTGTCCCAGGCCAGGATAGGAAATTAACTAACAATGTAAAGATCAACAAGCCACTGACAAATATGTTCAAATTTGATTCATTCAATAAATTATTATTTTTTTGTCTTAAATCCACCAGCCATGTTCATATTATACCAACATTTGCAGCATCCTGAGCCTTTTTGGTTACTAGGACAACTCAGCCCAGAGTAATTTTATTCTTCCCAAAACAAGTTTCCATTTTATTTTTGAAGAAGTAATGAAATAATATAAACAATATGATATTCAAACTTTAGGCTGCTTTCTTTAATAACTACATAACACAGTACTTGTACTTTTACTTTCAGTACTTGAGTAGTACATATTTAAATAAACTACTTGCAATACTTAAGTGCAAGTACTAAAGTATTCAACATTTTTGTACTTAAGTGTGGTGCTTAAAGAGCACTTCAACTTCTACTTAATCTAGTCTAATTCTCTCAAGGGTTTTGCTAGCAGTTACATTTTACTATTGTTTATAACAGAAATAGAAATTATAACAATTGGTAAATCTGATAAATTACAAACAAATTCACCCAAATAAAATACATTTTTATCAAAGATATAAAGAAATTTGGCCCCAAACGAGTCCACTGAACAACATTAAACTATTACACTTTCTGACTGCCTGTTCATATCTGTCACACCTAGATGGTCACATATAGCTGCTGGTGCCATGAATGCTCCATGTAATGCTTTCTTCTAGTGATGGCCAAATTAAGCTTTGTGAAGCATTTTCTTTATTTTCTGAGCCTACGAGATGGCGCTCTCGAAAGAAAATCACTCAAGGAACGGCAGCTCAGTGTGCTTTCAACCCTAGGTTTAACAAAAGCGCCATCTAGTGGGCTCAGAAAATAAAGAAAATGCTTCACAAAGCTTCCTTTTGGAATTTGTTTTTCTGGGTAAAACATTTTTTTCAACGTTTTGGTCGTCTTTTTCAAAACTTTTGTCACTTTTTCCGATGTTTTTGTCCATTTTTTTCGATGTTATTGACGTTTTTGTGTTTTTTTTTCCCTCCACGTTTTTGAAGCTTTTGTGGAAATGTTTGTCACTTTTTTCAATTTCCTTTGATACTTTGTTTTTTGGAATGCTATAAAATTGAATAAAACATCCAAATTTAAAGAAAGTAGTGGGCTGATCATTTATTTTACTTGTGAAGAGTGTTGTGTGGAACAATCCGCGTTATTTTTCTGAAAATTTGGATGAAATAAACCCACTTTTCTGATAAAGAATTTTATTTTTATATGGGTCAAATTTGACACGAGGACAACCCAAGGGTTAATTATCGTGTGAATTGCGCAGCGGCGGTGCACACATATTGCAAACCTTAACAGCAGCTGAGTGTCCGAAGTTTCTTTAAAAAGCCCAATAATGATTGGAATGGCGTTCATAAATCATGTGAAAAAAGGGAGGAATTGATGCAGGTGCGTCAATTATCGCTTTCAGTGGGTTTGTGCCTTCATCAGCGTGAGAAATATAAGGTGTGGCGTGTAAGCATGCAAACTGGTTGAAAAACGTGTCTCACGCTGAATGCGTGAGACTTGAGAGCCCAAAACTATGTTCAGTATGTTAAATTAATAATTTTTTTAGTCCAGCTCCGTACTTAACACACAGACGATAATAATATCAATCTTCTCATCTCACTCTCAGAAAGATAAATATTCCTTCAAGGCCCTTTTTATTTAAGGCACATTCAGATTTTTTATCTCAGAAGGTTGCATCAATTCAAAGAGCAACATATTTGGGCATACTCTGATAAAAGCAAATGCTGTTGTTTCAAGTTAAAAGATTTTACTCTTAATAGACATCCCATAAATCCAAGGAAAGGACTTTAAATGGTGGCAGGAGACATACAGCGTATAATGTACATAACACAATGTAACATCTGTGGTTATATGCATTTAATGGCACAAGCTTCACATTGATTCCCTGCTTTCTGAGATGGTACTTTGCACTGGAAGTCCGCAGGATGCAAGCACAGGATTAAAAACTGTACAAACTGCTGCTGTTGACGGTTGCTGTTGAAGAGCTAGAAAAATAATCCGGTGGCCCAGCCTTTCCAGGGGTAGTGTGGTGTCCTCTGTTGGGTAAATAAAGGGAGGCTCATATTCAGTGTACAGAGAACAGGGTGAAGGGAGTCACCAAAGGTGTGAGTCTGACAGACGTTGGAAAGGCCAGCAAGCTCCTTATCTGTCCATACTGAAACACATACACTGGCGTCTTCAGATCGAAACCTCGTATTCTCTTGTTTCCTGTGAAGAGAATGAGCACATGAGGTCACAGAGACAGCTGCATACACAACAGGGGCTGTCAAACATTTCCCCTAACCACAGCATGAAACACCAATGTCATATCATAGGTCATTGAAAGGAGAAATGTGTGATCACACATCAACAATTGCAGACTTTCATTTATTTAGGATGTGCTATAAATTGCTGCAGTACAACTATTTTCCAGCATACAAGCAATAACACAACTTCAAGCAGCTGAGCCTAGAATTTGTTATCTTCTGTTTCATTCTCATTGGTGGCGGTAATTGTGTTTTTTGGATCACACTTCCACTTGTTTTTGTAGTTTTGTAGTTTCATCGTCAGTATTCATTGCTCTTCACACTTCACACACAAATGAGTCTTTTGCATTAGCTTCGCCTAACCTCTCTGGCTGACCAACCGCTGCTGAACGATGGTAAAAACGTCACTAACATAGACACCCAGTCAGTAATACTGCAAACTAGTGCTACTGAAATTGCGATATATTGTTTTCCTGCGATATATATTGCGATATGAAAAAACACTGTAATTTATACAAGATTACATAAATAGCTCTATTTGGAAACTACTGGGGTGATTTTGTAGGGGAGTGCATCTACATAGAAAATAAAAATGAAAAAAGTAACTTTTCTTATGTGAACCATTCTTTGTTGAACTTTAATTTAAACACCAAAGCAAGTAAGCTCTATGACTACTCTTCTAAAGTGATTTTGGAAAGGGAAATGAGGTAGGTAAATACACTGGTTGACTCACATGACACCATTGTATTCATATAATACTATCAATCCAGGCTAAAGTCAATATTAATAATGCATGTATGTTGCTTCCTCTAAATTTCAGGTTGTGGTCGACTAGTTTGATAAATTGATCATCATCGACTGTGATTTGTGGTTGGCTGTAAATCCATAGCCTGCATGTCACACACATAGCAACAAACTGTGTGTCTAAGAACACTTAAATCAGTGTAAATTACGCTATATCAGACACAGACTGCTGTTGTAGATTGGTGTTATGTTTCCAGCTTCGTGGCTCCGAACCATAACGTTAGTTGGGACAAACCTCTTGATTCTTAAAAGGTGCTCTAAGCAATGTTGGGTGACGTTATTCTTGTTGACGTTCAAAGTATTTTCAAACAAATCCTCCTCATACCATCCCCTCCCCCTCCCTTCCGTGCTTCAGCGAACTAACCCCAAATCCCCACCCCAAATCCTTCTTGTCAGTTAACGCTGGAACACGGTTTGTTATGTTTTTGTGGTCCACTGTGGTATTTCAGAAAGGTTTAGTGAAAACTCTGAGTTTGTTAACCCTGAGATGAGGGAAACTCTGGGTTTTCGGTTTCAGAAAGAGAGGTAACTTCACCTCAGAATCAGTTACTATGGTAACTGAGCCTGTTAACCTAACCTGGTCGGGAACAGGTTTTCTTCAAGAAACCTCGAGTTTGTCTCAGTCTCCTCCCTCTGGCACAGCGATCTCTCATTTCCTCATTCATTTATTCATTCAGTCTGGATCAGGCGCATTTTAGCACAGTTTGTTATCGGCATGAATAAAAAAAAATATATAATGGTTTATACCATGTTAGGCAGACTATAAAACATTTTATTTCTCAAAACATGGCATTTCCTTTTGTCTACGATCCCGTTGATGAAGAAGCTGCTTTACTTCACAGAGAGTTAAACATACTTCGGGAGATGATATTGAAGCCCCGACATTTTAATTTTGAGATAACTTCCTATTTGAGCGGTATCGTTTTTTAGTTATGTAGCCTACATAACCTTACCCATCCTCATCACTAACGTCACCCATCTATGCTCTTACATCACAGCAGATTATTTGTGTCGCATTACGTTTTTTTTGCCATCGGCATTTGTCTTTACAACATTGGTGATGCAGAGCATTTTAGTAAAGCCACTGTAGCACAGCGCCGTCAGAAGAGTGTGACTCGCTCTGAAACGTGTTTTAAATGTTTTTAAAAGGAGTTCCACAGTATTGCAGGTGAATGATGTAAACCCTTTGAAATAAAAGATAATGAATTATAATTCTGTTAATGATGGTGCTGCAGCCTCAGAATAGGATTAGTAGGACTAGGACTTTTTCGCCCGCAGGATTGCACCTAAATGAAATAAATTATAGGTTCAATACCATTTCACCAGTAATGTTATACTTATGATTAAATATGAAATTAATACACTATATTGGAACTTACGCATTTACTCTAGCAGCAATTTTCTCCCACGCAAATTCTCTCTCTTTTGCAGCAGCCGCTGTGTTGCTTTTTTTTTAACTCGCTGTATGTGCGTATGAGTATTTCCGCCGACCCATTTATTTGTTTTATTTGTTGTTACCATGGTGAATCGTAGAATTATGGCTCCATTCATGCTGCCTTTTTATTGTGGTGGTGCACGCGCATGAACCTACTCTGAGTTGATTGAACCAACTCGTATCAGCTGTTCTGAAACCGAAAACTCAGAGTTTCCCATCTCAGGGTAAATCAACTCAGACATCAGGGAGTTTCACTCAGAGTTTGTTAAACCTTCTACCTGAAATACCACCCAGGTTGGCCACTTTGTTTTTGTTGGTGTTTGTGGACCCTGGGCTGTCGACAGAGACCAGGTTTTTTTTACAGTGTGTTCAGGGAACAAACACCTCGCGGATAGTGACGAGAGGTTTGCTGTATGTGACAAAAAATGTTGTAGCCTAAAAAACGCGTGACATCGCTTAGAGTACCTTTAAGGCTAACTCTATTAGCTTTAGCCTGGCTAGTAACTTTCTGGTAACTCTGCGGTGAAAAATGGCCGGGAGACGTAATATCATAGCATTAATCAGGTGATTTATTTCTTCTTTGCAGCGAACTTTTAACACTGACTACTGTAGGTTCACTACCCATGGAAAAGCATGTGCATCACTGTGTCTGCGGCAGCTGCTGCTTACGGTACTTGTCTCCACACGGGAGCGCCTACACACGGGAGCGTTGGCGTTCTAAACTCCAGTGGATTTACTATTGACTATGGTTAACTGCTCCTCAGATCTCTGCAGGGTAAATCCAGACAGCTAGCTAGACTATCTGTCCAATCTGTGATTTCTGTTGCAGGACTAAAACTACTTTTGAACGTACACGTTCCACCAAAACAAGTTCCTTCCCGAGGCTATTTTGCCTTCTTCTGCAGCGCTGTGGAGGAAGGTCTGGCAAAGTGAGACTAAACGTTACGTCACAAACACACGCTGCCCACGTGGCCACCTGAATTAAAAGAGAAGGGTCAGCCAGTAACAATCATGTAAAAGGAGAACAAGCAACAAAAGCATTAACATCGCACGTCCTGCGAAGTGACTATTGCACATGCGCACATCGCGATGTAGACGATGAAACAAAATATCGTGCAGCTCTACTGCAAACGCAACGCATAAACTCAGTCCCCACTGTGTTACCTCATTTGGGTTTTAACTGATTTTTTTCTTCTTTTAAAAAAAATCTTCATGTTATTACTTAAATCTTTAACTGGGGGAACGGATCCGGTTTGTTTTGTTCACCCTGCGACTAGGGAACTGCTCTATGAAAAACTATTGTGGTAAACTACAGTGTGTGTCTTTATGGTAATGAGGGAACATGCCAACCATGGCAACTAGGGCTGTCAGCATTAACGCGTTAATCGCAACGCGATTGAGGGCCAAGCATAACGCGTACATTTAAAATTTTAACAATTTTAATCGCATGCCGCCATTTATTAATTTATTTTCACCTCACTCTGCTTCACGTCATGCCTAACAGGCTACTATTTTGACCCTTTGCCTTGACCTTTACTTATCATGAAGCTGCCATACTTCCATCCTCCTGCTGCTGGCTGCAGCAGCAATACAATTCTTATTTTCCAAAACTCCCAGACAGCTCGTAGACAAGTCGAAAGTCATATGCACATTGTGTAAAGCCGAATTAAATCACCGAAGCACGTCAAGCATTAGCTACCGTCTACGAGCTAAGCACAGTACAGTTAACGTGACTCAGGTTGATGCTATTGGGCTCAGGCAAAGCACTATTTTAGAGAGTGCTACTTGCCAACCTGTTATTGAATCCAAAGTGCAAAGTGCAAACGCTGTCTCATCAACCAGTGATCACTGGACGTCAGTGAGTTATCAAAATTATTTAGAAGTTACTGCACAATAATACTGTATACCGAATAAGAATGAAAATTGCGGTGCCTCATTTTGGTGCCTGACTTTACACTACACTTGACAGCATGTAACGTTAGCCTACCTTTAGTTAGAAGCTGGATTAAACACGGTTAAAATGCTGACAGCTAATGTTAAACAGTGTAAAGTGTGACTGTATTTCACTGTAGAGGATTCCAACACCGGGACTAACCGTCGGAATTCAACAACACAGACGGTGCGTTCACTTAAAACAGGTAGCCTCGTGGTGCAATCACAGTAATTGTAAAATAACCTTTTCCCATCTGGTGGTTGTTTATGTTGTTCAACAGCAATTTACTGGTGAAGTAAGTTATTGTTATAGTTATTACATTATTATTAAATCTTTAATTTTGACCATGGCCTTAACAATAAACAAAATACAAATCTTAAAGTCAAGTTCATAAAGTAACTTTCTTTGCATTCATTTGATTCCCAATCAAGAAACCCTGGTAAGAACTGTTTTCCATTGTTAATATATACTTAAATACGTTCTGAAATGCAAAATAATAGAATTTGAATCATGTGATAAAACATGCAATTAATCGCGATTAACTATAGAAATTCAGCGATTAATTGCAATTATATTTTTTTTTATCATTTGACAGCCCTAATGGAAACAGTGTAGCTGACTGATGTTTTTGGACAAAAATTAAGTTCAATGGCACAGAGGTAGAAGATATATCAGGATTTGATACACACAGACACAGACACACAGACACACAGACACACACACACACACACAATACTTCTTAGGAGATACATTTGTTGTTGGTTTGTGACTGCATATCCGATTTGTTGACTATGCAAAAAGCATAAAATAAGAATTTCACCATTTACATCAATGACACTTTAACTTGCAGTTTATGCAATGCATTTAATGTGTGTTGTTTCTTTGTGTCTCAGGATTCAGGACTAACTCACCTCATTGTTCTTCAGGATTGCCAGCATGTAAGAAGAAGAAAAAGAACTCAACACGAAGAAAGAATGTCATCAGCTGGAGTGACGCTGTACCTTATTAATGATTATATGCTGTATAGCAGTGGTGTAGTCAACGTGTTATGCAGGTATACGCTGTATACCCACTAGAAAAGGTCAAGGATTTCCGTATAAATATACATTCCGTATATATAGAGGATAACATTACGTAACGACGATTGTTTTGTGACAGAATGTTCACATTTCTTTCATAAATTCACCCTGTCTGTGTTGCGAGTCACTTAGGAACAACAACACAGTGGCTTGGCGGTCATTCTCTGCGCAAATATGAAATTAACTAATGTAAATCACTAAAGGAGAACGAAAAGCGAATTTAAACTACACTCTTTTAGTGTATTCGTAAGCCTGCCCCTGAAGCTTCTGCAGCTTCAAGGGACACTGCAGCAGACGTTAACTTTACAGAAACTTGGATGCTATACTGTACGTGGTAACGTTACAAAAAACGTATGGGGTGTCGCTCTGGGACGGGTAGGTATGGAGCTGGGAGGGGAAAATCACAATATACTCACTACAAAAAACTAGACTACACCACTGCAGTATATATATGATCTAAGGGGCTTTACTAAGTTATGCATATTTTATGTATATACAGTATATATGTTTTGACCTAGTATTGGTTGTTAAAACATAAAATAAAAAATAGATTCCTAGTTCTTAAAGGAGACCTATTATGCTTGTCCTTATTTTCTATCACATATATAATGATACAATGTTGTATGTTCATATTAAACACGGGCAAAGCTTCAAATAATGAGGTTAAGGTATTTAAAAGAAATCCCTGTGAGCCCAACCTCAGATTTCACACAGTTCTGAACAGTTAACTGACGTCAACTCATGCCAGATTTCTTTATATGGTAATCTGATCCAGACACGCTACTGCAGTGTTTACATTACGTACACGGCTACATGTAGCTAACGTCGGGGAAACCTGTAATCTTGCAGATGTTGCTGTTTACTTCACATCACACAAACACATATGCAAACGTATGCCAACAATTTTACAGTCTGACATATGTCGACTCACCGTTGTCTCATAAGAGTTGTCAAACGTACATTCTCCAGTGATGTTTTCATATGGTAGGTTGGACGACAGGGAGAGATGTGGTGGCTTCCTCTGAACCCTGAGCACAGAGAGAATACATTCATGACAAAGAAGGAAATATGTACAAAGTCATCATTCTGGAAGAATGGCAGCAACATGCATGTAGTAAATATTGTCATAGTGTGCTGAAATCCTTCATCCTAATCCTGTGATAGCTATTCTTAAAATGCAGTTGACTAAATATAGTTGCATTTGCCTCTCTTTGAGTTCATTTAGATCAGATGGAAGCTGTCCAAGCCCTCTCTTTTGTCCAAAGGATCAGCAAATAAGATCACATGCACCATGCAGGAAACTCAAGAGACCTTCAGTAAAACGTGGTGTCTAATTATTGAATAGCTTTTTCTCTGCAGGGGCTGTGGTGTTACAGTGCTTAAACTGTGTAGTTTTCTCAACCTTTGACATACTGCACCTACTTTAATGAGTCGGTTTGTGTTTCAAATAAAGAGAACAGTAGACCACCTGTGATGGAGGTGTTGTGGAGGTGGAACACTCAAAGCTTTAGTGCGAAACCTTTTGATATTAATGAACATCCGTTACACTCAAGCCATTGCCAAATGAGTTGCTACAAAGCTAATTAAGACTATCAGTGTTGTCTGGCGACTTTCACGCGCAGGAGCTCGAGAGAAGATAATTACCTCTTCTGAAGAGTCCATCATGTTTTTTGAATCCTCCATGTCCTCCTTGGCTACTAGTAACTGTGTGGAGGAGGGGTAGGGGCTGTGCGCGATCACAGAAAGCTTGTATCATGTGGACACGCCGACAGCGTTGTCATTACTTAGAATTTCTCATGGGGCAGAAACTATGCACTATAGCTTTAAATAGCAAAGACATTATAAAAACCTGTCTGGTAGCATATAAGAAGAAACAGCAGAGCCGGGCCATGTGGCTACAATGTCTCTTGAATGTCAAGAGCCTGTTGCATTCATTGAATTTGCTTGGTCATGTATTCCATAACAAGCTATGGTAGCCTTGTTGTTTAATTGTTACCTATTACTGTGAGTGTTTTATCTGTACTTTATCTGTGAATTGTTCTTTTATGTGTTACTCTTTGTGCCTTTGAATTGCCCCTCTGGGACAAATAAAGTTTGCATTATTAGCATTCATTTGAAGTCATGCTTCTTTGCACCTGTCCAATATTCACTCCCCTTTTAGCTCTGGTTTGGTCTCCACCAACTCCTGAGAAAAATATCTGGATCTTTGTCATCTAAATGTTTTTATTCTATTTTTGTCTATCATGCTAACTTTTTCCTAATTATTTGACAGTTGTTTGTGTCTTTATTGTCCAACCTCCCTTATTTTCTCTAAAAACAATGCTCCGAATTAAAGTGTACTACAAAGGGAACTATAAAATTGACAATTGATAAAATCAAGATCTATTGTGTTATATCAGTGACAAAGAGAAGCTGAGGCCACATTTATCTATCTATAAATTGCAGGAACGTCTGTCTGTCACACACACACACACACACACACACACACACACACACACACAGACACAGTCCGGTTCTGGTGGTTGATTAACGCAGATATGTGCTGTTCAGCTCTAATAACGGGCCGGGTGGGTAGCGCACTGCCATGAGTCCATGAGGCTAATTTCTGATTACTCCACATTTTCCTTTTTTTTAAAGATTATTTTTTGGGCTTTTCCACCTTTATTCAACAGGACAACTAGGTGAGAAAGGGGGAAGACATGCAGGAACACAAGTCAGATTTGAAGCCTGGAACACTGCGTCGAGGCATAAACCTCTAATTATATGTGCACCTGCTCTACCCACTGAGCCAACCCAGCCACATCACTCCACATTTTCATTGTGATATTTTGTGATTACATTCTGAATCTGCAACGTTCTCTGTCAGGTAAATCAGTAGGTTAGTAGTAGGGTATACAGGGGAGTTGCATATGAAGTGGTTAGGGGTCCTTCTGTAAGTAATTTTGGGGTACAGTTTGGTTTTGATGAATTTTACAAGCAGCAATACCACAGGCCAAGCAGTCGGCCCGTTCCAAACAGGCACATTTTCAACGGGCACTGCACTAGTTTATATAAAATGTCAAAAAAAATTACGTTTTCACTGATCACTTGAACCTACTTTGAGAAGTAGAGGTAGATCCCCATAACGAGGACAAGGAGGAGGATGATGGGGATGAAGACAGCAAATGCTACTTGGGCCCCCTCCATTCTTAAGTATGCAGTAGACACTTTTAAAGAAAGAAAAGGGACATTTAAATACATTATTTTCATACATGTAAAATGTATTGTTTTCAACTTCTACTGTATACATCATGTTTCATAACTCTCAGCCAGATTTTACTTATTAGAAACAAAATAAAGTAAGGTTAATATTGCTAGCACAAATATCTTTCGTGCGAATGAAGACTCAAGGCATGGAAGTAAAATTAACTTCTTGGCATAACTTACCATCTAATCTGTGCTGATCTGACGCCGCTGGGTGGGCTGAGGAGAATACAGTAGCAATGTTAAACATGGGGAAAAGGGCTAAATGAATTACAAAACATAAGAAGACAGTTAGTAAGCAGTTATTGGCTCATTTGTTCTGATTTATTCTGTCCTTTTATCCACAGATGAAATTCCAACAAACTTCATCCCCTTGAATTGTTGAATGACACGTTGAACCAAACTATGATGGTCATGTGTAACTCTAATCGAAAGTTTTCTTCAGTAAACTGACTAAGCACAGTGGGACATTTTGAGCACAGGAAAATGTTTTTGTTAAAGGAGAATTCCGGTCGATTTCAACACGTAGCTCTGTTGTTTGTAGATTTGGAGTGCTGTCAGTAGCGAGAAAAACGAAAACAATCGGTGTTGCCTACAGCGTGTTATCCTCTTGCTAGCGTTAGCACCCAGTAGGCTGAATCAAGGCAAATTTTAAACGTGCTTTCAGCCTCTTACCCTGTTCATAATGTCATTAAAAGTGCCTATCCATGTGAAGTGATGTCTTGTGAACACAGTGAATCTGACTGCAGTAGATGTGAAAGAAATACATGAAAGTTGTGCTAATTTACGGTATACCTTTGTTTAATTCCGGTATGCCAGTTTAGCTGGTGATCATGTTAACTGGTGATATTTGCATAAAATCAGTGAATGTTCAACAAGGCACTGCTTTCTTTTAAAGAGCGTTCTGCTCTGCCTCTGCCCCTCGAGTGCCAGAGGTTCACATTTTCACAAAGTGTTTGCAAGTGAGACAAAATAATAGATATCGCTGAAAACGTTTAAGCATTATCACACAAATAAAAAAATAAATAAAATGAAACAACGCACTAGAGATCTCGCTGGGATTCTAACCTTGGATGAGAAGTTAATGGACTAATGTCTACACTGTCTATAGCACCACACTACACTCCACTGCAATGATTTAGAGATTTCTATCTATATATTGGACTTTTAGTCTAAGTTAACACAGGTTAACATATGAGAGAAATATACGCCCATGTTAACTGATGATATCACAATATAACATGGGCAAATGCAAGCCTCGAAACAGTAAAGTAGGTTCATCTTTGCCTCCCATACCAAAACCTTACTTATGTACAATAAACTGGCATAACCCCACTTAACACTTTATTCCGTTTTGGGGGTAAAAATGAGACACGTCACTCATGCGCAATCATGATCATTTATCATTGTTATTGTGGGCCATCTCATACGAAGAATGTGTAGGCCTATCTCAGCACAGTCTCTTTCAACCTGTGCCACAAGTCAAGTGATTATAGTTGTGTTTAATTTCATTAGACCCATATTAGGAATCTGAAACAGCAACATCTGAATGTTATCAAACTCTTACAGTACATCGAAGTTTTGTAATCATATAGCCTACCATAATGACCATTTTGTGTTGTCAAAGTAGGCCAACAAATTATGTGGGATAAATAAAAGTCAAACTGAGAAAATAAGCTTAATATATACAGTATAGATAGATAGAAACCACTGAATCATGCCAGTGGTATGTAGTGTAGTGGTATAAACAATGTAGCTATTCATCTCTTAACTTTTTTTTTGTCCATGACACCCAAGGTTCGAATCCCAGCTAGATCTAGGTTTATGTATTACATTAACTGGTGTGTACACAAACAGGTGGGTTTGTGTGCCATGGTAACGTATAAAGAGAGCCAGCCACTAAATGAGTCAAATTTAACAACTTAAAACGTACAATATGTAACTTTCTGCCGCTAGGGGTCTCTCAATAAAAACAATGGATGGTAATCACAGACTTTTGATGACGTTGTGAAGTTGTGTGGAATTATGGGGGTTGTAGTTTTAACTGTTAAACACTATCGCAGATTAGAATGCATCTGCTCACGGACGAGTTTACCCATTCAAGTTTATTCGTGTTACGTTTAGTAACGTTTATTCATGTCATTCCAATAAAATTGCTGCAGTTTCCCTAACATAATTACGTTTTTCTTGATTTGATTTGTATTGGTAGCTAGCTGACCAGTTAGCTAGTGAGCAAGCAAGCTAACGTTAGCCAGCAGCTAAAACCACACTATCACAATATATTTGCAGTGTTGGGGAGTAACGGAATACATGTAACGGCGTTACGTATTCAGAATACAAATTATGAGTAACTGTATTCCGTTACAGTTACAATTTAAATAGTTGGTATTTAGAATACAGTTACATTGTTAAAATCAGTGGATTACATGACGATACTTCTCTGTTTCACGAGTTTATTCACTCTGAATAAATTAAGGCAACTTAATGCATTTTCCAGAAGCCACGAATAGAAAAAAATAGCTATTTGCGTGATCACTCACAATGGAGTCGGAACGGGCACGACAGAGCCAGGGCAGCAATAAGTTTCTATCTTGGAAATTCAAACAGCATTTCACATTAAAGAATGAACAGGGAGAAGGAAATAGAGCTAACTGTGCCGTGCAGCCTCTGCTTGCCAGCAACCAACCTCCTTTCAGCGTCCAAATTACTCCACTTCCAACCTGAAGAAGCATCGTAAAGTAAGTTATTTTTTTAATTAGCCAAGGGTAGTCGCCTGCTGTAGTTTTACTGGTCACCTTGCTATTTTAATATTGACGTGCGACTTTACATTCTCCTATACGTATACGTGCTGATTTACTAGCTCCAGAGCCGTTTAAAGACTGACTAGCCCCGTTTGACATGCTAACTAACGTTAGCTAAAATTAGCTTATGGTAGCTTAGACCGCGGTTCGATTTTTTGTAGTATGGAGTTCGGGACTACCAATACAATAATCTATCTGCTTGTTCAGGTACACATTCAGCTAGTTGGAATAAAAAGAACACACCATTATACGCCTGTTTAGTAAACTGGATGTGATAGCCGCATTCCTACACTTATAAAACGCAATTCAATGTGGAAGTAATCCTGAAGTAATCCAAGTATTCAGAATACGTTACTCAGATTGAGTAACGTAACGGAATACGTTACAAATTACATTTGTGGGCATGTATTCTGTATTCTGTAACGAAATACGTTTTGAAAGTATCCTTCCCAACACTGTATATTTCACATGTCAATGTCACCTTTTGGATGTTTTCAACACCGGGGCGAAAGGGGTTTGTTGTAACGTTACTCAAGGAGGCCGAGAGAAGGGTGTGTTGGTGGGGGTAAGTGGCAGAATTTCCGGTCCGGCGAGGAGAATGCATATCTCCTTTGAGCTGTGTCGGCCCGCTCTCCTCCTAGCAGGTTTACAGCCCCACTAGTCTCGCATTGCCAGACCTTCCTCCACAGCGCTGTGGAGGAAGGTCTGGCCACACTGCATTCCGGAATGGGAGAAAAACGTGCCCTGGTTTATTGGCATTTCTTAAACCAATCACGATCGTCTGCTGCAAAATAGCCTCGGGAAGGAACTTGTATTGGTGGAACATGTATATACGTTCAAAAGTTGTTTAAGTCGTGCAACAAAAAACTGGACAGATAGTCCAGCTAGCTGTCTGGATTTACCCTGCAGAGATCTGAGGAGCAGTCGACCATAGTCCTCATAAATCCACCAGAGTTTAAAATGCCAACACAAAGAAAGCGGAAGATGAGGCACATCCGGCCGAAAAGAGGGACATCCGGACAAATTTCCGGCGGCAATGTAGCATTCCAGGAAGTGGAGTGTATATACTACAGGCCCAGTGATGCATGTTGTCACCATGACAACTGACAACAATCGCCATTTTGTTTGTACTAATCAAATGACCACGGCGAAAAGTACAATGGCCTTTCTATCCATTTAATTTCCATTACAAAAACTCCACCAGCAACCTGACAGGTATCTCCTCTAGTCTGGATGTTTTGCGAAACACCACTCTTTTGTTATTTCAGCCTCTAGACTGGAACAACATTCTTTAAAATGTCAGGACAGCAAAATCCAGTGTGAGGCCTTTCAATGTGACTGATGGGTTTTTCCTGCTTTTTTGAAACATGCTTTGTTTAGCTTGTTTCTTGTTTTGTTAAATTATCTTTCAAACTGTCAAATAGTTCTAGTGGAGTCACTAAATAAGGAGTCACTAGAATGTAAAGTCATGTGTATGATGGAATTTTTGAGTTTAATTTCAGTGTTTAAATTTTAAGTGTTTAAAGACTGAGTGCAAAAGATAGTTCCTGATAAATATTTTGACTAATGCCACTTATGAACTGAACAGATAATGTTTTGTTTATTATTTTAAGCTTTTCAGGTTTGATTCATGCTATTTTAGTTTCAGCTTTCCAGCACAACACTGAGGTACAATATTCATAGTAGTACTCATGTAAAAATATTATATATTATATATATTATATATAATTTAAAACATGTGTTAGACTTGACGACAGACTAGACGTGTTTTTAATTCTCATTTGTAATAAGACTGTGCTGCATAATTAAATTAATAAATGAATCAATTGAACCATATAAGAATACATATAATACAAATGAACCAATTAAATGTAAAATATTACAATAATATTTTATTACTTATTATTATTATTACTTAAATTACTTACTGCACAGCACTGTGGAGGTAGGACTGGCAAGGAAAGACTAGGTTTGAATTTACCTCCTAACATCAAGTATTTAGCAGTGGTTAAATTTCACAGTAATTTATTCAGTTGCTTATAAGATGTTCATGTTTTGCTTCCATAGAGTCTTCAACCAATTAAATGACTTAGTTGTCTTGACTACTGGATGTAACCAGCTGAGTTGAGCAAAACAAAATATTGAATTACTCAGTTACTTATTGCAACATTTATGTATATGTATTTATTATTAATTATTTAGGATGTCATAGATTTTAATATTTTCCATGGTCTTGAATTAGATCATGTATTTTAAAATATAGTTGAACTGACAATGTAGTAAAGACATCAGGCTGCAGTACCTTACCTTTGCAGACAGGTGGCAGCCCACTCCAGTGGGATGGGTGTCCAGGGACACAGTGGAGAACAGGCTCACCCAGCAGTTGATGGCCAATCAGACAGGAGTAGTAGAGGTTCTCTCCAGCCTGGAAGTGGAGTTTGTTGGAGCTGGGGATCCCATAGGTAGGTGTTCCTGGGTGACTGCAGGGCTCAAAAGTCTCCGCTGGAGTTAAAGAGGAGAACCATGTCAGGTTGACAAGACTGTGTAGGAAATGTGCATTGGAGTCAGATATGATAATGTTCAATCCATATTTCTTAACAATATATTTTTTTAACATTAGTGGGGCCAGTGGAAGATGGTACTACTGTCCAGACTGCCTTCAAAATACGTATAGTTATTCCAATCTGCTGAGAGTGATTGGCGTCTCTCTATCAAGATAAAAATGTTTGGCGGCCCATGGTTAATTACATTACAAAGTTAAGGTCACTACAGAATGAAGGACATTGATTCCTCCTAAGTAAACTTCAAATAAATTCAAATGATATATAATCTAGTGCCACCAATTTGTTGGTGTGCCATTGCCACTGTGCTTTAACAAGAGGAGAGGGATTTCTAGTTTAATTTTCCCTTAATTTTTTTCTTCCTTTTTCTTTTATTTATTTATATTTCATTTCTCATTTCTTCTGTACATGTCCCTGTATAGATATGTACATATGTGCGTACATTTGTCCCACATATTCATCTAATTGCATTATAATTCCCTGGGGTGAAAATGTAAAAAATAAGCCCTTTGTGTTAATTGTAAAATTTCCTGTGGAATCAATAAAAACTTAGGAAAGAAAAAGGAAGAAAAAAAGTCCACTTCTATACAAGGAAATGTCCAAATATAATGGTCAGATTTCCATAAAATATGCTGATGTAAAAATATAGTAGAGTAATGGCGTCCTGAGCAGAGAGTGCAGTCACACTACCTGTGTGTGTGTTGTAATCTGAGCTTCACTGTTCAGGCTCTTCAGGGGATGAATATGGGCTCAAGTAAGGGGCGATAAGATTTTGAGCCTGTGACTCAGGGCTGAATGCTAACTTTTTTAAGTGGTGGCTGGCTTGGCAACTAGGCATTAGCTTATGGTTGCCAAAACTGACAATACGGTTGCCATGTTTTAAGCTGCCTATATTTGGAGCAGTTGATTTCTTATGTAACTATACCACACAATTGAATAATGAAAATGCAATTTAATTTCCCATCCCTCTCAAATAGGGGTGCAATAGAACTCACAGATCGGATCACGGTTTTGAGTCACGGATCGGGTCAATTTTCGGTCTCAGCACAAAAAAGGGGGGAATTTAAATGATTATTAAAAATGTAATAATAACTTTTAACAATAATAAATTCTTTCACCAGTAAATTGCTGTTAAAAGAGAAATACATATGAGAAAAAGGTATTTTACAATAATTTTGAATACACCACAAGGTTTACCAGTTTTAAGTAAACGCAACATTAAGTCCCGCCTGTTTTGTTTTTCCGACAACAGCAGTGCCCAGTGCTAGTTTGTGTCTTATAGCTCATAGCTTTAGCAGCAGATGGTTGTATGTCCCACTGTTGGAATCATCTACAGTGAAATACAGTCACACTACACCGTTTAGCTGTCAGCATTTTAACCTTATTTAATCCAGCTACTAGCTAGCGTTACCTGTAGCCAAGTATAACGTGTTATTAATGTTTACTAGCGTGACATGCAGCGATGCTTCTGTAGCCTCTAACGTCGGTTTTGGAGCATCAGACAGCAGCGCAGACATTTAGGTGCCACTGTAATGAGACACCGAAATCTGCGTTGCTATTCTGTCTGGTAGATATGATAGATAGAGTGCTATATTAGCACCGGATTTTAACATACGCCATTAACATGAACAGAAAATTGCTTTGCCTGTAGCTATCTTTTCACGGCAAACATGCGTGTTGAAAGCAGTCTCACATGACTTCTTTTAAAAAAAGATTTTCCAGTTTTGCAAGTTTTGATTTGTTTTTACATATTAATAAAAATTTATATTGAACAGGTGGTTGCCAAAGAGGGCAACCAGAGGCCACAAAAATGGTTGCCAATTGACTCAATCTAGTTACCAAGGGCAACCGGGCAACCGTTACTGTCGAGCCCTGTCACTGAGGTTGTATATCAGCCATTGTAACCTGAGTAATTCAGTGTAGAAAAGATGTATGATTGTAGAAAACATCTAAATATATCAATAAAATGTGTGCACAGATTGTATCAACAGAAGGTTAAAAAAAAAAAACTCAATTAACTTCAGTGTCATAAACAGTGTGAGGTAAATGCGCGCACACGCACGCACGCACGCACGCACGCACGCACGCACGCACGCACGCACGCACGCACGCACGCACACACGCACACACTTGCCAGGGCTTTGTTGATTTGCAGGTCAAAATAAGTTAGTTAAAACTAGCTATAGGCTACTGTATGAAAGAGCTTGAGTCCGTAGCAGGTCCTATCTATACGCTGAAACATAGTACCGGTAATTAAAATGCTGCTGAAACAATGGCGTTATGGGACCTAGATGTCAGTTTTAACCAAGACACTTGAAAGTCTTTGACCTGCAAAATCACCAAAACGTACTAAGATTTGTCATTAAATGTTATTGTGCCAGTCAGAATTGGGCCCCAACTGAAACAGTAATCAGCATAGAAGGAAATTAAATAATGTCATATCTTTCAAGAACTCAAAGTAGGTAGGTTGAAGGAAAATTCCATTAGGCTATGTTCACACTTGGCATCTTTATTGACAAGGGGGTTTTTGTAGTAAAAGAAAAAGCTGGCAGCGTTTCTTTTCCAAAAAGCAGCCAAGAGCGTCTTTTGTTGCTACAACAACTACTGCAACAGTATCCTAGAGCGCTATGTGGAGCAGTGCTAACTTTAGGTAAAACTAAGCGGCAGAGCGAGCTAAAGAAAGAACAGAGAGAGAGAGAAAGAAAGAGAGAGAGAGAGAGAGAGAGAGAGAGAGAGAGAGAGAGTGTGGTGCTGTTAACGTTACATAAAATAAAGCGAGTTCCCTGTACAGGGAGCATCTGGTCATACCCATGAATATATTAAGAAAACATAAGCGTATAACTCGCCGTGCTCCGACTCCATTTTTAGGGCCCGAGCAGCGACAGCAGCAAAGGCCCTATTGAAACCGAAGGAATTATTATTACAGCAAATGAATTGCCTTTTTGTGGGGCTTAACATACTCCTGAACTCACCAAAATTGACGGTTGCATCAAGCCTGGTGAAAATGTACGTATTTTAAGGGTTTCGGGAATAGGCGCACAAAAATGGCTCGATAGCGCCCCCTAGAAAGTAAAATAAATTGAGCCCCTGCAGTGCGTTTAACGTAGACTCACAAAATTTGGTACACATATGACGCATGTCCAAACATCTCCTTCATTGGAGCCATACCCTAAACCCAACAGGAAGTCCGCCATTTTGATTTCAAAGTTCGAAATTAGTGCGATTTTGGCCATTTCCACATGTCGTACTTTAACAAACTCCTCCTACAGATTTCATCCGATCAACTTCAAATTTGGTCTGTGCCATCATAAGATGTTAAAGATGAAAAGTTAATAAAAGAAAAACTTTTCGTCATACGGCCTGGCCATGGCGAAACAGGAAGTGGGTGTAACTTGAGTGTACATTGTCCAATTGGCTCGAAACCTTTCAGGATTATTAAGGTTCTAAATCTGAGGACACAATTTACTCCAAGTCATAGCGCCCCTAGTGGTAACAGGAAGTAGGCCTAAAAGTCAAGTTGCTATACTTTAAGAGAGAGAGATTTCATCCGATGGACTTCAAATTTGGTCTGTACCATCTCAACACCTTAAAGATGAAAAGTTATTGAAAGAAAAACTTTTCGTCAAATGGTGTGGGCGGGGCGTGGCGGTCGTTTTGAGTGTTTAGCGATGAACGAAAAAGTGGCATACTACAGTGTACATTGTCATATCTGCTTGAAATTTCCCACAATCAACAAGAGTTCAGGCCTGAGGACATATACAGCCCCCCGCTGGCAACAGGAAATCAGCCTTATATGACAAACATCATCCGATTTACATGAAACTTATGTGTGGTCTACATGTGGTACTGAGCTGCCCCCTATACTTTGACCACCCCACTTACGCAGGCCACGCCCCCTTTCATAACTGGTGACCCATTTAAGGCAGATTCTTGTGTGAGGTATCATTGAACTCAGCAGAGAGTTCTTTCTTCATTGGTGATGTTTGGCCCGCCCCCTATGCTTTAGTCACGCCCCTTTTCATAACTGGTGACCCGTTTAAGGTAGAGTCTTGTGTGACGATTTGCGGTGTCTGAGTGTCACGCAAATTAACGGTTGCAAGGAGCGGCGTCCGCCAGTAACCCCGACGTGCGCAGAGGCACGAGGGCCCGTCCAACGCTGCTTGCAGCTTTAATGTCTTGTTGTTATGAAAACGACAGGTCCGGCTACTCCACTTGTCATTTGTCAGCTTTCAAAAAAGCACTTGACGTAGGGCGTTTTCTCCAGAAAAACTTTTTTAGACTTCAAAGAGACGCTCAGAGCTAAAAAAAAAAAACATGCTCACGACTTTTTTAAACACAGTTTACTCCATAGGATTATAATGGAAAACAGACGCTGGCAGATTAAAAAAAGACACCAAGTGTGAACATAGCCTTAGGAATGAAAATCTGTCTGTAATATCTGACAGACAGTTCCACTTTCACATCATGACACATCGTTCTCTGCAGTTCTGTTCTGAAGAATTTTTGGAAGTACAATTTTCCATATTTTAGACATAATAATTGTCTTTTGCTCATTATCTCTATCTCATGCATAACAATGACCTGACTTGTCTTCTCCAAAGTAATTTCCGTTGTCCGGTTAAATTAATTATTAGTCAGGTCCATCGAACAAATGTCTCCACCTAGAAAGTAGGTGAGGCAGAGTATGAGACGTTCATGCAAATGAGGTTAATGCCTTCAAGGCTGTTTAAAGAGGAAATTATATTTTAATCAGACTGATGCACATTTAGCTTGCCAGCTTTATCAGAAGAAAGGAGTGGCAGGAGGTAAAGGCACTGAGGGCATCTGGTGCACATTCAAATCACTAAAAGACTGAAAACATTTCCATCACAATTACTAATTAAATAAATAAACGAATTAGAGAAGGCTCACCTGATAAGTCAGAAATATGTAAATACAGTAAAATTATAAAACATTTAACACAAAAACTTTGCATGTAGATGTAAGATAATAAGATGTTTAAGTGAAGTCAATATAAGCTCATATTTTGTGCTGATATTCAATATCTTTAAACTTGACAGTTGTAAGATAACATAGTTTAGTTGTGTTATTCTACTAATTCAAAACTGTGGGAGAAAACCTTTTGGTACAGTATTAGTACCAGAACCAGAATAAAAGTCCGAAGCCCCTCTAGCGACTGTATATTTCAATTCCATGGGGTTGAAATAAACAACAAACATACTGATTATTTTGCCATTTCCTTTCCAAATTTTACTCAGGGAAATGTCATGGAGTGACCACAAGGGAAAGGGTTCATCCGTCGCCAGTAAATTAAAATAAATGCAGTGTGTAGGGGCCATACTCGTCTGATCCCACAGCAGACTTTTTTAATTTCTTTTTAGCAGTTTATCTCATAACTAAATTTAATTTCCATAAAAAATTGTTTCCTAATTATTTGACAGACCTCATGTTGCATAACGTTGCTTTACGTTTTGGCGTAGCACCAAAAAGAAACCAAAACAGTAAACGACTAATTCATTTTCAGTTGCACACTATAAGTTAAAACTGGACATAAAGAAGAGCGAGAGACAGCAGCGTGTATGTATGTAAACGTGTATGTGAGTGTATAAGTGTGTGTTTGTGTGTGTGTGTGTGTGTGTGTGCGCGTGTGTGCGTGTGTGTGAGTGTGAGTAAAAGAAAACTGTTTTAATATTCCAATAAACTAATGCTTACATAATTGCTAATTATACAAATGGTGCATACTTTCAAACAGTCACTCTGGTGTTGCACTCAGTTGTACATATAAAAAGGGACAGAAGTAATTGTATGAGAGACTGAGAGTGAAGTTCCAATCCCGCCTACTATTTTTACACCTCCATTCACCTGGCCTATCCCTGCATAAAGTGGGCGGGATTGATCAGACAGGCGCTTGCTGGCTGTCAACTACATGGAATCTTAGTGTCTCATGTTTTAAATTAAGTTTCTGGTGAAGCTACGTAGGCCTTGAGAAACACTTTAACTTGTACGTACGCAGGCATTTAGGCAGCTTCTGGTTCCACTTGGGGCCGGAGGACCCTCGATTGAAGCAGGTGAGCAGGCTGTTTCCAGACAGAATGAAGCCCTTGTTGCAGATGTACTGGATGGTTGAAGCCACGGTGAAATGGGGACCTGACAGCACCCGTCTGCTGTGATCCACCTTTCCAGGGTCAGGGCAAGACACCACTAGATGGACAGACACAGAAAAAAGGTTGGTTATTGTCAACAACATTATCTGTCTTTTTTTGTCTCACCTAGAAAGAGAGATACAATGCTACTTCAATTCAACATCAGCAAACCGTAGGCTACAAGTCCAACTCATGTTTAGTAACCCTGCTAGTCTGCACTTTGTTTCACGCAGCGGTGTACTGCTATTTGTTAAAGTGGTGGCTTGTTTCAAACTGCTGTTCCTATGATGGCAAGTTTAAATACATTAGTCAAATATAACTATAAAATGAAAGGATGTTTTGCTACCTCTTCATTTTAGTAGTTAACAACTAGCTAGCTATAGACGGAATAAATGGATTCACTGTATTTATAGGCTATCACTGGCAGCTACCAGCAACTTTTAAAGGGGAAGTATTAAATAGCATTTTCAGGTTCATGCTTGTATTTTGTGTTTGTACTAGGACATGTTTACATGCTTTAATGTTCAAAAAATAATTATGCAGCATTATGAAGGTGTACAAGACAAAACCAACATTGTAATATAACACAAATGAAACATTTGCAGTAAGTAAATACAATAAAACACAGTAAATATAAATACTGATGACTGGTTTTACAACATATTTTACTAGATAAGATAACACAGTGTCCTGAAAGGCACCCTCAAATAACATGTATTATTATTATTATTATTATTATTATTAAAACAAAATGCAAGGATCCTTGAGGGGGCCTGGGAGTATGCCCATCCGGTCTACATGTGTTTTGCGGATTTGGAGAAGGCATATGACCAGGTCCCCCTGGGGATAATGTAGGAGGTGCTGTGTGAGTATCTGTGTGAGATCACTGTACGTCCAAAGTGAGAGCTGTGTCTGGATTCTTGGCAGTTAGTCAGACTCGTTCCAGGTGAGGGTTGGCCTTTGCCAGGGTTACTCTTTGTCCCCAAGCCTATTTGTGATATTCATGGACAGGATATCCAGGTGTAGTCATGGTGGGGAGGGGTTGCGGTTCGCTGGGCTGTGGATCGCATAGCTCCTTTTTGCAGATGATGTGGTCCTGATGGTAACATCGGTCCATGACCATCAGCACTCACTGGATTGGTTCACAGCCGAGTGTGCAAAGCTCTCGATCTACCGCTCAATTTTCGTCCCTACTCTCACTTATGGTCATGAAGGTTGGGTCATGATCGAAAGTGTCTGTGTCTTGACCCCCAAAGCACAATCCAGGTTTTTTATCAGAGTTTTCTGAACTATTGTCAATTGCTCTTGTAAAATATGATAAAGTCATTTTAACCTGCATGTTAATGACTGTTCAGACACTAGAGCGGTGGAAACGATGGATCTTGTTACAAGTCTTGATTTTACTCAACATGTAAAGAGCGCCATTCACAACCGTGGAAATACTATTATTTGCAAAGGGCATTGATGCTGACATCTTATCTATCATGGAGGTTCCAGTCTCTGACCAGTTTTGTGTCTTCTTCAGTGTTTCTCTCTGTACTCAAAGTAAGTGTTCAGAGCCTGACACATTCACTTATCGCCGTATTGACAGCAACAATAAGTCTACACTGGCTGAGTGCTTAGCTGAAATCCTGCAAAACTACTTTTGCTTCCCTTGATAATATCACAGACAACCTGAACATTGCCTTGCTTAACACACTTGACTCTGTCACACCTCTTATAACCAAGAAACGCACATCGTTACGCTCTATGTCCTCGTTATCAGTCCGAACTTTAATACTGTTCATAACAAAACCTGCATGAAAAAAAGTTGCCTATTACATTTCGATTTCAAATTGTATCTCGGGGTGGGTGATACCACTAGTTGTTGCTGTGATTTTAGCAAGGTGTTAACAATCACAAATTGTTGTAGGCTAAACATATAAATACTGCGGTGAACCCGTGCGTAATGCTGCATGATGGCACTGCTGGCCCTGCAGGAGGACAGCAATGGAAGAATCAGGAGAAAAAGAGACTTCAGGGACCATGACGATGACTGGCTAATATGTCGATTTAAATTCCCTAATATAGTTGTAATAGTAATATAGCTGCGCTCTTGGATCTATGTACTGAATTGGGTCCAGTAGAGAGGGCAACGCGCCGGAACCGTGCCATCCCAGTCCAAATACAGGTCCTCGCCACTCTGGGTGAAACCGGCTGTTTCCAGAGGCAAATGTCAGACAGCTAAGTGTTTTTTAAATAAATATTATATATAATCTTCAACTTCATCACTAAGCCTTGTTTAGATATAATAGATAGTTCTGTTAAATCTTATTATATACGTCTGGTATATCGAAGCTGTCCCCGAGTGCCGTAATGCCTGCTGTTTTGGAAGAGGTTATTAATAAAGGTAGTCTATAGATCCGGTTTCCCTACACTGTGCGACAACAGGCCGGAATTATAATTCAATTGGCAGCAATTCACGAGCGTCTGAGAGTTTTTTTTTTTTTCCGCCAGTCGGCATGATTCGGCATGATTCGGTGTAACGAAAGAACAACTGCAAGGGTCATTAACATACTTATCAGCATTCACAAGCATTGACTATTAATGGTTAAAAATGGGCGTGTACAGGGCGGGATAAGAGGCTGATCCACGTACGCACACTTGTTGTCAATCTGTGATTTATAAAGGGAATATTGCTTACAGGTGTGCGTACACACGGTTTTATAAATCTGACTTTTTTTCAGCGTACGCCATTTTGGGCTTTTGGGCGCACGTACACTTATAGTAAGGATCCTACGCACAGTTTTATAAATGAGACCCCTGATCTCCTCCAGGTGTCTCCCTCTCACCTCCCATACAAAGAAGAGTTGAAGCTCACTCAGTTTTCCCTCCCATATACCTTAAAGTCAAGATGGCAGCAACAATAACAAAAATGGAGATTTAATTTTCTTGTATCGTGTTTAACTTTAGTGGATTATAACATCGGGTATGGGATTAATTTGCAGATGCTCCGGTTAAAAATTACACCAAACTTTTTTATGGATGTCCATTGTTAAACCATGTGAATGGCTAAAATGTGGCCTACAGCAGACAAAGTAAGGCTTGTTTTCAGCCCATTTCCAGAAATGCCTTTTGCTACTGAAGCAGTTGTTTCAGTAACACTTTACTTGAAGGTATTTACATAAGAGTGACATGACACTGTTATGAACACGACACTTACATGACACATGAACCCTAACACTAACCCTAACCATAACATGTCATGACAAAAACCGAATGACACACCCCTTTATGACTTGTTTATAATGTTTATGACACGTTCATGACAGTGTCATGTCACTCTTATGTAGATACCTTCAAGTAAAGTGTAACCGTTGTTGCTTACTTGCATCTTCTACCGGCTGGTTAAGAGTAAGGAGTCAGCAGTCAATGATGGTATAAAACAGAGCAGTCAAATTGTTAATCACTACAACCACAAGAGGTCCTTGAGCGTACAGTCATAAATGTGCACAAAAAACAGGACACACACACACACACACACACACACACACACACACACACACACACACACACACACACACACACACACACACACACACACACACACACACACACACACACACACACACTAATTTCTATTATGAGTATCAGGGGTCTCCGTTTAAAAAGAAAATATTAGACAGTCCTGCCCTGTTTGTCTGAGCAAGATTACAAGAGCCCACAGAGGCAGGGTTAAGACATGAGTTGTGTCTGTCCCAGCATCCAGTCAGACCTTTTCTGGTTCCAGCAGGAGAAGGGCCAGCTAGGACTGAAACACAGGGTGGAAGTCAGCCATGCTGGAGCCGAGATCCACGTCTGCTGCCAGTGTGGCTGATCACTGGCACCTGCTAGATTTTGTGTGTGTGTGTGTGTGTGTGTGTGTGTGTGTGTGTGTGTGTGTGTGTGTGTGTGTGTGTGTGTTTATGCAATAACCTAATGAAAACCACACTTATTGATTTGGTCACGTCACTTTAATGTGCCTCAGGAAAGGGAAGTTTGGGGTTCCCTGCTGGAGCTGCTGCTAAGCTCTGGCCGCAGCGACGGTGGCTCTGCAAAACAGTCTTGGGAAGGAACTTGTTTTGGTGGAACATTTGCACCCCGCAAAAGAAAACTATTAAATTATTAAAATTTAATATTAAATTAAGTTAACTGTTGACACAACACAGTAACGTGAGCTATTTAAATCAGCTGGATACCTGGTTAAACCTAATTTGCTTTTACCAGTATATCGCCGTGTGTACTTCCACAGCAATCCCACCAATCGCTCCCAAAAGGAAATGCCATAAACATATTCTTTGTAAATCTTTACAATCATTTCCCGAAAAAATCAAGTGGGCGCGTCTTGTTGCACCATCCAAATTTTCTTAAAATCTTGACATTTTCAGCATGTTGCCTTTTAACTCATTTGTTTTTTTTTCCTGAAGTGACAGGATTTTGAGAATGGCAACACACAGAGAGCAGAAGGTAATGGGGAAAGAAATGTCAGGCTTTCCCCTGTAAATGTACTTCTGCTGATTTAAACTAGGTGTAGATCGGATGTAGCTAATTATTATGCAACATTGTCTCTGACTGTGTTGTGTCCAAAATCACTTCCACGTTATTTTCTATTTAACAGACGTTCCATAGTTTATATATAGTTAGTAGTAAATAGAAAATTTGGACACTTATGAATAATCATTTTGCATCACCACTTAAACATGACTGTAATGTGTGCATTGCATTGTACTGTACATGCCAAGGTAATTGTTTTACTATATAGTAGCTGTAATTCACAATGATCATTTTGATACTAATAAAATCTCAAATGGTAAATACAGTAGCTAGTAATGGCCAAATGAAGCTTTGTGAAGCATTTTCTTTATTTTCTGAGCCCACTAGAGGGCGCTTTTGTTAAACAAAGGGTGCCATTCCTTGAGTGTTTTTCTTCAAAGCGAGAGCGCCATCTAGTAGGCTCAGAAAATAAAGAAAAATGCTTCACCAAGCTTCATTTGGCCATCACTAGTAGCTAGCATAAAATGAGTTATTTCAGACATAACTGTAATTCACCGATAATGGCAGCTCATTGTTTAGCTGTCCGGCCCACACCTTTACTGTTCTGGTTCACTCTCACCGCTCTCAAACATGCCGCTCTACCTCTTGAGCCACAGCTCCCTTCAAACGTTGTTAATCAATAATCATTTTTTGTCATTTATCAAGCAAAAATGGCAAACAATTGCTGATCCCATCTTCTGGAATGTGAGGATTTACTGCTTTTCTCTGTTTTTATACCACTGTTAACTGAATGTCTGTGGGTTTTGGAAACAACGAAACTACTCTTCTATTTAGCTTTGTGATCAATAAGTCACAATACAAAAATTCCAAGGCACACTGCTTTGCAAAAATATAAAAAGTCTTTAATAATGGGCTTAGCGCCTACGTGATTTACCTCAGGGCATCTACAAATAAGTGACAGCTCACAGATTGACTGTATCAAGGCTGCCAGGCAATCAGGGCAGCACTAGATAATTACCTGTGCACATCAGTAAGTCAATTCTAACACAATACTATCTTTAGGTTTAGAAAGTTAATCATAAGTAATCAAGAAAATAGTAGTATGTGTCATGATCCTAGGTTTTTTTTAGTTTCTGTTTTCATTTTTTAGGGTCACTTCTCTTGTGTTATGTCTTGTTTGACTTCCTGCCTAGTGTTATTTCCCGCCTTTGTTCATCAGCCCTCGTCCTCAACTGTTCCTGTTTTTTTTCCCTGTTTTGGATTTTCAACGTGGTACCTTCATTGAGTTTTTGTTTTTTTCCTGTCCGTTTTTGGACTCTGTAAGCTTTTGGTTAATACATTATTTTAATGCATCAGTCTGCATTTGGGTTCTTCTCCTGCTGCCTGTTTGGAATCATGACAGTATGGAGGTGTCCATCATTGTGCTTCAATATGATTAGTTTCAAAGAAAGTAATCTGCTCAAGTCGTACTGTAAACTCAGTTTCAGGTTGTCAATCATAGAATTCAAATATCCATGAAGTAATAATAGTTCTTGCTCAGTACCTGAGAAAATGAATATAGGGTTATCTATGTATCGGCCATAAAACCTTATCTTGTCATTAAAACTGGTTGTGGGGAGAATATATATACTGTACTGCTCCTCCTGATTGCCTAGGCTCGGTGCATAACAAGCTCCCATTGCTGTGCCTTTCAGTTACTGATATAGATTATCTTTTACAAAAGGAAAACATTGTTATTAACGGTCCATTCAGTGAGCCCTAATATGAAGTTGGTATGTGGTGTACTTCCTGTGGGGAATCTATTCAGGTAGTGAAAGAGTCCTTGTAGGCCTTCTTTGTGGTCTATGTTGGTATATAAGGCTAACCCTAATGACACCCAGCGGTGCAGAAAGAAAGCCATACGGATCAAAGATGCAAACCACCCCAGCCTCAAACTGTTCTGCCTGCTGCCGTCCCGCAGACCGTACCGCAGCACCCAGGCCCACACCACCAAGGCCCACTACCAGGCTCAGGGACAGCTTCATCACACATCATATGTCACCTTACCTCTACACACACACACACACACACACACACACACACACACACACACACACACACACACTTATAGAAATAATGTCATTTAGAAACATTAGTGTTTTGTAAATACTATACCTGATATTATTATAGAGTACAGCGCATAAACAGGACTCCCGTGTTGGGACAGAATTTTCATAGTCCGACAGAGAGTATGATTAGTTCCACTTTCATTTCTGATATTTTGCTCATATGAAATGATGAATACTATATACCTTAGTGTGATTATTAGGGTTTATACCATGGTCTCGGTAAATACTCAATTCTGCTGCAGGGTGTCCATAAACAAGTCATATAGGACACCTACTAAGGAGTTCCGGTGAAACTGTTTACCCGTTCTGAATGAACATGCTACATTAAAAGAAAAACAAAAAGTGAATCTGTTATTTCTAACACTGTGTAGTGCTTCAGTGCTCATCCTCTGAACTGCACAGGATTGCGCTAACAAAAATTCTGGCCTCGCTTCGTCCATTAATTCCTGATAATGGACACTTCGTCAGGCATTAGTCCTTTCTTATAAAATATGTGCATGTAATTAAATATTGGCCTGCAAATCAGTTTCTATATCCCATTCATTGTCTCAATGCGCTATACAGCCATCATGCAAATGTGTCAATTTGGCTGCGGAGGAGAGTACCGGTGCTGCTCCTAGTGAATAAAAATTGTTTTGTAAAAAACAACTCCAAAAACTCCTCTATATGGTTTTCTAAACGTTATTCTATCAGTATGCCAATATAGGCATGTGCAGAATTGATATTTAGGAAAAATCAGGGCAGGAGGGAAACATAGCAGTAACAATGACAGAGTAATTTACATTTTTGAATCACAATGCCCAATGGCATCGGCTCTGGTGACGAGTGTTAATGTCAATGTTACCTGACGTGTCCCAGAAGGCTCAAGAATAAGGTTCTTGTAATTATTAGTTTAGAATTAGATTTCTTGTTGGTGCTTAAAGCAAGATGGACACTCTCTGAGCTTGTAGCTACCATATTTCCCATCTCAGGTGCATAATTCAGTCGTGGTGGCAGTGTTTTTGTATACTGACCTCTCTCACAGCTTGGTAGGTCACCGCTCCAGGTCAGGTCCCATTGGCACATGAGCAGCTCGGCGCCCACCACCTGATAACCAGGGTAACACTGGTAGGTCACCACAGTGCCTTGAACGAGCTCAGGGTGAGATGTACTCTTCCAGCCATTAGAGATCTCTGGAAGCTCAGGGCAGCTGTCATTACGAGCTACTTCTGCAGGTGTGTGTGTGTGTGTGTGTGTGTGTGTTTGTGGGGAGGGGGGTCGGAGGGTGGGAGAGAGAAAGCAAGGAAGCAAGGAAGACAGGAAATTAGGAAATTAATGTAAGGTTTGTGGGATATAAGCTTTTAAAGGCTGAGTAGATAAATATACTAATATCTGCCCAACACTATGATTCATAGCAAGAAATCTTGACTGCTGGCTAATTTGTGAGGACATTTTTATGTATTCAGGGTCCCCTGAGGATGATTCCTAAGATCATTACTTTCTGTCATTTCCTCTACTATTTGTACACAAGAAATAGCTACAGTAAATATAAGTGTCACATTACTAGGAAAGTTATTTGGCATTTTATGCATTTCATGATGTTATTATTCAGGCTCCTCAAAGGATCAACCCATTCCATTTTGATTGTGATTTTTCCTTAAGAGCCACTCTCATGCCAAAATATCAGCTTTTCATCTCGTGTGTCATTTGCAGATTGCCATGCAAATGTGCTCACTCACATTCTTTAGGGGATGAACCTGTGTGATCTTGATTATCCTAAAACCTTCTGTTTTAATAATTTGTTTTTAGATATTGGACTGACGCTGCTTAAATATTATAGTTGATGCTGTTATTCATTCTTAAAATATCTTAGAAACAAATGTTTTATTTTCATTTATATCTGTTTTTATGTTGGAAAAACGTAACGATTTCTGAAATAGCAATTATAATGTTATGAAAGGCTGAAGGATTATGACAGTGATAGATCATCTGACCTCACACATCAGCAAACAGACACTAGTCTAAACTGGCCAGCATCCGCTTAAAATAATGTGCTTGTCAGATCTACACCAGCATTTTTCTGACAACAGAATTGGGGGACTGTGGCTTCTCTCTCGAACTGTCTTTTTTCATTCTTCACACAACTACTTTTTTTATGTGTGAACTTCGTTTCAAGCACACCCTGTCAGTCTTAAAGGCTCTTACAAACTGTGCAATAAAAGTGATCTTACAGATTTTGTTCTGTTAAAAAATGAACAAATGTGGATATAGTGTTTGCACGGTTTCTTTATAATGTATTTAAAATGGGACTTTCCTAGGAGAATTTGGACCAACATTCTGACACTGTCCGCAAAGCTCAGCTGTTGCTAGATGTCTCTCAGGATCATCATTACAGATTAATGACCAAAGATTTCTCTAGTTTCTCTTGCTGTAGTCAACATTTGTCTGTCTAATAATTAAAGCTTCAAGCAGCGATGGACAGCCCCTCACACCTTCCCATGCGTCCGGTTTACCGCAATATGCCGGTTGATGCGGCCTTGCATTTGCGCGACTGTTAGACACTGTGCACACAAGTTAGACTTAATTTCCTGTGTGGACTGTGTGGCTTTGTAAATGGCGTTTTGTAAATTGTTGTTGTCCCACTTCTTGTGTCATGAGGGGCGTGGCAAACTGTCACCAATGAAAAAGGACAGCATATTGCAATGATGTGTTACACAAGAGTCTACGTCAAATGGATCATTAGTTATAAATGTTCCATAAAGATAAATTTTTGATTAGAGCTTGAAACCATTGAATACCTTCATGGGACATTAATTTTCCAGCAAAATGAGCTCTCCTGAGGGGTAACTGTGACCTCCCGGACCTGTTGGCTTTGCTCTGCTCATTCCCTGGCACACAGCAGCAGGTTCAGGCCCTCTGCTTAAGAGTTTAATTGGAAAAACACACCGAAGTAATTTCACTTGGGCAATAGAAAAGCAACATTCTCTGTCATTGCCCATGTTGCTGTCTTGTGTTTACATTGCACCAATGAGATCCATCAAGAAACTATAATAAAAGCTTTCCCTTCCTTTATTCCCCTTTTTTCGATCATCTGTATTCTGTAGCCTTTCCTTCCCTCTGAATTCATTAACTCTTATCAGATGTAGTGTGCCGGCTACAGCATGGTGCTGATGGAAAGGCCCTGCCAACACAAGGGACAGTGTCATATTGCCTAACTTACCTTTTTACTGCATACTCTCCAATTTACTGCTTTGCTACCTCTTACTCCATCCATCCATTCATCCATCTTTACATCTATCCATCTCACTTCTATATAGCTGGGTTCCGATGTATAATTCACTGATACATTGCTGATACATCAGAATATTAGACTATTTATATTAGACATTTAAGAATAGTTCAGCATTCTGGACAATAGACGTCACTGAGAGCGAGATGTGAAGACAACAGAGCTGAAGTCAGGATGTGGTTAGCCTAGCTTAGTGTTAGGTCTGAAAGCTGAGTGAAACAGAAACAAAAAAACAAAAACTCTTACCAACACCTCATTTTACATGTTGTTTCTCATTTGTCTGTGTCAATTATGTGCTGGAACAAAGTACTGACAAATAAAAGGGTGCAGCAAAGCAGCCAGTGTGCTTCACCAGGACTACTTCTGTGTAGTGATGTCCTAAATGAAACTTTATGAACCACTAGTTGTATTTGTTGACACCACTAGATGATGGCTCTTGGTTTAAAGAAAAAGGCAATTTAATGTGTTTTCAACCCTTTGTTGAACAGAGAGCGCCATCTAGAGGGCTCAGAAAATACAGACAATGCTTCATGAAGCTTCATGAAGCTTCATTTGGCCATCACTACTTATTGGGCTACTTTCAACTGACAGTAACTAGTAATATTGAATATATAAAATTTTGAAAGTAACTTGGCCAACACTGATTTCAGTAGGGCCTTAGACGGTCAGTGATTAAACTCCTAGGGCCCCTGAATACTTGGAATTGTCAAATGTAAAAATTCTGAATATTAGCCCAACTGTTCATGCTGACACAAAGCTCTCTGATGAAGTCTAAAGAGGTTTGAATCTCTATGTGGCTGAGTTATCTCTGAGCACTGGTTCTATGGCTTACCGAAGAAGTGGACTATGAAGCCGTTGCCATAGCCGTAGACATTCGTGGCAGGGTCTGACTGGAACTGGATGGTGACGTCTGCGGTGGAGGTGTAGAGCTTAAATCGGGACTTTGATCCTCCATACTGACCCAGTACTTTAGCGGTGAGGTCATCTCCATCATAAAAGGTCAAAATGTCATTCTTCCCAATGTTCAACCTGTAAGAGGAGACACAAAGAATCAAATCTGTATCTAACGTCCACCTCAACTGGCTTTAGAACCATTTCAGTGACTTTTATGGTTTTCCTTCTAGGTTTTCAATGTGCATAAAAGACCGGTGGATATAAATGCACTTCACTCCCTGCCCTCTCTGGCCTCACCTTTAAACTTTGTGTTGCAGTGAATGACGTGGTCACAACTGTTGAAGTTAACATCTGTGAGCAAAACCAGTGGCTTTTAAAAGGTGCAAAAAAGTCAGAACAAGGTCTTTGGAGATCGCATGATGGCCGCGTGGTGGCTCCTGCGAAGCTCTGTCATTTGTTAAATAACTGTAAAAAGTGAAATACTTAACAGGGGAGGGATATTCTACAACTGCCAGGGCTGCCCAGAGATAGCTCATTGTTGGATTTGTGGCAGATAAGAGCAGCAGATAATAAGGACTCTCTCTAATTTTACTCAAGTTCTTCTTCACAGGTCCAAATCTGTCACCGGAGCACCACAGAGCGACACCAACTCAGGACAGGCCCCCTCCCAAACTAAAAAAGGTTAGAACTAATTTGACCATGCTGTGAACAAAAAGTAGGTTTTGATTGGCATAATGATGAATTATGAATAGACACAGCCGCCCAGAAGAAATTGCTTCTGGTAGTTTGGTAAACTCATTCAAGAACCCTTTTTGAATTTTGTCCCACAGTTATCTCATTTGATTTGAACCAAAAGTTTTACCAGTAAAACAGAATGGAGTATGAACTGAGTAAAATTAAAATGTAATCAAATGATTAGTTTCATTTGATTACATTTCCTGTTTGTTTTTAGTGTTGTCTTAAATGGACAACCTTGGGAATACCTTAGTCTTAGATTTCTTTAAACTTTGAATCCATTTTCCTGTTTCTTGACTAAACTTCAGTTATTCTTCCAACAAACAAACTCTTACAGTATCAGTATCCTGTGTTAATGGAGGACCGTTTAGGAGACACAGGGGGTTTTCACACCTCATTTTAACACAAGCAGACAGATTGCATGTAAATTTACTCAGAGTCTTTGTGAATTAATGTTTGTTGCTCCAATGTTTCAGGTAGTTGAGATAAGTGCATTTTATTTTGAATCATCTGTAATTTATTGGTTTTTGCATTGAGTAGAATTGTGTCTGAGTGATTGATAAGCCCAATGCAAGTCAAAACAGCAGCTGTTTGCATTTTTTCACACATATTTTATTTCACACAAAACCAAGACAAAAGGTGCCTTTGTTTGAATTTACACTCTCACCGATGTGAATCCCCCATTCTACCTGGGAAGAGAGTTCAATGGGGGGTGGTGATAAATTTAGCAGTATGGAGAAATAAATTGAGCTACTTTAAGCAATTTAACATTAGCTACAATTGTAACAAAAATAATTTAAGATTCTTAGGGGATTTTCAATGGATAATTTAGTAAATGCATATTTGGCATTTTGGGCATCTTGACTCAAAATTGGTTTGGCACATGGAGATAAATTAATTGTATTTTTAAGCATTCTGATCTTACTGTAGCTAATCTTCTTCCACTATTTTTTGTTTTGTTGGTTTTTATTCTTTTTCATGTTTCTGATGAAATCATTGGGTTGAGAGAGTCAAGTTAGTAGCTTTTCCATTGATATTTCTTTATGGTTTGTTGATTTTTTATTTTTATTCCCTAGTTGTAAATATTTTGTTAACAAATAAATAAAAAATGGGGGAAGATCAGAGGATTAGTAAAGCCTCTGTGCTGGCCACATAGAGTGCTATGCAAATCTTCTTCTCAGGGTATTAAATGTGGCACAAAAGAATGACACAGGACTTATATAGAAATGGATTTGCTCAAAAAATAGCAATTTGTTGATCAAGTTTGTCAAAAATGTTTGAAGTAATAGTAAAAGATGAATCACACAGCCCATTCCCCCATTTGAGAAGAGGCATTTTTATTTTTTGTTTTTTGTGTTTTTGTAATTGATGATCTGTACTGTATGTTTACAATGGACTCATGACTTTTTGGGATCATTTATTGTGTTATGGACTAAAGCTTTTTGCCCATTGTCTTAAGGACTTTGGAAAACACAGATGACAAAGGACATTTCTCCTCCCATGAGAAATTAATGGACAAATCAAGGACAAACTATCACATTTTTTCTTCTTCATTGTTTTCACCCCTAGACATTGCCTGAAATGAAAACACTAATATGACTTTTGCAAAAAGTCAGTGTGTCAAAGCCATTTTATTCACAGGTGAAAGCAGCCTCCAGATTCCTGCTGATGAAGTCATTCAGCCTGATGACTACATCTGATCAAGGAGATCAAGGAATCCAGGTCAGATTCATGCAAGGTGCTGCTGGACACCAGCGCTGCAGTGGAGTGGGAGAGACTCATCACAAGGAACCAGGTTCACACTTCAACTTCAAGCTCAGCAGAGTGCCTACAGGAACCCAGTTCATCTGACCAGACGCTGACTGAGAGCATGGAGCATCACTGCTGCTGAATTCCTGCGGTGGTTTCCTGACAGAGCAAGGAGACTGGATCCCACCCCCTGACCCTGGGCCTGCTGACACACCAAAAAAGCTAAGGATGGCTTTTTCCTACAGGGTGTAACGCTTGAATGCCAGCACAGTGAGATGGACAACAACGCCAACAAGGGGAGTGAGGAGAATTGGGTCAGCAGTAAATCCACAAGGAGACCCTGGGCTCCCCTCTGATCTGTCACCTTCATGTTTCAACGGTTAAAGGGCCAGAATGCTCAGGAGGATAAGAGCATTTTTTACAGCAGCTGCAGCCAAGCTAGCCGCGCAAATGTGACGTCAAGAGTGCGCCATAGCCTGCTAAGGTTTTTTGGTGACGTTGCCGCCTGTGCTGGGTGCATGAGAATGAACCAGTAGCGATCTGAGTTTTTGTCCCAAATTTTCAGATTGGACAAGACTGAACAAAGAACTTTTCAAAATCTGGATTTCAGACTTTTTTCCCCAGCCTGCATCTTTCACTACAGAATGGAAAATGATGAAGACGGTTTCCTTGTGCTCACTCCATCTGAACTGACAGCATATATTGTGTGTGTATATCAGTTTTTTAGCTCCTTTGAGATTAAGATCAAACCTAATGCATTTTTTCCTTGAGCCAGATAAGATATTTTTTGCCATAGAATAGATTTCAGCCCACCTGATTGCATTACAGATGTGAGACAAGTTATTCCTTGTGCAGTATTTGAAGTGCAGTGTGGAAACTCGAATTTGGTTTTGTTTTCTTTGATTTCTAAGATGTTTTCCCTTCCATTGTCTTTACCTGGTCAACAGCTTTAATATCTTCTGATTTAATTAAGTGTTTCTGTTTTTGTTTCAAATGGAATGCAAGTCACTAATCACTGTAAGTAAAACCAGCGAAACATATTTTGTTAAGAGAAAATAACCTTCTTGATACAAGATATGGAGTCAGATAAGATGAGGTCAGAGATGAAAAATAATTTCTTGTATAAATCAAACACATTTTGCTAATGTCTACATTTTTGTTGTATGTTTATGTAACGACATTGTTTTCATTAACATTCATAGTGTTTTCACACCAAAGCTGAAAATGTGAAGCAGAAACGCTTAATGTCAGATAACCATAATAATTGGACTTTGGGTTCGATTTTGACAGTTTTCAGTGGTTATGAGCAATATTAGAGATACATTTAGCAATCATTGATCATTGTTTACGTACATTAAACCACATTTTTATTCATTAGTAAGCTACAGGACAGTGTCTTTCAAAACATGACCTGCGCGAAAGAAAAAAAACATGTATGCGTCATTGTACCCAGCACTTCTTGAAATGTAATTCCTGATGAGTCTCTGTCCCCAGCACATTTCAAACCAAACTGATGCCCATGGGGAGAGGGACGGATGGAGGGGAGGCACTTCAACAGCGTGCCGCTGCACTTCTAGTGACACAAGCGCTTGTGCTGGTTGAGATTGCTGTTAGCCTCATAGCCCCACTCAGGGGAAAAATGTCAAAAAGACAACAGAGTTTGCTTAACTTGTTCAAATACGCTGGCCAGTCGGATCCCAAACAAGCAAAAAACGTTTCTGCCGATCAAGAATGTGGAGACCACGGTTGGTTTTTTAATTCAATAGTCCGATGGATAATTGCTGCGTGTGATTGTTGCAGTGTATTTTATTTTTACATTTCGCACCAATGCAGTGCACGTTCCGAAATAAAAATAAACATTGCCCTGATGTACACACGGTATTTTTAGTCAGAGAAGCTAGTAGGCAGTGTAATTTTTATTTTTTGTTCAGTTACCTCCAACCCCCGTTTTGAGTCGCCGGATCCACCCCCCTCTGCGCTCCGTGACTTCCCACTTTACAAATTAAGCACTGATACAAACATACCTCTTTTGCCCATCAGAACGCAAGAAGGCATAGTATACCTCACAATCCGTTTCTGCATTTAAAAAAAGACAGTAATTGCACAAAGACTGCCTGACATCTCCCGGTCAAACCAAGTTTCTTATTACTGAGAAAGACTGATGTATAATTCATAAGGGGCCGCATGTTTCCTTGCTCCTGAGAAAACCATTGCCAGGATAATAATGTGACTATCGACAAGGGGCATCTTGTGGTTCATATTATCTTATATTTATTGATAATGAAATCATAAAACCTGGGGGGGCGTTTGTTGGGATGTTCAGGCTGACAGTGATGTTAATACAGTATAATAGTAAACAAGCCAAGATAGCCCTCTGAGCTAATGTGTGCTAACTACACTAACAGATCGGAAATGTGCAACATTTTTTGCTGACACTGGATATCATTATTAATATATAACATTATTAAGTTGCTGACCTCTCTGGGAACCATCCCCTTATCGTGGTGGAGAGGTTTGTGTGTCTCTATGAACCTGAGGGCTGTGTTGTCTGGAGCTTTGTGCTCCTGGTAGCGTCTCCCAAGGCAAAGTGGTCTTAGGTGAGGGGCCAAACAAAGAATGGTTCAAAAACCCTATGAGTGATCGAGGTAGAGATGGAGTGACCTTGCCCGGAGGAAGCCCGGGGCCCCCGTCTGGAGCCAGGACCAGATGGCAGGCTCGTCAGCGAGCGTCTGGTGGCCGGGTTTGCCACAGAGCCCGGCCGGGTACAGCCCAAAAAAGCTACGTGGCCCATCTCTCCAGCCCATGGGCCCACCACCTGTGGGAGGAACCGCTGGGGTTGGGTGCGTTGTCACACGGGTGGAAGTGAAGGTCAGGGGCCTCGACGGACCAGACCCGGGCAGCAGAGGCTGGCTCTGGGGACGTGGAACATCACCTCTCTGTGGGGGAAGGAGCCGGAACTGGTGCGGGAGGTGGAGCGCTAGCGGTTAGATCTGGTGGGTCTCGGTTCTGGAACCATACTCCTGGATTGGGGTTGGACTCTTTTCTTCTCCAGAGTTGCCCAGGGTGTGAGGCGCCGGGCGGGTGTGGGGATACTCACAAGCCCCCGGCTGAGCACCGCTACGTTGGAGTTTACCCCGGTGGAACGAGAGGGTCGCCTCCCTACGCCTGCGGGTTGTGGGGGGGGGGGGAAACTGACTGTTTGTGCATATGCACCAAACAAGAGTTCGGAGTATTCGGCCTTCTGGAGTCCTGCATGGGGCTCCAGTGGGGGACTCCATTGTTCTGCTGGGGGACTTCAACGCGCACGTGGGCAATGATGGAGACACATGGAGAGGCGTGATTGGGAGGAACGGCCTCCCTGATCTAAACCAGAGTGGTTGTTTGTTGTTGGACTTCTGTGCTAGTCATGGATTGTCTATAACAAAAACCATGTTCGAACATAGGGATGCTCATAAGTGTACTTGGTACCAGAGCACCCTACGCCAAAGGTCAATGATTGATTTTATAAATCGTTTCATCTGATCTGAGGCCGTATGTTTTGGACACTTGGGTGAAGAGAGGGGCGGAGCTGTCAATCGATCACCATCTGGTGGTGAGTTGGGTCAGGGGGTGGGGGAAGACTCTGGACAGACCTGGTAAGCCCAAACGCGTAGTGCAGGTAAATTGGGAACGTCTGGAGGAGGCCCCTGTCCGACAGACTTTCAACTTACACCTCCGGTGGAGCTTTTCGTGCATCCCTGTGGAGGCTGGGGGCATTGAACCCGAGTAGACAATGTTCAAAGTTTCCATTGCTGAAGCTGCGGCGAGGAGTGCCTCAAGGGGCGGTAACCCACGAACACCATGGTGGACACCGGTGGACAAGGTGCTTCTGGAAAACTGTTTGCCACCTCAGGAGGGGGAAGCGGGGAACCATCCAAGCTGTATACAGTACAGCTTGGACATAAGGATGGGACATAAGGATGGGACACTGTTGACCTCAACTGAGGAGGTAATAGGGCGGTGGAAGGAGCACTTTAAGGAACTCCTGAATCCAACTAATACGCCCTCTATGTTAGAGGCAGAGCTGGAGGATGAATGCCTTTATTGTCATTGCATTTACGTACAATGAGATTGTAGATGATGATGGGAGATCGTTGTCAATTTCACAGGCGGAAGTCACTGATGTAGTCAAACAACTCCACAGTGGCAAAGCCCCTGGGATTGATGAGATCCATCCAGAAATGCTCAAGGCTCTGAGTGTGGAGGGGCTGTCCTGGTTGACATGCCTCTTCAACATTGCGTGCCAAAGGAAGTGGCAGACCGGGGTGGTGGTTCCCCTTTTTAAAAAGGGGGACCAGAGGGTGTGTGCCAATTACAGGGATATCACACTTCTCAGCCTCCCTGGTAAAGTCTACTCCAAGGTACTGGAAAGGAGGGTTCGGCCGATAGTCGAACCTCGGGTTGAAGAGGAACAATGCGGATTCCGTCCTGGTTGTGGAACAATGGACCAGCTCTTCACTCTCGCAAGGATCCTGGAGGGAGCCTGGGAGTGTTTTGTGGATCTGGAAAAGGCGTATGACCGGGTCCCCTGGGAGATACTGTGGGAGGTGCTGTGGGAGTATGGGGTGAGGGGATCTCTTCTCAGTGCCATCCAATCTCTGTACGAACAAAGGGAGAGCTGTGTCCGGGTTCTCGGCAGTAAGTCGGACTCGTTTCAGGTGAGGGTTGGCCTCCGCCAGGGCTGTGCTTTGTCACCAATCCGGTTTGTAATATTTATGGACAGGATATCAAGCGTCGGTATGCAGTATTACATTCAATTTATCGCACCGTTGTCGATCCTCGGGTTGAAGAGGAACAATGCGGATTTCGTCCTGGTCGTGGAACAACGGACCAGCTCTTCACTCTCGCAAGGATCCTGGAGGAAGCCTGGGAGTGTTTTGTGGATCTGGAAAAGGCGTATGACCGGGTCCCCTGGGAGATACTGTGGGAGGTGCTGTGGGAGTATGGGGTGAGGGGATCTCTTCTCAGTGCCATCCAATCTCTGTACGACCAAAGTGAGAGCTGTGTCCGGGTTCTCAGCAGTAAGTCGGACTCGTTTCAGGTGAGGGTTGGCCTCCGCCAGGGCTGTGCTTTGTCACCAATCCGGTTTGTAATATTTATGGACAGGATATCAAGCATCGGTGTGCAGTATTACATTCAATTTATCGCACCGTTGTCGAACCTCGGGTTGAAGAGGAACAATGCGGATTTCGTCCTGGTAGTGGAACAACGGACCAGCTCTTCACTCTCGCAAGGATCCTGGAGGGAGCCTGGGAGCGTTTTGTGGATCTGGAAAAGGCGTATGACCGGGTCCCCTGGGAGATACTGTGGGAGGTGCTGTGGGAGTATGGGGTGAGGGGATCTCTTCTCAGTGCCATCCAATCTCTGTACGACCAAAGTGAGAGCTGTGTCCGGGTTCTCGGCAGTAAGTCGGACGCTTTTCAGGTGAGGGTTGGCCTCCGCCAGGGCTGTGCTTTGTCACCAATCCAGTTTGTAATATTTATGGACAGGATATAAAGCATCGGTGTGCAGTATTACATTCAATTTATCGCACCGTTGTGACGAAAAGAGAGCTGAGCCAGAAGGCAAAGCTCTCGATCTACCGGTCAGTTTTCGTTCCTACCTTCACCTATGGTCATGAAGGCTGGGTCATGACCGAAAGAACGAGATCCAGGGTACAAGTGGACGAAATGGGTTTCCTCAGGAGGGTGGCTGAAGGAGGGTGAGAAGCTCAGTCATCCGTGAGGAGCTTGGAGTAGAGCCACTGCTCCTTCACGTCGAAAGGAGCCAATTGAGGTGGTTCGGGCATCTGGTAAGGATGCCCCATGGGCGCCTCCCTAGGGAGGTGTTCCAGGCACGTCCAGCTGGGAGGAGGCCTTGGGGAAGACCCAGGACTAGGTGGAGGGATTATATCTCCAACCTGGCTTGGGAACGCTTCGGGATCCCCCAGTTGGAGCTGGTTAATGTGGCTCGGGAAAGGGAAGTTTGGGGTCCCATGCTGGAGCTGCTCCCCCCGCGACCCGTCACCGGATAAGCGGACAAAGATAGATGGAAGATGGATGGATTAAGTTGTTGTCTTATCTCTGACCAATTTAACATTTAAGAGGGAAATATTTTCACTTTTACTCCACTACATCTGCCAGCAACTGTGCTAGTAACTACTTTGCTGAAGTATTACATACAAAACATATTATGAGCTCATAACACTTTGTTAAAGATTTAACTCCCAAACAGTATGAATTTCAAATAATTCCAGTTTACACATGTGTGCATCAGTACCAATAATCCTATGATGTAAAATACAATGATAGAACAATCGGCCCATTCGTCTGCAAATACTTTTACGCTTGATTCTATATGGATAATACTTTTACTTTAGTAAGATTTTGAATGCAGTATTTGTTACATTGTTGATTGTTACTTTTATTAGGTAAAACATCTAAGTACTTCCACCACGGGTAGTGTCCATCCCCCAGCTGAGATCAGAAGCTGAAAAGACACTAAACTACACAGGCTGAGTAGTCCAAAGCGCTGCGGAGGAGGGTCTGACTAGTCCACACAGCATTCTGGGATGGGAGAAAAACATGCTCTGTTTATTGGCATTTTCTTAAACCAATCACAATTGGCTGCACGGAGCCCCAGAGCCGCTGCTAAATAGCCTCTGGGAGGTTGTGAAAGTGTTTTTGGAAAGCTCATTCTACTTGCTTCTAATGATGATTTTCTTACCCATGTTTCACATCTCCCAAAACTCTCAAAGAGAAGTGTTAAATAAAATGTTATCACAACAAAAAGTCACAATGGACCAAAATATCAGAAAGATGTTGACAAAAAAAATGAATTTCTGTTTAATATTTACTAGTGATGGCCAAATGAAGCCTCATTAAGCATTTTCTTCATTTTCTGAGCCCTCTAGATGGCCCTCTCTGTTCAACAAAGTGTTGAAATGAATTGCCATTCCTTGGGCCTTTTTCTTTAAACAAAGATCTCCATCAGAACATAAATAAAATGGTTCACAAAGCTTCATGAGGATTCATTTGGCCATCACTAATATTTACAGAATATTCTAAATCATCTGAGATGCTATTTCCTGGCGGACTCAGACTGATGAGGAGCACAATAATCATGATGTTGCCAGTGATTAGCATAGACATTTCTGTCTATGAGATGAATGAATCAACATCATACTGAATAACCACACTTACTGTCACAAAGGGGCCATGTATTTGTGCTGTTTTGACCACAGACTGTAAAGCTGGAACTCTTACAAAGCTCAAAGCTGTTTAAAAATATCATCTGGGGCTATGCTATCTATTTGTAGAGAACAGATTTAGAACATTGAAGAAATGGATAACCAGAATAAAGCAGTGACATGCTCGTTTCTGTTGCTAATTAATCACAAGCAGCTCCTGATAAAACTCATTAGCCAGCCTGAGATTGAGCTATTAATCACTATGGGAATGCCGGAAAATCAAAGGTTCAAGAGGCGTGGACTGAATCGACACATTGCAAAGCCTGACAGAGGATGAAATGTTTATTTTTGACTTCTTCAACAGAACAGACAAGAACTGGAGTGGGGAGTGGTTGTCTTTCCACAGGCAGAACCTTCTGTCAGCTAGACGCACGTACACACACACACACACACACACACACACACACACACACACACACACACACACACACACACACACACACACACACACACACACACACACACACACAAACCTACCCTTGTAAGAACCTGCCACTGAATAAATTGATTCTGAACTGTAACCCTCTAATCTGAACATTACTTTACACAAATATAAACGAGGGCCAGTATTTACTATGTCTCTCATTAAAGGGAATTGATCCTAATTTCTGGTCAAAATTTCAGACTGACATGTAGTTTGGTCCAGCCTCAAGAGCAAAAGCAATCGCGTTAGATGCATAAACCATACCCTGCAGGATCTGTGGGGGGGCTGCAGAGCTGAGCAGCAGGTGTGAAATGATACAAAAATTCACACACATTCTGGTAGGTGACAAAATATACTAATGCATTCCAAATGCTAATTGTAACTGTGTTGTGATTATGTTGTATATTAACATTGAAAAATTACAAAATCTTTCCTTGTAATTTTGAAACAAGCTACAATGTAAGTTAAAAGGGCTATTGTTTTGCCACTGCCAGGCTCAGATTAGACATTATGGAAAGGATTTCTGAGGAGGTCGACCTTTCTGTTAAAGAGTAAGATCCTTTTTTTTTTTTTTTTTTTTTTACATAAAATCATTCGAGAAATTGCATTCGTTAAACCCACCAGACTCATATAAATAAACAGTGATTTTAGCAACGTAAAATACACTTCATTCAAAGTCAACAGAAACTAAATAAAACTATGAAAAGCCATTTTAGGTCATCTTTCCACTTTTCCAACCATCACAACTCTAGTTTTGGTTGAAAAAAAAACACATACTTTACGGATTTACATGTGAAAATATGTTGGCTCTATAATCGCTAAAAGTGTTGCTTTTCTGGTTTAACAGAAAGGTCTCAAAGAGGTTTTAAAGGTCTATCTCTGAAGGGATCCTTTCCATAATGTTGTCAGACACTTAGGATATTAATCTGCGCCTGTCACTGGTAAAACAGCACTTTTGTGAAGGTAAGGTGGACAAGGGGGACAATTGCCCTATTAACTTACATTGTAGCTTGGTTCGCTGCTGCCGATCTCACTTAATACTGGACCATTGTCAAAGATTGTTGTTCCCATCAGTCACTTACACACAAAAACATAGGAAAATAGGTTGAAAAGAACGGTAGTTACCGTCTAACTTCCTAAATCAGTGTTTATCAAACAAACAGGAGGAAATAGTGCATTTGTTGATATTTTCAGCAGCGGATTAATCCACATTTGATGTTCTAGTGAGTGAGGGATAATGTGGGATTAAGTCAAAAGAAACTACAGTGTGTGTGTGTTCACAAAGGAACATGTCAGCCAGTTCACCAGTGTAGTTCACTGATGTATTTTTATGGCTCAGAGGAAGAAGTTATATCAGGCTGTGATACACAGACTACTTGTTAGTAGATACATCCATTTCACCTTTAAGGTTTTTTGCGAAACTTGAGAAATATTTCAACATATATTTCTGTAGGTCAATTTAAAACAACCTGTTCAGCTGTGTCAATTCAATCAGTTTTTGTGGCATTAGCTAGCTGACTTGATGTAGGAGGATTACTTTTTTAATTCCTCCTACAAAGTTCTGACTGGTTGATTGTTAACTCAAACCAGGGGAAACAGCTGTCATTGTCAAATTGGAGACATGGGTGGTGATTAAGAGGTCTGGGTCATTTTTCCACTACTTCATGCAGAATAATTTTAAAGGAACCCACTTACAGCTGAAAAAGGTGTAAAAGAACATGAAGTTATGTGATAAAAAACACACAATACTTTTGCTAATTATTTGACATTGGCTATGTTGTTCCAAAGTTGAGTCAAGTCTGATCTAATTGTATAATTTCCATTTAATACAAAATGTACACTTACTGTCAAAAAGCTGTCATAACAAAAGTATACTAATACTGGTCTATATTTTAGGTAAGAGCTTGTCAAACAGCACTAGTACGGACTATGGCCCTAATCCTCCTCCGTACACTAGTGAGACTTACTTCCCCTATTTTATTTAGTTTGTTCTGTATTATTATATGAAATAATTTAAATTAGTCTATCAGTAGTTTTTCTGTCGGTGTGCTGATTTCATAGTGTCACACAACTCCTGAGAAGAACTAAAGATGTCATCATTCACCTTCCTTTATAAATAACTTTTATTTCCACTCTGATTAAAAATATTCCCACCTCAAAATTTCAGTGCAGTGTTGATGCTTGGTGAATGCAGTCTCTAAAAATCATAACCCCATAAACTCATGTTATAATCCTAAAATTTATTTAACCTAAACCTTAACTGCATAAACATAATGTTAACTTTATTTCCTACTCTCAAACTCACATCATGAGAGGTGAGACCTGGAAAAGTGTCATCGCCTTGATACAGATTTTATCTTTATGTAGGTCTATAGCTGGTCCTCCCAAACATAGTAAAATAAGTGTGCCGTCTTCTAAACTCATTGTGTTCCAAGTTTATTTGATTGCTAACGGATAAAGCCTCTCACCTGCTCCGGGAGCGAGGCAGATTGAGAAATATTGTTGGCTGGCATCAAATTTGTTGTGATTAAGCTAAACAAGGCTTTGTGCGGCTCTGCAGTGCATCTGTAGGAAGAAAAATCAATCACAGCCTCCATTCCCTGACAATAATTTGATTTAGTTCAATTTGAAGAAAAAAAACTGGGCTGAGTTTGGCCTGGCTCTGGGACCAGCTGGCAACACATTTTACCCCAACTATTCGCTTCATGATCGGCTATTTAAGTCTCTCCAAAAGTCTGATATGCAGGAAGAGAACTGTTGGAACTATTCTTGGCAGCTTTTCACAGCTTTTCTGAATATCTGAGTGTCATAATTATGTCAATTTCATTTTTTTATAAGATGTTCAGATGAAACATGCTTAAATCTATCAGATATCTAATATTGATATTCTAAAGTTTTTAATTTAAATTGCTTAACAATAACTGATAACTGTTTTAAACCAAATCACAAGCCTCTACATTGAACAGAATGTACAAAATTGGAATAATGTAAGTTAGTGCTTTGTCCTTACAACATTATCTTTATCTGAGCTTTAACCCTCTGAGGTCCAAGGGTATTTTCACATATCTTCTTAAATTTACCTTTTTAGGGTAATTACATAAAACCGATCCCCATGTGTTTCATATCAAAATGTTCAGAACAAACTCAGCTTTCCGTTTAGTGACGCCCACATTTTTGCTAGAACAATGTGTAAAGAGATGATTTGGGGCTAAAGCTGAAATGCTGAGGTTCGCTTTTTGAAAGTCCTCAAATTGCTTTTGACAATAAACCTTAACTTATGATGTGTTGTACAAATTGATTCGGTGCTTGAAATGAGTTTAGCAAAGTCTTAGGTTCACAAAGTACTGTGATATATGATTAAAATAGGAAACAAAATGTCTGAAATGAAATTTTGTAATATCGCTTTTTGAGTAGGAGTGTTGTCAAACATCGTTTCGTCCTCAGAGGGTTAAGATACCACCTGGGACCTGGTTATGTGATCATTCTTAACTTTCACATTGCATCATCACTAATAAAGAAATACAATATCTATTCTCAAACATAGGGATAGTAGTTATTGAAATAGAATGAACGAAATGAACTGTCATTATCAAAAATATTGTCAATTGGTGAATTGACATTTCCCTCTGTTAGCTTTGTAGCCCTTTCTAGGTCAGGACAAATTACACCTTTATCAGTGTTATTGCTGCATGATGATACAATTGAGTAGAGATCTAATCAGAAGAATAACTGAAAACAACTGTACAGGGGGGCAGGACCTTTAGAAATTGAGGATGTAAATTACCTTGATAGTGTCAGGATCCGGCTAAGACTGATTGCCTTTGTGCCACTCTTGTGGCCTTTTTGTGTATTTTGTTGTTATCTGTGCTTGTTGCTGTGTTCCATGTGTTCTGTTGTTACCTGTCTGTCATCTGTCTTTGTTTCCGCCCTTCCCCTTATATGGTCTTTCTCTCTTGTTAGTTTCCCTCCAGTTCTGTTCTCACCTGTTCCCAATTGTCTCGTTAGTTTCCCTCCGTTTCTACTCTCACCTGTTGCTCGTTACTGTTTTGTCCAATCCCCTGTCTTTCTGTTTATTGGTCTGTGTATTTCTACACCCCTGTGTTCCTTTGTCTCTTGTCGGTTCGTCTCTCTCTGTTCGTCTGTAGTTGTGAGTTTGTAGGTGTTGAGTCACAATAAATTGTGATTGTTCTACACTCCTTACTGGAAGAGTCTTGCATTTGGGTCCACCTGCTGAAATCGTGATAGATCACTTTTCTTAAACGTTACTCTCAGTCTGATTGCGACAGTAAGCAGTCTTAAATGTATGACTGTGTTGAATAGCCGTACACATGTTGTTTTGAGTGAAGGCTTCCGCTTACACTTGCTATCACACTTGCTTTGCTGTTTCACTTAGGCTACATAAAAATACGGACTAGAATCCTGGGAAATGTAGGACACAAATTATCGCCTTGCGGTTGTATGTCTCCGCTGACCAGTCAATTTCAGTTTAGATCCATGTCTGTTCAGACTCATGATATATGAAGCCATATTTGAAGGTATTCAGTGTATATTTTGGCAAAACATGGATGCTTCACAAACACCTTCAACACGGATCGATCTCAGAAGATCGATACAATCAGATTAGTGTCACAAACTCAGCATCCGACCAAGCTAAGTCTTTGTCACTGGGGGTCCGGGGCCTTGTTAATGAGACTGACTGCAGAGGTGAAGAAACGTTTTTTATGGCATGAGGTTTTGGTCCTGATGGACTGCAGCTTCCTGCCAGAAGAGAAGGGTTCAAACAGTGTGTGTCCAGGGTGAGAGGGATTGGCTACAGTCTTTCCTGCCCGTCTCAGCGTCCTGGAGGCGTACAGGTCCTGGAGAGACGGCAGATTGCAGCCAATCACCTTCTCAGCAGAGTGGATGATACTCTGCAGTCTGCCTTTTTCCTTAGCAGTGGCAGCAGCGTACCGGATGGTGATGAAGCAGGTGAGGATGGACTCAATGATGGCAGTGTAGAAGTGCATCATCATAGTCTTTGACAGGTTGAATTTCCTCAGCTGCTGCAGGAAGTACATCCTCTGCTGGGCTTTTTTTGGTGAGTGGTCCTGGGAGATGTTGGAGCCCAGAAGCGGAAGGACTCCACAGTGGTGACTTTGGTGACTGTGGAGTCACCCAGGGTGATTGGGGCAGGTGGGGCTGCGTTCCTCCAGAAATCCACATTCATCTCCACTGTCTTCAGAGAGTTTAGCTCCAAGTTGTTCTTACTGCACCAGGTTACCAGATGGTCAATCTCTCACCTGTAGGCGGACGCATCCCCAGGTAATGAGTTCATATTTGAGTTCAAGAGGACATTTATGCCAAATTTGAAAAGATTCCCCCGGCGTTCCTGAGATATCGCGTTCACAAGACTGGGATGGACAGTGACCTGGACTTTTAACCAGTGGATGTTTGTGCCAAATGTGAAGGAATTCCCTCAAGGCATTCCTGAGATTACCTTGCATGCCAACTGAATTATCACAATATCACAAGATCAAGCAAGAATCGTGGGATCACATATCACACGAAAATCCATCTTGTCAGTCTTGAAGTAATATGTTTGTGTCAGAACAGCAGCGGACCGAACCAATAAACATCCTGTGAGGAGCTACTGGCAGCTACGGGCGTGGATGAGGTGTCTGTGACACTGTGTCGTTCAAAACAACAATTGCGAACGTGATAGACAGATGGTTCAACCACCAACTATCTGGTGCGTCAGGTTATCCTGAGATATCACATTCAGAAGAATGGGACGGAGGGACAACCCTAAAACTGCCTCTGGCCACGGCTGTCACTGTGGACAAGCAGTGGACAGTAGTCATATTTTGTGGGAGAGAGGGTGGTTTTATTAATTTTACTTCACTCACTTTCACTTTAATTACACCTTTCACTCCCTCTTCTTTCATTTGAAGGCCATCCATAAAAGTAATTTGATACACCCTAGCGATAATGTCCCTCCTGCCATTACACAGATGGAGCAGGAGATATGTGCGTGTAAGCACAGGTCTCTGTGGGGAAAAGGAGGAACCAATACCCAGGGCCTCACATATCTCTGTACACTGTCTAACCCTGAGGGCTCTGGGAGAACAGCTGCAATTGATAAGCTTCATGTAATTGCTCAGACACCTGCTAGGCATATGTTCAGACAGTAAGAAGACTTGTGCTGGATTAGAATGCTTCTCTCCTTGGAAATCTCTGTTTTGGTATATTCCCATGAGCACTGTCTGGGAAACTGGACCACAGTGTACTGACACCTCGAGTTTGGTTTGAGCTGCTGACTTTTTACAGCTTATCCCTGGACAAACAAATGCTGAAACACACAATACACAGAATAGAATCCCCACAAACTGTCCCTAAAGGCTGCAATGTTTACCACCACAATACGAAAATGAACACCAGACTGACAATTTTACTTTTGTCAAAGCCTTGCCTCCAGGAGGCTAAGATTTACATTTTGACCATGTGACTGCACTCCAGAACAGGTTATGGAAAGGAGTGGGTTTGGCTTTAACAGTGGTGGATCAGAAGTCAGGGGTTTTGACTTAATTCTTAATGATGTGATACACATTCCTGCTGCCAGTGTGATGCTACTCCACTGAATGACTAAACACAACAAACGCTGGCCAAATATGCATAGATCACTCACCACTGCTCATAAAGTGAATTACTGTGAGTGCATGGTAAAAATCGGAACACAATCCACATTAGTGCATTAACATGCTTTACCAAAGCAGAGCTTCTTTTACCTAGGTTAAGACAGCTGGACAGTAAGAATACACAGTTTGAGAGATTTGATTAAAAAATGATGGGGACATGTCACATCTGTCCCAAGTTGAAACAACATCCTTGAGGCTATGGAATCACCTAAACAAGGGGTCTTCCTGTGGGAACATGAATGCACTTAGAAAATCTGATGGCAATTTGTCTATTACATTACACAATAGCTGATGTTTCACACAGTCATAGGTTGTCATTTGTCTGTTTTGATTGGTTGCCAAGCTTCAAGAGGGTGAGTTTTAGCTAATATGAGCCTGTCAGAGGGCAGATGCAAGGATGAGAGTACAGATATGGATGCATGAGAGTGGCGTGCTGCAAATAATAGCATGGAGTAATTTTTTGTTGACCATGATGGACAATAAATGATAACCATCATACAGTACATGAAGATTTATTTTCTGTCTGCCTTTGTTTGTTGATTCAATTACCTAAAACTAACGGTGAGCCCAGTTCAGGGTGGACAACAAAGAAAAAGGGCGTTGGGCCTGGTTCCAACCAGTCAGTTGAGTGTTGCTGGTAACCAAGGCATTCAGTATATGAGGTAGCCAATAGCCTGTTAGTAGCTGGTACAGCTGAAAGACTTAGGGCCCTATTTTAACAATCTGAAACGCAAGTATCAAACTTGAAACGCAAGTAGCTTTGTGGGCGGATCTCTGGCGCTGTTGCTATTATACCAGTGGGATAAATGACTCTTGCGCCTGACACAAATCTAAAATGGATTGGTCTGAAGTAGCTTGGTGTGGTTTGGGCGTAACATGCAATAAACCAATCAGAGCGTCATCTCACATTCCCTTTAGAGCAGGCGCGCTTGTTCCATGGCGGATTGCTATTATGATGGCGGATTTGCCGGGCGCACGCCAGCGGGAGCTGTCCGGGATGTGGCAAAGTAATAAATGTCGACCAAGTCTGGAGAGGATTGCTGCAGCCATGGAGCGTGGGCTTCCAAACGCACCACCTGCTCCTGTTGTGCCCCTTCCTCCTCCCCCCACTCCATCTCTGTCCACCCGCTTCACTAGGAGTGCATCGCGCATTGCCACTCCCGGACCAGATCTATCAGTTCAACATCACGTCCCCTTAAAGGAATACGCCACCGTTTGTTGAAATAGGGTTATTCACCATCTCCTCTATATTTATATAGGTGGGAAAACGCATTTTTGTCTTAGTCCGGTGCCGCCGCTGCTATCTTAGCTTAGCGTAATGAATGGAATCCTTTGATGCCGTTAGCATGTCGTGGCCTGCGTATTCACAACGAGTAAAAATAGCAATGCAAATTAAGACTAGACGATTTCCTAGGCAGATATTGACTTGGGACTATATTGGGTGGAAGTAGGCTACAGCCGAAGCACTGCTACTCGGGCACAGAGATATCGGCAGCCCGCGGGGCTCTGCAGCCGGCAGAAAGTCACCGTCAATACCCACCGCGCAATTGCCTTTGTACACCGATGTATGTATCATTCCTATTTTGCACCCGACGCACAGTGGACATTTCCCTCCACAGACGCAAGTCGGTAAATTAGGGATGTATTTGCGCTCCCGTGGGGCAATTCAGCAAAAAGAAGAGGCGTGTACAGGCGCAAATGTTCCCTGGTGCTATTTTGCAGTTTCAGAAAACAATTCCGCCACAGACCAGGAAAAACCTGGTCTAAAGTCAGTGGCGCTAGTCTAAAGTCAGTGGCGCGTTATTCAGATGCTATTTTAGGGGAGCATGCTTGGCCATAATGTAGCGTGTGCACAACGAGCATACACTTTGCTTCTCTCATCTACACGGACGCAGCAGTTCCCATTTTGGCAAACCATACATAATTACAAGGAAAAGTATTACTGAAAATGCGCTTCAGGTGTTTGGATAGGTCAGGAGGCACTTTACAGTACAGTCCTCAAAAAGTCGCAGCATTCTTTGTGTCTTCTTGTGTTCTACACAATTCCATGAATCATGGATGTCAATGACATAAATGAGGAAATATTAAGGGGATTAGAGGACTTAAGGAGACGTGATGTTGAACTACGGTGGGATTGGACACTCTGGTGGGATCTGGTCCGGGAGTGGCAATGCGCTCCAGGTGGAGCGGGTGGATGGAGATGGAGTGGGGGGAGGAGGAAAGGGCACAACAGGAGCAGGTGGTGCGTTTGGAGGCCCACGCTCCATGGCTGCAGCAATCCTCTCCAGACTTGAGGAGATGAGCCCAAGAGGCCGCAGCAACATCGCCACCCGGTCAAGACGGGCATTTATTACTTTGCCGCATCCCGGACAGCTCCCGCTGGCGTGCGCCAGGCAAATCCGCCGTCATAATAACAATCTGCCATGGAACAAGCACGCCTACTCTTAAAGGGAATGTGAGATGACGCTCTGATTGGTTTATTGCACATTACGCCCAAACCACTCATTTATCCCGCCGGTATAATAGCAACAGCCGAGATCTGCCCCCAAATCTACTTGCGTTTCACGTTTGATACTTGCGTTTCAGATCGTTAAAACTAATGACTCCTCCCCTGTTCCGGAGCGGATCCGCAGACGTTCTGCAACCGGTGGAAATTGGGAGTAACATGGCTTTACTATATTACGTGAGCATTGCTGTCACCCTGAATATCCTGCCAAACCCCATTAAAAAAAACTGGCAGTTCAGTAAAGCATTGCTTGATATGTCTATCTTGGGGGTACAACCGATCACCAAACTCACGGTTTAGATCACAGTTTTGAGTTACGGATCGGATACATTTTCAAATCAGCACAAAAAAGGGGAGAATTTAAATGATTTAATAAAAATTTTATAACAATAACATATAACAATAATAACTTATTTCACCAATAAATTGCTGTTAAACAACAAAAACAGATGATAAAAGGGTATTTTACAATAACTACACATAAGCATAAATTATAAAAGGAAAGGCTTTAACCTTAGATCTAATGCAGCTGACAATAAGAAGTTGTTGTCATTGAATGTGATTCAGGGTTTTGGAGAATTGTACAATATCAGTGTTCTGTCTGGTGATAGGGTTAAAGGTTAATGTAAGGATGGGGAAGGGTTTTTTGGATCATGTGGATATACTTTTACTCATTTACTTTACACTACCATGTCATAGGGGGTTTATAAATCCTAGAAGTTATTAAGTTAAAATAGAAAAGTTAACAAGAAAAGATGCAGGTAGTAGGAAGACAACACATTTTTCTCTTTGAGTTTGGTTTTTGGACTGTGGTATTGTCTAAATGTTTTCACACCTGCTCTGCTACATGAACAGCAGCAATTACTTATGTTGACAGACTTCCTTTCAAAAACCAGAGGAAGCCATTAATCAATGCTTCTTAAAGTACAACAAGAGCACAGGTGCTGTTCAGAGAGAGAGAGAGAGAGAGAGAGAGAGAGAGAGAGAGAGACAGAGAGAGAGAAAATAGAGCATAAGACCTATGCAAATGAGCTCGCTTTAATTTGCTTGCAAATGGCAAATGATTTTCTACGGCTGACTGACTTATCGGGCTCTGACACGGCGACGTGTGTTGCTCTGTGTCTTCACCTTGGCACCGCAATCACAGGAAACACACACTCACATGCTGTACACTTGCACCCTCTACTCCACACAGCAGCCATTACAGGAGTGGGGGAGGAGTGAGAGTGTTGGTGGTGGGGGACTGCCAAACAAACCCTCCCTGATATAATTAGTTTTCTTCACTGCACCTAATTAACCTTTGTCTGTGTGGCACTTACGCATCTCATTCACAACCCGAGCGCTCTTTCATTAGCAGCGTGTTGTGTTTTTAATGGGTTTTACCAGTCATGGTGAGGTAGCTCTTTGTAATCTTCAAACTGCTTCTGTGGCGCTGTTTGAAGCCGAGGACCGTTGTACGTACAAGCAAAGGAGATGAAGTGGGTTTGGTGATGATTAGATCAAAAAAAGGTTTGTCGTTATGCGGCTTTATGCATATCAAAGGGCAAAGGGTGAGGAGGCGGATCAAACTTTACATGTCGAAGCTGAATACATACACTTGAATGTCCACCATGATCCTCTTGTCCTCCTCAACATGGATTCCCCAAATACAATCCTGGCCTTTATCGTAGGCTTCAGGCCAGTTAGGAGACAGCACCACTCCAGCGGAGTCTGTGATCTCGCCACTACACACAGCTGGAAAACACACACATACACAACCATGGGTATTAAGATGGGCAATGCTGAGGGTACAGTTCATTTAATCAACACACACAGAGCAATTGGGCTGGTTGTCAATGCCATTATTAAAACAATAAAATTGTTAATATCTTACTTTGCTAAATTAGACATTTTTTTTAAAGCTATAGTGTGTAGTTTCTGTCCCCCTGATGAGGAATTCTAAGTAATTTCTGCGAGTTAAGTTTCTGCGAGTGAAAGTCAATAAATACAGAGTGTTTTGTGAAGCTAATAGTCTTAATTAACTTTGTATTAACTAATTTGGCAATGGCTTGAATGTAACGGACATTCATTAATATAAGAAAGTTATGCACTAAAGCTATAAATAAAAGTGAGTAAATGTGTGTGAATGTTTTTCTGATGAGCAGGTGGCACCTTGTGGCCTCAGCCAGTGTATGAATGTGTGTTAATGGTTCCTGTAAAAGCGCTTTGAGTAGTTGTCAAGACTAGAAAAGCTCTATATAAATACAGTCCATTTACATTTACATACACGCACATACGGACCTCTGCAGGCAGGCTCTGTCTCGTTCCACTGGGGATAGTTGGGGTCCATGCATTCAATGGTGACAGATCCCTGTTCCAGAGTATAGCCGGGGTCACAGGCAAACTCCACTACAGCACCCACTGCCCAAGTGTTGTCGCTACTGGTCAGGTTACCATACTTCACGAAGGGTTCGTAGCAGTGGCCTGCTGCAAAGCCTGTGATACAAAAGACATTTTCAGTGGTAGAAAGGACTGAGCTTCTATCAAAAAGAAAGTGAGGAGCTATGCTTGCCAGATGAGTTAACATCCCCATCAATTATATGAATAGGAGACCACATGACTTTTATAAAAATCTGTGTCGGTAATTTGTTATTTTATTGTTTTCTTTTCTTGAAAAAATCTTGCATTTATAAAAACATTTGGCTAATTATCAAATTTATTTCTAGGCCCCTGGTTTCCTGTATGGTCTAGTAAGGGAAATGTTGTAATAAAACAAATATATCAAGCTGTGTGACAGAGAAATGTTTCACAACTAATGCAAAAATATCAATCTGTACAGCTATAGAAAAATTTGGTGTTGTGTATTTAAAATATAGCAATTCACCACGGTGGAAATGGTTTGTCAAGATAAAGGAGGAGCCAACAAATCTGTTAGAGACTCGCTAAACAGCGTAATGTCGTGTTAATGGCCATAACGAGGTCCGTTGCTCCCTTTGGACTTAATCTCATTTGTGGCAGTGAAGCAGAGGCCTAAGAAGATTACACTGATTGTATTTCCAATTGGTCCTCGTGGACCAGAGAAGAGCTGCCGATCGGAGTGCTGAGACAAATGTGAGGGCAAAAGATAAGGGAAGCTAAGTTATATCTCACCCTAGCCATTAGATGAAACTTAATATGAAATACAAATGCACATAATATAGATTCTAATGTATAAGGTTATGCAGGTAGAAGCTGCAAGTTAATATTGTGTACCCAAAAGATTCCTAAGCACCATAAGCAAAATGCATTAAGTTGTTCTAAGATTTATTGGGGGGGGGGGGTCTACTGAGAACATTCATTAAATGGCTAAAAAAGCAACAGATTTGAAAGACAAAAAAGTAAAGAGAGGTATAGATTTTATGGATGTGTTTAAACGCACCCAATAATGTTTTTTATTACAAAAACTGCAATTAAGGCCACATTAAAAGTGAAAAATGGCTTCTGATCAGTTTTAGTCTATCACTCCATTCTGTTTTACCTAGGTTTCCTCCCCTTTGACCAAATTAGGATTTTTAGCCATGCTAGTGGTATGGCTCTTGGGATGGCAACATCAGTGGGTTGGTGTGTTGGTCAGTCTGTTGGTCCACCACTCTGGTCCAGACTGGAGTATCTCAATAACAATAAGGTAGGTTGCCATGCAATTTTGTACAGACATTCATGGTCCTCAGGAGATTAATCCTACTGACTTAGGAAACCCCCTGACACCTATTTAATGTTTAATATTTCTTTTATTTGCCAAGTACATTTAAACATATGAGGAATGGATCCTCTGCATTTAACCCATCCTAGTCTTGCATGTCCAGCTCTATGTCCACAGCGCTGCGGAGTAAGGTCTGGCTACACCACGCATACATTCTGGGATAGAAGAAAAAACTCTCTGGGTTGTTTGAATTTCTTAAAAAAAACTTCAGAGCAGAGTGGAGAAAGGACCGCAATTTTTCTTCATGTCTCATTCACCGGTAAGCAAACACCTAATATCATACCGAATATTTAAAACAAACGTGACTCCTGTAAGCAATGTGGCGACGACGTGCAGTGGGCTCAGGCTGGTACACAGGAGGGGTAGAGTACGTGCAGCGAGGCAAGGAGGCATTTTATTTGTTCTTTCAAAGCTGACCGTGAGGCAGTGATTGGTGGGCGTTTTTATAAAATTACAGCAGCTACAGATGATGGATCAATTTCTTGTCTTCTTGTCTTCAGAGCCCATCTGATATTTATTGCTGTATAAAAAAGTGTATATTGGGAAAAGTTCTTGACCTTAGGAACAGTAGACTAGATTATGTATGTCAAAACCCAGACATCTCGTCAGCCTGAATCCCTGAGTGAGACTACAAGAGAAGAGCACATGCATTACAGTGGGGCAAAAAAGTATTTAGTCAGCCACCAATTGTGCAAGTTGTCCCACTTAAAAAGATCAGAGAGGCCTGTAATTTTCATCATAGGTACACTTCAACTATGAGAGACAAAATGAGAAAAAAAATCCAGAAAATCACATTGTAGGATTTTTAATGATTTAATTGGTAAATTCCTCAGTAAAATAAGTATTTGGTCACCTACAAACAAGCAAGATTTCTGGCTCTCACAAACCTGTAACTTCTTCTTTAAGAGGCTCCTCTGTCCTCCACTCGTTAGCTGTATTAATGGCACCTGTTTGAACTTGTTATCAGTATAAAAGACACCTGTCCACAACCTCAAACAGTCCCACTCCAAATTCCACTATGGCCAAGACCAAAGAGCTGTCAAAGGACACCAGAAACAAAATTGTAGACCTGCACCAGGCAGGGAAGACTGCATCTGCAATAGGTAAGCAGCTTGGTGTGAAGAAATCAACTGTGGGAGCAATTATTAGGAAATGGAAAACATACAAGACCACTGATAATCTCCCTTGATCTGGGGCTCCACACAAGATCTCAACCTGTGGGGTCAAAATGATCACAAGAACGGTGAGCAAAAATCCCAGAACCACACGGGGGGGACCTAGTGAATGACCTGCAGAGAGCTGGGACCAAAGTAACAAAGGCTACCATCAATAACACACTACACCGCCAGGGACTCAAATCCTTCAGTGCCAGACATGTCCCCCTGCTTAAGCCAGTACATGTCCAGGCCCGTCTGAAGTTTGCTAGAGAGCATTTGGATGATCAGAAGAGGATTGGGAGAATGTCAGATGAAACCAAAATAGAACTTTTTGGTAAAAACTCAACTCATCTTGTTTGGAGGAGAAATAATGCTGAGTTGCATCCAAAGAACACCATACCTACTGTGAAGCATGGGGGTGGAAAAATCATGCTTGGGGCTGTTTTTCTGAAAAGGGACCAGGACGACTGATCCGTGTAAAGTAAAGAATGAATGGGGCCATGTATCGTGAGATTTTGAGTGAAAACCTCCTTCCATCAGCAAGGACATTGAAGATGAAACGTGGCTGGGTCTTTCAGCATGACAATGATCCCAAACACACCGCCCGGGCAACGAAGGAGTGGCTTTGTAAGAACCATTTCAAGGTCCTGGAGTGGCCTAGCCAGTCTCCAGATCTCAACCTCATAGAAAATCTTTGGAGGGAGTTGAAAGTCCGTGTTGCCCAGCGACAGCCCCAAAACATCACTGCTCTAGAGGAGATTTGTTTTTTTCTGGATTTTTTTTTCTTCATTTTGTCTTTCATAGTTGAAGTGTATCTATGATGAAAATTACAGGCCTCTCTCATCTTTTTAAGTGGGAGAACTTGGACAATTGGTGGCTGACTAAATACTTTTTTGCCCCACTGTGTGTGATATACCAGTGAAAAATAGTATTACATACCTTGGAATCCATATCTCTAAAATTTAAAGGAACGACAAAAGAATTTTTAAGCCCAAAAAACTAAAAATATATTCAATATTTGTTACGTTTAGTGGTGCAGGTTGGCCAGTTTGTTTTTGGAGCCTGGTCTGTCTACAGAGACCGCTGTGTTTTTTTTTGTTGTTTTTTTTAACAGTGTTTTCAGCGGATAGGCAGCTAGCAGATAGAGGAGATGTTTGCTGTATGTGACAAAAAATGCTGTAGCCTAAAAAAAACACGTCACATCGCTTAGAGCCCCTCTAACTAAATTGAAATGCTAGCTCAGCGGTTCTCAAAGTGTGGGGTGCGCCCCACTGGTGGGGAATAGAGACGTGACAGGTGGGGCGCGCCAAACTGGAGTAAATTTCCTTTTTATGCCTTTATATCTTTATCCAGAAATCCCAACTGTCCAGGAAGTTCCGGGAGTCTCCCACATATTCCTTGACGCCCGCAAATGAGATCAAATCTCCCGGAATCTGGAGCAAGACCGCGCACTCGACTAGAGAGTGTCTGTGTGTGTGCGTGTGTGTGTGTGTGTGTGTGTGTGTGTGTGTGTGTGTGTGTGTGTGTGTGTGTGTGTGTGTGTGTGTCAGGGTACCCGCGGGGTCGTCTCAAATTAAGGCCTTAAAAGCCTTGAATTTGGTATACAAAGTCTTGGATTTCGTTACAAATAATTTCGATACCGTAACAAAATAGCGGTTAAACTGATCGGAGGATGTGCGGAATGTGTCGGTGTGTCGAGCCTGGCTGGCCACTCGGCGCCTTCAGACAAAGCTCAAGATAACAGGCTAATTATTAGCTAGTCAAACACCGAGCGGCTCCATTAATCTGCTCGGTGCGTCTTATAACAAACGGAGCGAGCAGATGCCGGACTCTAACATCTGTTGATCCGTGCAGGACTTCACTGTGAGCAGACTGTTTAGAGACGATGTGACCGGCAGGTAACGTTAAAGGTTCGCTGCTACTGTAGCAGAGCTGCAAGTAAACCAGGGCTCTCAAGTGTCACACATTGAGCGTGACTGCAGCGCCCAGAAGTTTTCTGGCGAGCCGCTCTCACTATGGAACTGACAGGAATCAAGCGTGGCTCCCCTGGAGCTCTTAGTCAAGCCTGCCACTTATCAGCCAATCAAAAAAATAGAAAGGGGCTATACATATACAATAGCCAATCAGAAAATAGCACTTTTGTATCTGGGTAAGATTTAACGCAACAACCAATGAGAAAAAAGCATAGAGCAGCGTACGGACACTTCCCTAAACGTTCCCAAACAGGGCTCTGAGTCTGTCAGAGGGTCTGAGATCTACTGTATCAGCACAGCAATCACGTAATGCACAGCAGACTATGATGCAGGTAGATTATTTTATAGTTTTTTTTTTAGGTACTTTATTTTTCTCAAAATATCACGACTCCTTCAAATCTCAAAGAACACAGATATATTTTGAATGTGCACAAAGTTTTGAACATTAGCAGAAATCTTGCTCAAAACACATCTGAAATATTACAATCCAGGGGTGTATTAATTCATTAAAATTAATGAATTTATCATTGAGGTGAATAATTGTCATATGCGCATTTAAGGAGGTTACTTCCTCAACAAAAGTTGTCACAGCCTGTCCTTAAAACTTAAGAGCCCTGAGTAAATGCTGTACTGAGCTGTGTGTTTTCAGTGTTAAACACAGCTGCAGCTATTCATGCACGACTGTTGTTGGTGATCTCCAGAGGTGGAAGACTTACTCACATCATGTATTTCAGTAAAAGTAGAAAAAACTGTGTTGTAGAGTTACAAATTACTTGTCAGTTACAAGTCCTGCATTCAACATTGTCCTTAAGTTAAATATACTGTACTTAAAGTACCAAAATTATGCAGTGTAATATATCTTATTTTATTGGATTATATTATATTATTATGCCACATCATATCTCTTTGAGATGGGCTTTTCAGCTGTTGCTTCACTGAAAACAAAGTACAGATCTCAGCTGAACATTGAGCATGACGTGGCAGTATCAAGCCTGCAAACCCAGTTTGAGAAATCGTCCAATGCAAAACAGGCTCATTGCAGCCACTAATGCAGGGATAAATAGACCTCACTTGCCAAATGGATTTCTCTTCTTTTCTTTTTTTAACAGATTGCAAAGTGGCACTTTCTATTTTTGAACTTGATACAAATTTTAACACAGCTGTAATTTTATTTTCTTTATTTTTGAACTCGCTGTTATTGGATGTAGATTGTTAGTTTGTATTTAGATACAACTTGTTACTATACTGATACTAGTTGTTCAATAAATTGGAACAGTTTAAGCTTGTTGCGTATTTCATTAGCATTGTGTTGGGCCGATGGGGGCAGGTGGGGCTTTAAAATTCCATCTTGTCCAAAGTGGGGAATGACCGAAAAAGTTTGAGAACCACTGTGCTAGCTCAATTATAGGACTGATTGAGGATAAATGTAGTAGGACATATTGAAATTGTAAATTGAACCTGTGTTTCATTTGAAAGCTAAGGAGAAAGCTAACTAGCTAAGGTATTACATTTTGTGTTGATGCTAAGAAAAGTAGAAAAAGCAAAAGCTGTAGAAAAGCAAAATAGAGAAACTAAAAAAAGAGAGCTATTTTTGCATATTAAAAAATAAAGATTCTGCTGAGCAAAGCTGCACTGAACGCAAGCACTCGTCTCCTGTCTAATATTTTCTCCTGTTTTACAGGAATTCTTATCTACTTACGGGTTCTCAATCTGAGACCTATAACATCTGCCTTAATTAATACAGAAGTTCCACCTTTTAGAAACCTGCCAAAATTCTAATAACAATTTTCTTCCAGTCCTCAGATCCCTCCCACCAATGCCTTTTTTCTTTTCACTGTTTGAAAGGGTTTGGAGCTTTTTACTGCTTTAATACAGTTTACATTATACAGTCTTTTGGTGGTCGTATACCCTTGATTACCTGAATTTCATCTTTGCTCGAAGAATGGTGTCTCCAGCCATTCACTCTGCAGTAAGCTACTGTGTCTAATTTGTGACATCAATCAAACACCCTGTCATCTCGTCCTATACTGGAATTATCCATAGCTCTGGTGCTTACCTTGGTACCTGATGGCAATTCCAGTGGATGTGCCAGTAGCATCTGAAGTCAGCTCAATGAAGAGGTGCCTGGACGTGCTGAGTAGACCTTCATTGGGAAGATATTCCACCTCATATGAATCATACAGGGCAGCTGCATCTATGCTGTTACCATTTTTGATCAGCAGCCTAGAGGAAAGGGAACAAAGAATCATTTAGCAGGGTTCTTCCTGCTGATAACATCAAGACCATGGGCTACTTTGGAATTTAAAGGACCACTCCTACTTACTAAAGAACTGTATTTTTTTTTTTGTATACTGAAGCTGCACTATTGTTATTGCCAGTTGATCAAATGACTGTGTTAATGTGAAAGGAGTTTATCATAGTGATGAACCCACACAGAATATCACCAGCTCTGCAAATCTACAGAGCTTTGTCCGCTTCTTTTACTTCTGGTTTGGGATTTACAGCTACCTTTGCTCTGATAAACCAGGATACCAGCAGCAGCAGGCAGCTGCTTTCAGTGAAAAAGCTCCAAAACCCACTGAACACTACATGCACCAACCACCTACGTGCACAAACCAGCAGAAGTTAGTGATTAGCTGGTGAACATCTGGAGCATTTAGCAGCTAAAGAGGAGACCAAAACAGAGCTTAAGGGTGAGTGAACATTGGACTTTTATTCATATGTTCAACACAAACACAACTCCAAATGAATACTAATGTTGCTTTATGTCTGCTGGATCGGTAAATAGGCAACTGTTATCTAACATGATCACCATATACTGTAGTGGGAAAGTACAGTACTGCTGATACAAGTTTAATCAGGAAGTTCGTGTGTGAACTATGAAGGATGTCTTCAAAGTTTAATATTTTACCATTCACCTTTGTTTTCTTTTCTACAGTATTTGCCTAACATGGAGGTTTGTTTACAACCCGTGTGATCATGTTTCCAGATGAAGGTACTGAAGTTGGTCACTACAATTTTATTATTGCAGGAATGACGACCAAAACCACCGAAAATAAGACCCAAGTCAAAATATAAAACAGACACACCCTTTAATGAATCCATTTACTATTATTAACTTGACCCTTTAAAAGGAGTCATGCCCATACAGAACCAATCTTCAGGCTTTGTAAAATTGTCAACTGTGACCCAGCTGAGGCTTCATGGTGTATTGTCATCTGCAGTTGGGAGCTCTATTAAGCAGTCAGAGTCAGTGTTGATACTCTGCATGTTACAGCGCTCCACCTGTGGCTCTGTTCCATCACGGTTCCAAGGCATGAATTGGCCATCGGGGGTACCGGGAGATTTCCTGGTGGGACGGTCTATTTGTGTTGGGCTGAATGGGCTGCACTCCTATTTTTTATTTTTTAATAATAATAATAATAATGCAATTAATATTAAGAGTTTAAACTATATATGGAGATACAACATATACTATTATATTCTTGCTAAGTGATCCATTAGTGAAATTCCCTGCTATTCTCCTAAAAAGACCCAGGAGAAGAAATCCTTTCTGAAAGAACTTGTAGTGAATAAAGGCTTTTGAGTTTAATGTATCTACTACATATTTCCCTACTTTCCAAAAAAATTCCAGACTCTTCCATAAGAGTATGCTTATTCTAAGAGCACAAACTGGGAACACGCATTTCCTTTTAAGTTTAGGAAAAATATTGTGGTTTGGATTAAAACAATCCCAAGGAACAAGCATTTCCTGGGTTAAAGTCTTGCCACCATCCACCCAGAACTCCTCCCTACGCAGCCAGCTGCGTTCTTAAACAGCAGCAAGTCAATGTGGTGCATACAGCAAAAATAAATAAATAAATGGAACTCATACGAATTACAGTGCTTAACCTTTCGTAGTTTTCGAACGTATGGTTCATGAGAACATACTGCAATAATGAGTCCCATGAATGGTAAAGTGGTGCATCTATTGGTGGAGCCAGTAATCCATCAAAACACTTTTTTTTTTTCATTCAGTCCTCTGTAACGAGAGCCCCATGCTGCTAAAATGACACTCTGCTGTCAGCGCTATGAGCTGCGCTGACAGCAAGTTGTAACCCTGCAGAGTCCTCAGAAAAGATGTTATACAGAGACGAAGCAGAGGGTACGAAGCACGAGAGGCCTGATTGAACATAAGTGAAGGGACATGCCCAAGTAAAGAAGAAGGTAATACATCACTGTTAACAGAGTATAACAGTGTATATATACCATGAGACAATAGACTGGCCTGTAGCATATATGTCCCCCGGGAGATACTGTGGGATGTGCTGCGGGAGTCTCTTCTTCTTGTCAGGATGTACAACTCTGAAGTGAAGTTTTGACCATCATGTCACACTCATTTTCGGCCAGATGTCCGTTAAATGTAAATGGACCGTATTTATATAGCGCTTTTCTAGTCTTAACGACTACTCAAAGCACTTTTACATAGTACAGGAACCATTCACACACATTCATAGAAAGGCCGAACGCAAATGGAAACGGGACAGGTTAACTGTCTCTTTCCATATGTTCAAAGACTCTTTTACAGCATACCAGAATGCTGCTAAGTTAGCTAAAGCTGCATATTTTTAGAATTTAATTGAATCCAAACACTCTAATCCAAAGGTCTTGTTTTCAGTCATTCAGTCAGTTGTAAATCCACCTGTTAAATTGTCTGTTGCCTCAGAGGCTCTATGTTAAGACTTCCAGAGATTTTTTTCAAACAAAATCACTTAATTAAGACTTAGTGTCTGTTCTAGTGTAACTCTTCCCCCAATCATGTCACTTGCTGCTGGCGTTTGGGAGGTTTTTGATCCTATCAACCTCCAGACACTGAAGGATGTGAGCGTCAAGCTAAAACGTTCATTTTGCCCTAATGATATCATTCAGCCGAGATTTCTCAAATGAATCATCAACTCTGTGGGTCCAGGTATGGTATTTCTTATTAACAAGTGCCTCTATACGGGTTCCGTTCCGGCCAATCTTAAAGTGGCTACGGTCACTCCCCTACTCAAGAAGCCTTCACTGGATCCTTCTGTTTTAAAAAATGACCGGCCTATCTCTGTCTTTCCTTTCATTTCTAAGTTATTGGAGGAAATCGGGTTGGATCAACTTCAACGCTTCTTGTCTAATAACTGTATTTATGAGGTTTTTCAATCTGGGTTTAGGACTGCCCATAGCACTGAGTCCAGTCTTACCTTTCTGACAGAAGGTTCTTAGTAAAGATGGGTAATTTCTCCAGCTCCATGGCACCTCTGACCTGTGGTCTTCCACAGGGCTCCATTCTGACTCCCTCTCTATTTTCTCTATACATGCTGCCTCTGGGCGCTATTTTAAGAAAACATTATGTATTATTTCATTTTTACGCGGACGCCCCCCAAATTTACATGCCAATCAGGAGAAATAACCCGGCAGCGTTAAACTCTCTCCTGCTATACTTAGAGGAGGTGAAGGCATGGCTGTCTCAAAATTTCCTCTATTTAAATGATGATTAGACCGAGGTCATTGTTTTCAGTGAGTGAAAGGTCCCAGTGCACAAGCCTAGACTTGGGGAGTCTTTCTGCTTTTAAATCTGCAGGAGTGCGGAACTTGGGTGTTCTCGTGGACCAGTCCTTAAAATTTGATAAACACATCTCATCTGTAATCAGCTCCGGTTTCTTCCAGCTTTGTTTACTGTCTAAAATCAAAGGCTTTCTCACCCCAATAACTCTGGAAATGGCGGTTCATGCATTAATCACGTGTCGGCTAGATTATTGCAATTCACTCTACTGTGGTATATCTCCTTCTCAAATTGCCCATCTTCAGTTAGTCCAAATTGCTGCGGCCAGACTTATCCTTAACTGTCGCAAATATGACCATATCTCTCCTATTCTTAAATCTCTACACTGGCTGCCCGTTCAACAGAGAATAGATATCAAATCTCTGGTGGATTTATGAGGACTATGGTTAACTGCTCATCAGATCTCTGCAGGGTAAATCCAGACAGCTAGCTAGACTATCTGTCCAATCTGAGTTTTCTGTTGCACGACTAAAACGTACACGTCCACCAACACAAGTTCCTTCCTGAGGCTATTTTGAAGAGGGACCATCATTGCGTCGGGTGCTTAGCGCTGCCCATGACGATTGTGATTGGTTTAAAGAAATGCCAATAAACCAGAACATGTTTTTCTTCCATCCCAGAATGCTGTGTGGACTAGCCAGATCCTCCTACACGGCGCTGTGGAGGAAGGTCTGGCAATATGAGCCTATGTCACACTAAAACTCTCCACTGATACCATTCACTGCAGATAATTTTCTACAGCTTTTATCGCTCTCTTGTTTGATTGCCAATGTGAATATCTTTTAACACAGATCCTGGTACTTAATATTACATGATGTTGTTTGAGAAAGAATGTACAAAAATGTCAATATTTCCATGTACTAAAAATATATATATATTCGAAATTCATTATTAACGCAAAAATATAGATTTTTATTGCCACACTATGGACGTTTAGTAGACTCACGAAACTTGGTACACATATGTAACATGTCAAGATGTACAAAACAGGAAGTCTGCCATTTTCATTTCAAAGTTTGAAATTAGTGTGATTTCGGCCATTTCCACATGTCGTACTTTAACGAACTCCTCCTAGAGATTTCATCCGATCAACTTCAAATTTGGTCTGTACCATCTTAAGACATTAAAGATGTAAAGTTATTAAAAGAAAAACTTTTCATCATAAGGCGTGGCTGTGGTGGGGCGGCCAGTTTGTGCGTTTCGCCATCAAAACAGGAAGTGGGTGTAACTTGAGTGTACATTGTCCAATTGGCTCGAAACTTTTCAGGATTCATAAGAGTCAAACCCTGAGGACAATTAAAGGCCCGCCCCCTATGTTCAAGCCACGCCCCCTTTCATACATGCTGACCCATCTAAGGTAGAGTCTTGTGTGAGGTATCATTGAACTCAGCAAAGAGTTCCTTTTTAATTGGGGCCCGCCCCCTATTATTTAGCCACAGCTAATGAACTGTATGACGTAGAGTCAGGTGTGAGGTATCGTTGAACTCAGGGGGAGTTCCCTTTTCATTGGTGACGATTTGCGGTGTCTGAGTGCTGTGCAAATGCACAGTTGCAAGGAGCGGAGTCCGCCAGTAACCCCGACGCGCGCAGAGGCGCGAGGGCCCGTCCATCGCTGCTTGCAGCTTTAATTCAAGTTGAAATCAACTACTCTCCGACCTTTAAAAAAAAATCGGTGTATTTATTAGATGAATATAAGTCAAGGCTGAAAACTGAAGAAATGAATTTAATTTACGGTTGCTAGGCAACGGTTCCAGATTAAGTTATTTCAACGAAAATACAATTACATTGCGAGTTTAATAACCAGTTTTTTATGTTTATAATGTCCAACCATCGTAATACAAATCCTGAATGTCCTGCTTACCGATCATCATCCTCAGCCAGTGCCACCTTCTCAAAGTGTATATGTAGTCTGTGGCCCTGAGGGGCCTCCAGTAGCCAGTGGCAGGTCAGGTTGTTGCTGTAGTTGCTGGGAAACCCAGGAGAGACGATCCGACCGACTGTGACGTTCCTCATCAAACCACCACACGCAGCTGAGAGAGAGGAGGAGGGAATGTGAAGATGAAATGCAAAACTGCACTCAATTCAATTTCAGTTTAATTTAATTTATAGTATCAAATCATAACAAGAGTTATTTTGAGACACTTTACAGGTACAGTAGGTCTAGACCACACTCTATAATTTACCAAGACCCAAAAATTCCAGTAATTCCCCCAAGAGCAAGCATTTAGTGGCGAAGAAAAACTCCCTTTTAGGCAGAAACCTTGAGTGGTGAGGAAAACTTCCTTACAGGGAGAAACCTCAGACAGACCCAGGCTCTAGGTAGGCGATGTCTGATGGTGCCAGTTGGGGGTATAATTAACAGTGGCAATTATAGTCACAATAAAGACCATAGACAACTTTATTTGGCCAAATAAAAAGGTTATTTCAGTATTTTTAAACCTGGACCCCTATTTTCCTTTTTTTATGTCTAAGTGACTGATGGGAACAACAATCTCTGACATTGGTCCAGTACTAAGCGAGACCACTGCAGTCAGCAGTGGCGAAAGAATCTGCAAGGTGACATTAATGGGCAATTGTGCACCTTCAATATACGTCCACTAAAAGTGCGGTGTGTTACCGCTGACAGGCTCAGATTAATATTCTAAGTGTCTGACAACATTATGGAAAGGAACCCTACAGAGTTTACTCCCCGGAGTCCTTATGTTTCTTCATAGCATAGCTCTGCGATTCTCTGCATTTCCCAGCCGCATCCTGCTGCGTACTGCTGCACCCGCCGCATCCACCCCGTGCTCTGCAGCGCCACGTTACATCCCGCAACGCCCTGCTGTGATGCTCCTATGCACAGAGTAGTCAGGATCCGGTATAGGAGACTGCACTACTCAGTATGACACGATGTGCCCTGCTATGACATGAACTTCCACGATAACCTTCGAAGTCACTGTGACTTCTAATGTGACTGTTATCACCACTGTTCATCACGCCCCCAACCGGCCCGTCAGACACCGCCTACCAAGAGTCTGGGTCTGCCGAGATTTCTTCCTAAAAGGGAGTTTTTTCTTGCCACTGTCGCAATAGCCACTGCTAATGCTTGCTCTTGAGGGAATTACTGTAATTGTTGGGGTTTTGGAATTTATAGAGTGTGGTCTAAACCTACTCTATCTGTAAAGTGTCTCAAGATAACTTTTGTTATGATTTGATACTATAAATAAAATTGAATTGAATTGAATTGAATAGATAGATCTTTTTGTTAAAGAGTAAGATCCTTTTTGTTTGACATGAAAAAAATCATCAACACTAAACCCAACAGACATGTAAATAATCAGTACTTTTAGCGTGTATAGAGCCAGCCTATTTCCACATATAAATGTGTGAATTAAGGGTTTATTCCAACCAAACCAGAGTGGTGATTGGTGGAACAGTGGAAAGACGAACCAAGGCGGCTTTTGATAGTTTTATTTTTCTGTTGACTTTAAAATTAAAAAATTACTGCCAACAACGTTACATTGCAGCTTTCGCAGCGGTCTTGCTTAATACTGGACTAATTTCAAAGATTGTTGTTCCCATCAGTCACTTAGACACAAAATTGTTAAATAGGCTCCAGAACAAAAAACCCAGAATTAACCTTTAAACTGTCAGTATAGAGAAATAGGAAGTAACCAGAAAGGCCAGAAAGGACATGGATGGCATTATTGCTGTGGTACTATAAAAACACCATACTGAATGTATCAAGACAACAGGTAAATAGAAAATATTTTGGATTGCATTGACATCAAAAAAGCATCAACAGCAAATAAAAAAATCTCACTAAAATACAAGACTGGTAAGGTGGACTGACAGACAAGTACTTTTTGGTAAATGTGCTAAATTTCAGGCAATCTGTTAAACAGTCTGTGGTGTCTACAATGTGAATTCTTGGATAGTTAATGTTAATCTGCACTTTTCTGTAATGTCCCAGCCATCTTTGTTTCTAAAGTGTACTGAATTGGCATATCACAGCCCATTTGAGTCTATAATCAAAGACTCACAGTAAAGCTTTCACTTTATTGAATACAACAGTTCTAACAGGTATCTGTAGAACATGACATTAGTCCATTACAATACAACTGAGAACATGATTGATGCAAATATTGATAAAAGCAAATACCTTAAATTAAAAAGTATGGCGTTTCAGAAACAGATACACGTTGAGCAGATAAGCCTCTGTGTAAGCTCGTAGCTCATCTGTGGAGGCGACGGCGGCACTGTCTTGCTCGATGATTAATAAAGCTTAAAAACCACTTGAGGATGTAACTGAGGACTCTTTATTTGTTTAATAATTCTGCATATCCTTCCAAAAATAATGTTCCTGTTACTCAGAATAATCCACATCTTTCATTGGAACTGCTTTCCACCAAATACATAAGAAAGCTGTTGTTGTATGCACAACAATTTGTATGATATCCTACGAAATTAGGCTACCTCTACCTGGTCTCATGACAGTTAAGGTTAGCAGTCTTTTGAGTTACATTTAGCCAAGAAAAGCTGACTGTGAGCCGTGTACAGAGCACCATGAGGGGACGGTCATTTTAAGAGGCCGTTACAGTTGAGTTTAGCCGACAAAAGTTGACAGTCATGGGGCGATTAGGATTAGAAAAAAAGATTGTGGGGGACTTCTGGTGTAGCGGTGCGATGGAGTAGTCACATTTTTCCTTACTTATATTTAACTATATTTGGCAGCACCTCGCCACAACAAGAGGATGTCCAGCAAGTCGAAGAAAGATGAACAGAAGAGGGGTGACTTGTTATTGGGCGCCATAGTATCCATGCTAACGGATATGTTAGCCGAACACAAGGCCTCACTCTTGGCTGAATTCAACACAGCGTTTTCCAAACTCAAAGGCGAAGCTAGATAACATCCAGACTACTGTATTGGATGACCAACAGTGTCTTTCATCATTGGACACATTCGCCAACACCAGAAGCCAGGACATGAAAACTGTGGAGGCTAAGCTAGCTACGGTGTCTAAGGTAAGGTAAGGTAACTTTATTAATACCCAAAGGTAGATTTGGCTTACAGTGGTAAGAGGTAAATGCTAGGCTGCAAGCTAAACTTATTGATCTGGAAAACAAAAGCAGACGAAAAATTGAGAACATTGAAGGTGCTCAGCCGACAGCTTTTTTTTCTCAACTTCTAGTTGACGTTTTTGGCGACTATATACTGGTTTCAGCCCCGGAGCTGGAACAAGCTCATCACATGCTAGCTCAGAAACCAGGCCCTGGTTGTGATACGGTTCCACAGATTTCAGATCCGTGAGTTGGTTGTGTGCGAGGCTCGAAGGCTGCGGGGCAAGCTGCAATACAAGGGTTCCCCGATCCACATCTTTGAAGATTACTCTCCTGAGATGTGCTGAAAGAGCTCTACAACCTGGGCCTCAGGCCCACTCTGCACTACCCGGCCAAGCTGTTCATTAGGACCGGAGAAAGATTGAGATGCCGGCTCACTTCCCCGAAGGCTGCTCAGGATTTCATCTCTTCTCAGCACCGACACAGTTCGGGACCCACGGAGGATTGAACTTGCCTGGCGACGGAGCAGCAAGTTAAGATATGTGCCCGAATAGCTGGTTTTTGCTAGCCTCATGCCTGCATGAGGGGCTAATGTAGCTTGATGGCTCTTGACAGCGTGCCACTGTTAGCACCCTGATGGCCGTTTTGTTGTAGTTGCTGGCAAATTGCAAAACACACCCGTCATTTTGGCCAGCGTCTACGGCCCCAACTGGGATGACGATCAATGACGGCACATTTATATAAAAAATTTTCACATTGCTCCCAAACATTGAAAATCATCATATGATTGTGGGTGGAGATTTTAATCTGGTCCAGGACCCTATACTGGACAGATCGTCGAACAAACTGTACTCCATAACTAAATCAGCCAAAACTCTGTATGCCTTTGCCAAACGACTTGGGCTCACTGATCCATGGAGGCACACGTCTCCCACCACACCTACACTCGTATAGACTTCTTTCTTCTAGACCAGGGGTTTTCAAATTGGGTGAATGTGATTCTCCCCTTAGAGTAGGTAAGGACAGCCGAGCCCCCCCTTCCCCAAAATCCCGTCCACCTGCCCTAACCCACACACGCCTCTGCAGTAAATGCCATCTTTTGTGTGTTTGATGAGTTTCAATAATAACTGATAAAATGTAAATATTTTTTTATATTGTATTTGAAGACATTTTATTTCCACAACTTTTTGCATTCATAAACGATTCTTTGCAACAGCAAATAATTTCCAACTTCATGCAGGCCCAATGGAGGCTACTTTTAAAATCACTGAACATCAGTGGGCCTATCCACAAGTCAACATGCTTAACATGTGTAATCGGCAAGTTAGATGGCACCAACGTTTGGCCTAATCATAAATGGCCTGGCAAACCAAAGGCCAAGGTTTTGTTTACAGATCTGTGTGGCAACTTATGATGTGAGGGGTCTAGGGGTCCTCCCTCAGAAAAATTTGAGCATTAAACACTTCCTTTCATGCATTCTGGTGAATTTTTATGCCCTTATTTCTACCTTTTTCTGAATTAATATGATGGAAATATTTTTATGTAAAGGGAAACATAGACTACAATCCAAATATAAAAACATAATGGAATATATTGCAATAAGGCTCTTAGACATTCTGTATTGCTTTCAACTATTTATTTTCCTTTGGACAGACTTTTCTAATTATATCTGAGTCAGCACACATGTACCCTAGGCATAATTTACTCTTCCCTCCTCTTTTGCATCTTTTGTAGGGGAAGTAACCTCCGTAAATGTGCATATGACAATTATTCACCTCAATGATACATTATTCATTTTAATTTATTAATAAACCCCTGGACTGTTATATTTCAGATGTTTGAGCAAGATTTCTGCTCATGTCCAAAACTTTGTGCACATTCAAAATATAACTCATCCCATCTGTGTTCTCTGAGGTTTAGAGGAGTCCAGATATTTTGTGAAAAATAAAGTTATAATAGCCTACTACAAGAATAAAGTCACTATATTTCAGAAAATCATCTAACTGCACCATAGTCTGCTGTGCATTACATGATTGCTCTGATGATATGGTAGATCTCAGACCTTCTGACAGACACAGAGCCCCGTTTGAGACTCTGGTCTCTGAATGACACAAAGTTTAGGGAAGTGGCTGTACACTGCTATACAACTACTGCAGAAATACACGGAGCACAAACGCGTCACATCTGCTTCAGCATGTCGACAGCAGAGCGCATCCATAAACCTGAAGCTGTGCAGCTTTTTACAGTGAGAATGGACACTAAGTGACGTCTGGCGTGGAGGTTTTTGGTACGGGCGAACCGGGCAGCCGCCCGGGGCGGCATTTTTTCATGTCACATGGGGGGTGCACGAGAACTTCAAAATAAAAAAATCCTTTTTTCTGTTTTCTATAATTTCACTTTGTGGGGAATTGGCAGATCAGCGCCCCCAGCAGCTGCAGGCGCCCTGCTTGCTGAGAGAGGTCAACACCCCCTACTTTCACAATGAAATGTACTAGTCCATAACAGTGCGCCGCAGCGCGAAAGATAAACACAAAGTGACAGGAGAACTGGGAAGTAGCCTACACAGAGACGGAGCAAGATGCGTCTAAAACTTTCTTTTATGTCAATGGTCTAAATGACTAAATGAAACAAGGGGCGGTTCTACATTGAATGACGCTCGGAGGGGGTCTCGCCCAGGGCGTCATTCAATGTAGAACCGCCCCTGACGTCCGGTTTCATATTTGTCAGTCAACTTTTCAAAATACATTCGGGAATACGCTCAAAACATTCGGGGCTGAAGCGGCAAAATCAGCTGACGCCGCGTCTGTGTCAGTGGTGAGGCCCCGCTTTTGATGTGCAGAGGTGTCCAATGCGGGGCTGCACTGCAGAGAGAAATAAACGCAAGTCGTCCTCCACCTGCAGCCTTGATCTGTATTTGTTGTAATCAGGGTCAGTGCGGAAAACACACACTCACATAAGTAGGTGGAGGTGAAGGGGATTAGGACTTTCATAGCCTTAGTGGAGATCTGGGGGAGCTCTCCACAGACAACCATAAACGCGTGATCAGCATTTCTCCCAGTCTCTGTCACACTGCGGCATAGGTCCAGCCTCGGACCCTGGCCAGGTGAAAACTTAACTTTAACTCAGGATCATATTTCCTAAGTTTTTTGCTGGTTCCTGTCTCCTCCCTTAATGCTTACTTCTGTTGACTTGGGACAAGGAAACAATGCATTTTAAAGCTAATACATGCATGCATAATTACTGATATCAATAGCGCTGCATACAGTTATATTTTCTTCGCGTGTTGCACCTCCCCTGTGTCTCTTTGGCGCCCCACAGGGGAGGCGCGCCTCACCTATTGAAAACTGCTGTTTCTAGACGATAGATTTAATCTCAGAGATTAAATCCAGCGACTACCACAGTAGCGTAATATCAGATCACGCAGCAACCTTCTTTGATCTCTATTTTCGCGCTCACTCTAACCCCTTCGCGCTCACTCTAACCCCTTAAAGAAGTGGAGGTTCTACTCAGATCACTATAAGCAACTCTACATCTGCGAATAACTTGGGTGGTCTTATAACCACCGCTGAGGTTCTAGGAGTATTAACTCGCTCCAGAGCGGTAAATCCCCAGGGCAGGACTATTACAAAACATTTTCCACTCACCGCCATAGACTATAGACCAATCTCACTCCTCAATGTGGACCTCAAAATTCTCTCAAAGGTTCTTGCACTCCGTCTTCAACGGGTGATACCCTTCAGGGTTCATGCCTGGTGGACAGTCTTACCACAACACTAGACGCCTACTTAACGTCATTCACTCGTCGATTAATGATACCCCGGAAATCGTGGTGTCCCTCAACACCAAAAAGGCCTTCGACAGGGTCGAGTGAGGGTACCTATACGAGGCAATGGACAGGTTTGGCCTGGGCGACAATTTTATCCTTTGGGTCAGATTATTATATTCATTCCCGATGGCCTCAGTTCAAATTAACAACACGTTGTCTCCCCTTATCTCACCAGGCACCATGCATTGGCTGCCCCCTGTCACCACTCCTGTTCGCTATCACGATAGAACCTCTGGCCATTTGGCTTCGCTTGGAGGAAGGTTTCAAAGGCATAACATGGTCTGGCACAACTCATAAAGTTTCATTGTATGCAGATGAATTGCTCCTGTACATCTCTAACCGAGCTGTCTCGCTCCCTGTGATTTTAAACATTCTGGAACGGTTTGGTGCGTATTCTGGCTACAAGCTCAACTATCAGAAAAATGAGCTCCTACTGATAAATTCTCTGGCTATGCAGCTCGCACGCTCTTTATCGTAATTTACGCGGGTAGAAGACAGATTTCGCTACTTGGGGGGTTTTATTACAAAGGCTGTATCAGACATGTTTCGCAAGAACTTCTTACCTCTGGTCGAAAAATCTGAAAGTGATTTTGACCGCTCTCTCTTGTGGGCCGGATAAATTTGATAAGATGTTTGTCCTCCCCACATTTCTTCATCTTTTCCAGCACATCCCAGTACTTATCGTTAAATCTTTTTTCGACAAGCTGGACAGGGTGATATCTAAATTTCTATGGAGCTGCAAACCTGCTAGAATCCGAAAGGCGATACTACAGTCTCCGAAGGCTGAGGGGGGCCTGGCATTCCCTGACTTCAGACGATACTACTGGGCAGCTAATTTGCAGAAACTCCTATACTGGATGAGCGAGTACTGCACTTCACTACCTGGCTGGGTATATTTGGAAAGGGCGAGTTCACACCTTTCGGTCCTCTGCTCCCAAATCCAACATCTGTGGGTACATGCCCAATTGTATCCCTCTCGCGCTCAAGAGCTGGAGTCAGGTTAGGAAACACTTTGGCTTATAGGGCCCTTCTGTCATGTCCCCACTGCTTAAAATCCATGTCTTTACACCTTCAAGTTCAGACCTGGCATTCAGGGGCTAGCAGTGTCAACGACCTATACAAGGATTTGCATCCTTCACAGAGCTCTCCTCCATTTATGATTTGCCTAAGTCACACCTCTTTTGCTTTTTCCAGATTAGGGACGTTGTCAAGAAGACATTCCCCCACTTTCCAAACCGCCCCCCCAGAAACCCTGACTGATTCCTTCCTGGTGATAGAGCCCGACTGAAAGAAATGCCTTTCTGCATTATATGATCTATTATGCACGACCTCCCCGAACCCTCGTACTTTGAAAAAAGCGACATGGGAGGGCGAATCTTAACATGACTATTACGGCCATGTGGCATTTCCCATGAAGCTAACCTCCCTGTTGCACTGAGGCGGGCCCTGGCGTTTACATCTCTGCTAGCCCGGAGACTGATCTTGCTCAACTGGAAGCTTTCCCGCCCCACTACACATGACCGTTGAATTAAAGAGGTGCTCGACAATTTGAAGCTTGAAAAGCTTAGATCTTCTTTGAAAGGCTCTATCTCAGCATTCCTAAATACATGGAACCCTTTCCTAGAACTCGTTGACTCCCTCAGCTTATTTCCTGACTTGGAGGACTGAGCTCCTTCTGGACTGCTGCATTTGACGCCAGCTGTCAATGTGATGCATACAGTAATAAATACATGGAATACATACAAATTACAGTGCATTGCTTTTCATAGCTATATGTACGAATGGTTCATTAGAACAGGCTGTGAGAAAAGATGTAATTGTAATCTATGTGAATCGACCATTCTCTTGACCAAATGACTACTGTATACTGTCAGAAAGTGCTGTTCAATGCAGATTCATCACTTATCCATCACCTTTGGTTTTTATTCAAGAGCATGATGGGAATCAAAAAATGAGGTGAGAAAGATAGCATCATAAGAGATACAATCGATTCATCAACACATACAGAAAATCCATCTAGACTTATAGGAAGGAGTTTGTGTGTGTGTGTGTGTGTGTGTGTGTGTTTGTGTGTGTCCCAGCTGATCTGGTCAAGGTTACTCATGCAGACAAAGCTTAATTAAAGCAGAGCAGGAAGAACACACCCAGTGGCGTCCTGCCCAGCCTTCAGTAATCAAACCTTGATACACCTGCTTCACACACACACACACACACACACACACACACACACACACACACACACACACACACACACACACACACACACACACACACACAATCAAGATGGCAGAGATACAGATGTACAGCCACACAAACGCCCTCTTTGAAATTGCTTTCAGAAAAACATTCCCTGTGCTGTTACTCAGAGTCGATCAGGGTGATCAGGAGGAAAATGGTCACTTATTACTCATCAGCCAGCCTCATAGGAGCAAAGAATGTAAGATTCATCGACACATGCCTGTGGGACTCCAGGTCTGTCTCTATGCCTGTGTGACAAAGGACCAAAAGGTCCAACAGATAACTGTTGGCTGCAAGTCTTCTAAAAACAATTACCAAAAATGCTGTGGTTACTGATGGGAAATGAAAACCTGGTAGAGAACGACTGACGCACAGACACTGAATCAGAAAATACTGAACAGTATCAGTACAGCCTCAGTAATAGGATCACTGACATGACTATACCAAGCTAATGCCAAGTACTGTTAATGATAAATGAAGATTATAATATTGTAAAGGTTTCTTTTAAATACATCTATGTTATAAATATTATCATGTTAAAATGATATAATAGCAATGCAAATGCTGGTAATGCTATGAATATTTATGCTAATAATAGGCCTAGTGCTAATGCTATATATAATAATATAAACAAAACATTAGTTTATCAATACATTTATACTTATCAAATAATAATTGTTTTTCATTGTGTAGTAGCTTTATAATACCATTAATAAATGGTAAATTGATAGTTAATTAAACTTTAGTTAATAATGTTAACAATGAAATTACTTATGTTTACTAATTATTAGTAATGTTATAATTTTATTTTATCATCAGTTTAGTGTAATATAAAATAATTAGTTCATGCATTAAGATAGATGGTTAATACTTTGTCTATGGTTAATAATGGTTTTGTAAACCATCTATAAACATTATTTGGATGGGTTTATAAAGTAATGCTGATAATAATTAGTTCATAATTAATAAGTGGTTTATAAAGCATCAGGTAACATTCATTTTGCCATTCAATCATTATATGATCGATTATTTGTGCACTGATAATAACTATCTAAAACATGTATTATTTATTAACCATTACCAAGGTATTATAATCATCTGTTACAACTTTATAATCGCCATAAAAAGAATGTTTAGTGACGGTTTACAAACCATTTTGGTAATCATTAACAAACATTATGTTAATGTAATGATATGAGCAACAATAATCTGTTAACCCAACATAAATTATAGCATTACTAATAATGTAAGCTAATAATCATTTAATTGTTTGTTAACAGTAAAATCACTTAAGTTTAATTAACTATCAATTTACTATTTATTAGTGATGGGTATTATAGTTGTAGGTATTAAAGTGTTGTCTTATTTTAAACATCTCTATTATTTTTTCATTGTATCATTCATTTTCATTATACACAATATGTTTAAATAGCAGAGTTTATAATAATAATGCTAATGCTAATACTGTAAAGAAAGTAACAGAGTTCATAATATGCTAATAATCACGCTAACACTAATAATGCTGCTAATATTAATTTTGTTCACAATCATTGCAATGCTGATACTGTAGATAAATACTAGTTTTATAAATACATCTCTGTTTATAAATTATTAATTGTATTTATATCATTACTAAGTAATACATTATATCATTCTATTAGATGTTTTATTATATTCGATAAAAACGTATTTACAATAGTGTGAAAAATACAAAATGCTTCAAATAATTATTATTATTCTGACAATGATGATATTGCATCAGAGTTCTGAGTGAGAAGCTGGAATACATGGCATTTATTTTGAGTCATCTTTAAATGATGACAGATAATTAGAAAACACAGATTTGTAATGAATAGACTTTGTCGTTACTGAAATCCAGTGACATCTCTGTAAGGATTTGAAATTGTCCTTCCTATCTGAGGGCTGTGGATATCCAGGATGAGCTTTGGTTGGCTCTTCTCCCAGTTCTGGTGACCTTACCTAGGCAGTGTGGTTCCTTGCCACTCCAGTAGGGGGTGCTAGCATTGCGGCAGGTCAGCAGACTGGAGCCCTGCAGCATGTAGCCGCTCAGACAGGAGAAGAAAGCCTCGCCTCCGGAGTGGAGACTGCTCACTGATACATCGCCGTAGAGAGGCCGCAGGGGGAAGACACAGCTCAACACAAAGGCTGCAGAGACACAGACAGAGACAGACACAAAAGAGTCAGAGAGACAGAGACAGAGAGATAGAACCAGAGAAAGAAATGAAAGAGTCAGAGAGACAGAGACAGAGAGATAGAAACAGAGAAAGAAATGAAAGAGTCAGAGAGACAGACAGATATAGAGGTAGAAAGACAGATAAAGAGAAAGAAATGAAAGAGTCAGAGAGACAGAAACAGAGAGATAGAAACAGAGAAAGAAATGAAAGAGTCAGAGAGACAGAGATATAGAAAGACAGAAAGAGAGAAATACTGTTACAGAAGAATTGCCGATTCTCAGATAATAGCCAAAGAAATTAAATGAATAAAGCCCAGTTCCCAAGAAATTCACAGTACCTTTACTATAATCTAAATCCTTTGCGTTCCACTTCCAGGGATTGCTCAGGTGCTGCAGGAAATTCCACCGGATGCATGCATTTCCTTCCGCTTTCTTTGTGTTGGAATTTTAAGGACTATGGTTAACTGCTCATCAGATTTATGCAGGGTAAATCCAGACAGCTAGCTAGACTGCCTGTCCAATCTGAATTTTCTCTCGCACGATTATTTAGTAGCAGCTCCATGCAGAGTTTAGCACCGCCCATGACGATTCTTATTGGTTTAAAGAAATGCCGTTAAACCAGTTTTCTGGCAAAGCGCGACTACCTCAACTACAATGGTTCACATAGTAAATTCAGTATAATGTACATTCCCACAGCACTAATTCCATCAATACAACAACAACTAAGGCATGTCCTACTCTGCCTCACCTCAAATATTGTGTAGATCGAGAGCTTTGCCTTCTGGCTCAGCTCTCTTTTCGTCACAACGGTGCGATAGATTGAAATTAATACCGCACCCCCTCACCCCATACTCCCGCAGCACTTCCCACAGTATCTCCCGGGGGACCCGGTCATACGCCTTTTCCAAATCCGCAAAACACATGTAGACCGGTTGGGCATACTCCCAGGCTCCCTCCAGGATCCTTGCGAGAGTGAAGAGCTGGTCCGTTGTTCCACGACCAGGACGGAATCCGCATTGTTCCTCCTCAACCCGAGTTTCGACTATCGGCCGAACCCTCCAATCCAGCACCTTGGAGTAGACTTTACCAGGGAGGCTGAGAAGTGTGATACCCCTGTAATTGGCACACACCCTCTGGTCCCCCTTTTTAAAAAGGGGAACCACCACCCCAGTCTGCCACTCCTTTGGCACCGTCCCAGACTTCCACGCAATGTTGAACAGGCGTGTCAACCAGGACAGCCCCTCCACACCCAGAGCCTTGAGCATTTCTGGACGGATCTCATCAATCCCCGGGGCTTTGCCACTGTGGAGTTGTTTGACTACATCAGTGACTTCCGCCTGGGAAATCGACGACAATCCCCCGTTATCCTCCAGCTCTGCCTCTAACATAGAGGGCGTATTAGTCGGATTCAGGAGTTCCTCAAAGTGCTCCTTCCACCGCCCTATTACCTCCTCAGTTGAGGTCAACAGTGTCCCATCCTTACTGTACACAGCTTGGATGGTTCCCCTTCCCCCCTCCTGAGGTGGCGAACAGTTTTCCAGAAGCACTTTGGTGCCGACCGAAAGTCCTTCTCCATGTCTTCTCCAAACTTCTCCCACGCCTGCTGCTTTGCCTCTTTCACGGTAGAGGCTGCAGCCCTTTGGGCCCTTCGGTACCCTACAACTGCCTCCAGAGTCCTCTGGGATAACATATCCCGGAAAGACTCCTTCTTCAGTCGGACGGCTTCCCTGACCACCGGTGTCCACCATGGTGTTCGTGGGTTACCGCCCCTTGAGGCACCTAAGACCTTAAGACCACACCTCCTCGCCGCAGCTTCAGCAATGGAAACTTTGAACATTGTCCATTCGGGTTCAATGCCCCCAGCCTTCACAGGGATGCACGAAAAGCTCCGCCGGAGGTGTGAGTTGAAAGTCTGTCGGACAGGGGCCTCCTCCAGACGTTCCCAATTTACCCGCACTACACGTTTGGGCTTACCAGGTCTGTCCAGAGTCTTCCCCCACCCCTTGACCCAACTCACCACCAGATGGTGATCGGTTGACAGCTCTGCCCCTCTCTTCACCCGAGTGTCCAAAACACACGGCCTCAGATCAGATGAAACAATTATAAAATCGATCATTGACCTTCGGCCTAGGGTGCTCTGGTACCACGTACACTTATGAGCATCCCTATGTTCGAACATGGTGTTCGTTATAGACAATCCATGACTAGCACAGAAGTCCAGCAACAAACAAAAGCGACCCTCTCGTCCACCGGGGTAAACTCCAAGGTAGCGGCGCTCAGCCGGGGGCTTGTGAGTAAGGCCCCTCACCTGAGACCACTTTGCCTTGGGAGACCCTACCAGGAGCACAAAGCTCCAGACAACACAGCCCTCAGGTTCACAGAGACACACAAACCTCTCCACCACGATAAGGTGATGGTTCACGGAGAAGGGCATCACTCACTTTAACACTAATACTTTTTTTCTTCTATTCCGTTTTTCTGTTGGGCGTTACTGTCATTTCAACAAACACTTCCTGCACGTTTCACACTAAAAGCCTACCAGGAAAGGGAGGGATTATGCCCTTTGGACCCCTGGAAACTTCTCAATGTGAAACATCTGCAAAGGAAGTCCTGTTTTGTTGATGGTAGCTAGCTTAACAGCTATCTGGTTGAGAACAGTATTTCTCTTAAATCCCCTGAAAACTTGGCTCCCCATCTTAAATATTTTAACATAACATTGAATATTACAGTTAAAAAAACTAAATCTTTAGATATTCTTTATTGACTTATTGAACACTCACAATAGTCAAAAACTCAGCCTATCTCATCACGGACACATGTGGACAGAGCCCCGCACACTTCTTACCACTGAGAAGAAATACAGAAATCTCTAATGTGAAACAACCAAAACGGTTTTAACTTTGGCAAAAACTATACTGGTACAATTAGAGGAGAGGCATACCTACAATTACAGGCATGTTTAATAAACTACAGAATATCCTGTTAAATACAAATTGAGTTTTTGGTAGACACATTCCCTTATTTAGCATCCACAAAAGGTAATCTGCATTCTACAATACACTGGTCACTGTATTAGATCCTTTACTATGTTAAAATATCCACCACAAGCTACTCCACTGTATAGATTCTCATAATGTCTTTATAGGACCTTATTAATGTGAATGTTGCAAAAACCCCATAGGCCCTGACTTTTGACAAACTGTCAGTGTCAAATTGATTTTTAATTAAGCTGTCAGCTTAAACAGAGGTAAATAAAACAACAAATTTCCCGTGGACAATACATAGCAACACTACAGGGACATTCAGTGTGCCAGAGTCCCCCTGTGGCTCCCACCTGCTGATTGGTAAGGTAGCATTTACACACACAAAACACACACACACTTACACACACAAGAAGACTTGTCACCCCACTGCCAATATATGGGAACATGTGCAGGCTGGCTCTCAGGTGACCAGTTAACTATCTGGCTTTTTTATTGCCCATGATTTGTCTTGCTTCAGCCTCCTGGCGTTCAGCCAAACATATTAATAATATATTTCTGCTAAAGACTCTGATCCATCTCACTGTAATTGTCCTAGTTTTATTGTTAGCCCTCGGATGGCTTGGCAGTAGTGCTGCTATTGATTCTGTCTGTCGGGGACAGCGCGGTGCCTCAGGCGAGGAAATATGTAGGGAGATGAAATAGGCCAATAAATGACAACCTTGGACCTCGGGTGCCTCCGACACTCTGTAGAGCTGAGGGATGTTTGCCAGCTCTATAGTGTCTCACAGAAATAGAGATAAGAAGAGCAGTTTTGGTCTTTATAGTATTTCTCATTAGAGCAACGTCCCAGACTAGTGCTGCCATCCCATAACAGCAGCTGCTGGAGCTGTGTCCTAGCACTCCCTGGGCTAGTCATTACCATGGTCAGCTGTAGCTATTAATATCCAGGCCAACCAAAAACTATGAAGCTCATAGGCTCACTGGAGAATAGCAAAGAGATAAAAGAGCCATCATGGTAGCATTGTTGCATCCTAACACTGGTGCTAACAGGGAGCTTTCACAGAGACAAATAGCCTTGGAGCAGTGAAATGCCTGCTAGGCTACATCACTTTGTCTTGTCTTTGGTGATGTTATGGCCATATATCATCTTTGGTTTAATGAAAGGTTATTAAGTGTAAGTCTTTCTATATTAGCAATGTATCAAATTGCTATGTATAATTTAAAAAAAATATATATGCTAATGAAGAACCCACAGAAAATGATCACCCACTCTGCAGTTCCCCTCAGCTCCACTGAATGTCTTAGCCTCTTTGGCTTTGGAAGAGATCTACACCCTGGTTTACTGAAGAAACACATTCTCTTAAAGCTACATTGTGTGAATTTCTCCCATCTAGCAGTTAAATTGTATATAACAACCAACTGAATATTACTTTCTAGCCCCTCCCATTCCGAGCGCGTTTTAACTCCTACGGTGGCCGCATTATTCCAAGAAGTACGACTTTGTCCGAGTGTTCCTTCCAGTGTAATAATTGTTTTACGTTTTCGTTATTTTGGTACCATTTCATTGCTAACATTAGCTATCAGGTTCCCAAATGAATGCAAGCTAACGTTAGTAAAGTATCAGCGTGATCCTCCATCTTCAACAGGCTTTCAAATCTGCCGGCAGATCGAATAATCTCCCCCTGGCATTCGTCACGGGGCCACTGAGTGTAAAAGCGCAAAAGGCGGAGGTATGTCCCTCTTTGGCTAATGTATTTTAAAGATGGAGGCGCAACATGGCACAATACATACGAGCGACTCTGTGCTTTTCAGGTGTTGCGTTCATCACTCTGCCCAAGTAGCAGTACCTTTACCTTCTGAGAATATAGTTCCCAGTATGTATACGGTTAGAAGATGGCTGTGTCTCATGTGACCTTGTTATTTGTACATGCTGTGACTATACAAATCACAATATGTAAATAGGAAAATGTTAGCGTTATTTTGTCAGTTATTGGGAGCAGTAGGCTAGATGGAGCCAGTTACGTCCAGGATCTGTAAAAAAAATAGACGAGATGATGAGACAAAATGAGTTCCTCATCTCCAGCTACTTCTATAAAATCAACAGTGCAATATTTATATGTTTAATCCCAGTTAATCTCTCTCACTTGAATTATTGTCAATGCTGGTTTCATCTTTTTACCAACCACCTGTCTCCTCAACCCACTTTCAGTAAAACCTTTTAAAGATCTCTTGGCATTTCTGGGACTAATTCTAAATCTTGTCAACTTGTCTTTTACGACTGAAAACTGAAAACCACCACTTAACCCAGGGCACTAGCATAGCCAGAAAAGAAAAATTGTGGCCGTGCTTCAGAAAAACTGGGTGCTCTTATGTTACAACCCCACATACACAAGTAGGTGCACTGAATGCTGGCCAGTGATTTAATGCTTTTTGCTTTCTAAATATTTTGGCATTAGATTACTGTAAGCCCCGCAGCTAAGCAAGTGGGTGTTCGTGCTGTGACATGGTGAAATGAGTATGCCTAAATTAAAGGGTGCGTGTATGGGAACAGGTCTGTCCGTGGTACTGAAACAGAGCGATTGATAGATGGGGCAGCTCTTTGTAGCCTAATTATTTTCAATGACAGTGAAGTTTTGAGTGCCTCTCGTTTTTGCAGTAACGCCCCAATGCTCTGAGTTGAAAAAACTTCAACTCAGAGCAGAAAAGCACCAGAGGCAGTGTCGCTTGCCTCACTCTGACCTGCTAGTTCGTGGTTGTAATTAGAACGCTCGGCTTTAATTCCATTTCATCCACTGACAGAAGGGAAGCAACAGGGATACAAAGGGACAGTCAACGAGAGAGAGAGCTGCAAACTGACGTTAAAAAGCTGTTTCTGTGCGCCACCTCCTGCTGATTTTTTTAATAAATGTATATAAATAATAAATGTAAATAAATAATGCTTTGTTTGTGATAAGTTTGTAGTTTAGTTTTAACAGTTGGCCCCTTGGCATTGTATAATATGATCCAGGCTCTATGGAGTTTTGATGTGTTACCCGTGACTGAAACTTGAACCAAAAAGATCACCGGAAAATATCAAAACACGTTCATCACTCTCAATAAATGGTTAATGTCACTGCACACAGCAGAGAGGGAGACAGTTATGTATGGCACGCGCTGGTGTGATGTTTTAGGACCAAAGTGATACATACAACGAAGCTCTCAGTGTCTTGGTTACAGTTAGGCTAACTTTAAAAGAACTAGTGATGACCAAATAAAGCCTCATGAAGCTTCATGAAGCATTTTCTTTACTGCCTGAGCCCACCAGATGGCGCTCTCTGTTCAACAAAGGGTTTAAAACACATTAAATTGCCATTCCTTGAACCTTTTTCTTTAAACCAAGAGCACCATCTAGTGGCCTCAGAAAATAAATAAAATGGTTGACGAAGCTTCATGAAGCTTCTTTTGGCTATCACTATGATAAAGTGTGTGTTCAGATCATTCTGTAGACTAAAGGAAACACCCGTGTAGAACTGATCGTATTAAGATAAAAAAGAATTTCATTTAATCAGAGGGAAATTGCTGGCGTAGTGTTCCAAACTGTAAACAGCCACAGTCAACGTGTTTCTTTTCACTGATAGGAAGAACAATTGATGCTGACCGTGCATCATATTATTCTATGACTTCAAATGTTCTCAATGCAGAATAAAGATGTGACTGTATAGACACGCTCCTTACTAAAGACGTTCAATCAGTAAAATAAGATCCAAAGGCATTGTTTGTTTTTTTAAACGCAAATTGGCTATCTGTGGTGGAATTTCCAGCTTATACACTCATTCTATGAAAGATGAGACAGTGGTACCCAGGTGTCATTCAGATCAGTGTCAAACATTACCTCATAACCTTGTCAGGCAGAGGAGTACTTCAACTTTCTGTCTCATAGATGATGGGAGACGTAGCAGCTGTATGATAAGACATCCTGCCAATGTCATGGAGGAAGTTAACACATAACACAATTTGTCTGGGCTGAGATATTTGGACGCCCGCAATATTTTTGTTTACTTTGAAGATTCAGCTAAACTAAATGGCTCCAGCATGAGTTTAAATAGTTCAAATTCAAACTACTTTCTTCATCCCAAAAAGGGCAATTCTATTTTAACAGTCTACAGACCCAAAATAACATTTACACATGAACACATGAACAGCAGACAGGAGAATATCAGAGACAACACACAAGGGCCGGGCAATGAGTGTACACAGTTCAGTTCCAGTAAAGAACAATGATAAAATAAAAAAATAAATACAAAAATAAATACAAAAATAAATAACGTTTCCGGACAAATGGAACAAAAGCATTAGACACAATAAATACACAATAAAATAAGATGTTCATTCCAAGAGACTATATCAAATACACCTTCAGGAAGACAGGAACTTCAGAGAGTTGGGATGGCACCCACACTGTACTGTGTGATCCTAAACTCTACTCAATTGAGTTTCATTAAATGCTCCTGTGTAATTGTAAGTGTCCTGAACCTTCTTCACATGAGTGAAATGGGTTGTGCTGCTCCTGAGTTTTTCCTTAACACAATTGTTTCGAAACAACAAAAACTCACCTTTATGACCTATGAAAGCCACTCCCTCACATTTGACACAAATGTGACTCCAAATAATGTTGCTCTGTGACTGCTGAATGTCTTAGTAAGCAGCTTTTTTCTAACAAGTGCGCCATATCAACTATATAAACAGACACTATTTCTGTTGTGTGTGTTTTTTAAATCAATTATTTCAGCTTTACAGGGTTAACAACATTGTCAAACATTGACAATCATGTATGTTACTGTCAACAAGTACCACGAAAAGTCAAAAACCAACGATGTGTCTTAACTCCAAGCCCATAGCCCATACTGAAGATGTAAATCTTTAAAAATGTAATGTAATGTAATTTTATTTAAACAGGGACAGTGTACAATTGGACATTAACCTTGTATAAGAACAAGGAGAGATGCATTGCACCAGGTTGTAGCACAAGGTAAAACAATAATTTTCTGCCCGTAGGTAAAACAATAAATATTCAATGCGAAGTACAAATATAGTTTTATTTTTAAAGAAGGCTCAGTCATTTCCTAAAATAGCTGGTCACTGTGTTTTAAGCAAACGTTACTCACACAGGAGGAAATGGGGCATTGGTTGTGGAATGTCCTCTGTGGCACTAACGGCACTCAGAAATTACAATTGAATCAATTCTCTTGGATCTTTAAGAACTGAACTAGGAGGCAATTAAAGGGACACTAAAACTTTAACTGTTTACAATCAGAACATTATCACTGAACTACATACGTCTGATCTATTTTACATTTTAAGGCTAAATGTTTGTTATCATTAATATGTATATTTTTTTGACTTACATTAGAAATTCTAGCGCTGCTAGAATTCAATTCACTTTTATTGTTGTTGACACAATGTGCATTCACATATGTAACGCAATGTAGGTCATTGCTTTCAAACAACAGTGCACATACAGAGTAGATAAAAAAAAACACTAACATTATCAACATTTACAGGCTCAAAAATATTGTGAATTATATTATAAACGTGCACATTTTTGTAAATGTTCTTGTGCAAATTACCTAGTATATATTAACGTGCAGTAACAGGAGTAGGAAGGTGCAAAAGTCAGCGGAGTACTTCAGTAGGCTGTTCCCTGTTTCCTCCGCTGCTTCTGAGCTGCTAAACCAACACATGAGCCCCAGACTGGCCATACGCCAGCTCTGTACAACTGCTGAGAGGAAACATTGGCCTGCACTGTATCTAATCACGCCTCATGGCCACAGTGTAGATCACAGGGGAAGAGCAATAATTTGAGATGTTTAATGGTCCCCTGTAACTAGCGGATGTAAACTGAATTTATTTATTTTGCGGTCGCATTGTGATATGGCTTTGATGTGGAAAAGCTCGCTTGGATCAAACTTTATCTCTGATCTCGTTTGCTCCCTCAGAGCATTTTCTTCTGCTGACCATTGGCCTCACATTACTTTGAGGAGCTGACAAACTGCAGAGATTAATTGTCTCGTGGCTTGGTTTCAGGGCTTCACTCCGGAGCAACTGAATCTCTGTGCCACAGAGTTTGTGGGCAAAGTTATCGGTAAAATAAAACATAGAAAAGAGATAATCTGCAAATTGCCAAATTAAAATATTGGCCCCGATAATCGTCCAGGCCGATAATTGGTCGATCCATAATATTTTAATAATGTCATAATGTTTTATTTAGTGAACAATTTTGAATTTTACTTAAATGTTTCTGTGTTTAACTAGAGTTGAAAAGATTAATCAATTAATCATAGTGTGTCATAAAGCAAAACCCTTTTGTTTGATTTGGTGAGTTCAAATGAACATCAGTGTCAACGTTTTGGGCTTTAGGATCATTGTAGAAAAATAGTTCTTTAATAACTCTTCATTAAAATCCCTGTCTAATACTAATACCCTAAAAAACTTCCATCTTGCCAGATATCAATGATCAATGGCATGTACTGTGCATACTTATGTTTTCCAATGGTTTAAGCGACCCCAAATACGTAAAATAAAGTGTAATGACCCAACATTTGAAAAAGAAAAATGTAAAGTCTAAACCTAAAATTTGACCTTGGGATTTTGGTGATAATATTTTTAAAATTTGAAAAAATTTGAAAAATTTGAAAAAAAAGCTGTTGCTTTGAAAATAGCAACCAAAACCACCAAAACTGCAGTAAAGCTCATGAGATAACTCTTAGTGAATTACTGTTGTATTACTGCTGTTTTAACTGTATTGCAGACGTTTTCTGCATTGTCCTAATTTGGCTGTGCTCCACTGGGAGAGCAGTCTGAGTCTTGACAGGGAGAAGAGCAGAGCAAAACAAAGAGAGAGATGTAGAAGACCTACAGTAGCTACTCTGAGGAGAATCCACTGGGGCTACACCTTGCGTCTCTCCATCCTCAAGAGGCCATCAACAATGATAAATAGCCAACAGGAAGGAGAGGATGAAGGCACAGCCCATAGATCATACATAAAGCAGAGGGCCGCCATGATGCAGGATGAGCCAAATAGTATAAGAACAAGGAAAGAAAAAGTGCTGGCAGACTGTGGTCTAATCTATGTTGCAGTGAAAATGCAGCTCTCTTCTTTATTCCCCAACTCAATGAAAGTCAATGAGCCATAGACATACAGTAGAACCCCCACACCAATCCATTTTATTTATGCTGTACAGCAGCAGCCTCTCCACGCTGCACCGGCCTGCGGCTGCAGTACGTGGATGTGTTGTTATAGCAAGATCACCACACCGTTTCTCTTTCAATTAGCCTAACACGGTGGAGCGCTCGACCTCCCCCCCAGAGGTAAATCACCCGGCAGCACCTAGAGCCCTCGTCCACTGATGGCCAGCTGCTCTACGGGCCAGTGAAAGGACACGTGGGGTTAGTAATGATAGGGACACTGGAGGAACTCCTGATGTGAACTATCAGCAGCTGATGCTAATGTCTTCCCTGCAGCCCACCATTGAGGATTCTTATATGACGCACTGTCCACTCCTACGGTAAGTGTTTTTTTAAGAATATTTTTTGGACTTTTCAGCTGTAGACAGGAAAGGGACGAGAGAGAGGGGGATGACAAGAACTGAGTCTTGGTACATACTTCAAAACTCACTATGGTTCCATTTTGGCCCTGCTAGCATGGGAATTACACTGCCAGTTAATCTGTAAATCTAACACTTTAGCCAGAGAGAGAGTCAACAACAACCACTCAGATTGCCATAGAAGCTGGTATGGTTAAATGAAGCTTGATAAAGCTTCATGAACTATTTTATTTATTTTCTGAGGCCACTAGCTGGCGATCTTTGTTTAAAGAAAAAGGCTCAAGGAATGGCAATTCAGTGGGATTTCAACCCATTGTTAAACAGAGAGCGCCATTTAGAGGTCTCAGACAATAAAGTAAATGCTTCTTGAATCTTCACGAGGCTTCACTTGGCTATCACTAATCATTTGTCAAAGAATGTATTCAAATAACTTTGGGTCACAGGGTTCAACCCTGACCTTTTCAAAAAGGCAACACAGGCATACAGATAGTCACGGATATAGGGATGGGCAACATCTATTGTCTTGGCCTTCCAAATTGCAGATTTGTGCAAACATATTTACGAAAATTCCATGTACAAAAAATATTTACAACAGTTGTGCAATTACCTCATGCTCCAGTGTAAATCAGTAAATGTTACCTTCTCTGTAACCCAACTGACACTGACTACAGCTATGGAAAAGGCTCTTTGGCGTTGGATGTTAAGGTGCTGTCTGCTAAAGATTTGCAGCTTTTTATTCACTGATAGATCAAAGAGATGTGTCAAGCAGTGCTGCTAAAAATGGCATTGCTGCAGATTGTATTTTAACATATACCTACATATGTCTGGAGTGTAGCAAAGAAAGAAAATGTAAATTTGTACAAATGGCTACTGAAACTAATTTATAGTTGCTGTTACGAGTAAATTGTGTCTGTGTGTGAGAGGGGAAGTAGAGAGAGAGAGAGAAATTGAGAGTTTATGCAATCGTGGCCCCTCTTATTACCATAATTTCATAAATAACTATATTACAATGAGAGCCACTTCAACACAGCAGGAGACAGAATACTGCAGCAAATTAAAAGCTGCTACAAAGTCACTTTGCAGGAGTTGCAGCAGAACTAACAGAAGACAAAAGACCAGCCGTGCAATAACAGTACTGTATTATATCGCACATAATTTTTTCAGAAATTCCTTCTGCTTGAATTTGTAATGGTGTCTGTGGCTGTGGAGGAGCTTTGTCAAAAAAATAACCCTGATGATGTCATCAGGCTGATATCAGCTGGGGCTTTGAGACTGTCAGAGTGTCAAAAGTATTCACATTCATTACTCAGGTAGAAGTATAGATACTAGGGTTTAAAAAGACTTCTGTAGAAGTTGAAGTATCAACTCAAGTTTTTTACTCAAGTAATAGTGTAAAAGTACTGGTTTCAAAACTACTTAAAGTATAAAAGTAAAAGTGATGTAAGGGGTAAAAATGCCATTAAGGACAAAAGCTTAGACCGCGATACAGGGGCCTATAATGCACTAACCTACCTCCACAAAAAAAAAAAGTTTTCTAACTGCCATAATGACTATAGCGTTATATTAAAATGTTAATGTTGAAAAAATTGGGTTGCACCTGTTTCAGCCGCATTTATGCCCATTGAAAATGAACGCATTTTAGTACAATGCAAATACATTAAAGAACCATATGTGTACTACTGAGCATTAACATGTGTTTCATGGAGCGGATGATATGATGACTAGTTGCCTATAAGTATTGTAATGGTGCAAAAAGTCAAACTTCAGAGGCATGTTATCAATAGCCTTTATTGGAATGTAAATGTACATCCAAGCTTAACTGCAGGAATCAGTGAGGGAAACGGATGTAAGATAGCCAAACAAGAAAATTGCCAGTGCTTGTTAGGGACATTTCGCTCGAGTTCTTCGTATTAGGCTACATACGTCTGCTATTTTCTTGCTGGAATGTGACGTGATTTGTGGCAGGTGCGATGGATCGCATACAAACCAATAGGGTGTCGGATTGGTATGGGTTTATACTTCTCATCCAACCACAATCAAATTCACTCTATCCAGATGGCGCGATTTATCTGAATAGGTTTTTGATTTTTTTGGTGTTTTTTTGAACGATGACAAGCCGAAATGAAAACAAGCCAAACTGAAATAGGAGTAACGAGGCTATTTTTAAAATGTAAGGAGTAGAAAGTACAGATAATTGCGTTAAAATGTAAGGAGTAGAAGTGAAAAGTCTGCTGTAAAATAATTACTCCAGTACAGTATAGATACCCAAAATTTCTACTTAAAGGTCCCATGGCATGACAATTTCACTTTATGAGGTTTTTAACATTAATATGCGTTCCCCCAGCCTGCCTATGGTCCCCCAGTGGCTAGAAATGGCGATACAGTAGGTGTAAACCGAGCCCTGGGTATCCTGGAATCTTGCTCCTTATGAGGTCATAAGGAGCAAGGTTAGCTCCCCTTTCTCTACTTTGGCCGAGAATTTGGCCCACCCATGAGAGAGAAACATCATGGCTTTCAAACAAGCAAAGTGGCACTTGGTCAAGGCCACACCCCCACCCTCCACCTTTTACTTTTACTGAAATACATGATGTGAGTAAGTCTTCCATCTCTGGAAATCACCAACAACAGTCATGCATGAATAGCTGCAGCTGTGTTTAACACTGAAAACACACAGCTCAGTACAGCATTTACTCAGGGCTCTTAAGTTTTAAGGACAGGCAGTGACAACTTTTGTTGAGGAAGTAACCTCCTTAAATGCGCATATGACAATTATTCACCTCAATGATAAATTCATTAATTTTAATGAATTAATACACCCCTGGACTGTAATATTTCAGATGTGTTTTGAGCAAGATTTCTGCTCATGTTCAAAACTTTTTGCACATTCAAAATATATCTGTGTTCTCTGAGATTTGGAGGAGTCATGATATTTTGAGAAAAATAAAGTACCTAAAAAAAACTTATAAAATAATCTACCTGCATCATAGTCTGCTGTGCATTACGTGATTGCTGTGCTGATACGGTAGATCTCAGACCTTCTGACAGACTCAGAGCCCTGTTTGGGAACGTTTAGGGAAGTGTCTGTACGCTGCTCTATGCTTTTTTCTCATTGGTTGTTGCATTAAATCTTACCCAGATACAATAGTACTATTTTCTGATTGGCTATTGTATAGCCCCTTTTTTTTTTTTTTTGATTGGCTGATAAGTGGCAGGCTTGACTAAGAACTCCAGGGAAGACACGCTTGATTCCTGTCAGTTCCATAGTGAGAGCGGCGCACCAGAAAACTTCTGGGCGCTGCAGAATATTAAATATGTTATAAATAGTTTTTCCGCGTGAGAAATACAATGTGTGGCGGGATTGCGTGACAGTCACGCTCAATGTGTGACACTTGAGAGCCCCCCCCCCCTCCGGTACCGGTCAGAGAGGCGTGTTTTGTGTCTCGGTCCTCCGGTGCGTCCAGCGACGGGTGACGGTCAGTTTTTAATTAGCCTACATTGGTAACAGTTAAATTTGTTACGGTATGAACTTAATCCTAGGAAAGGCAAACAATATAAGACCTTTGTAACGAAATCCAAGACTTTGTATACCAAATCCAAGGCTTTTAAGGCCTTAATTTGAGACGATCAAATTTAAGACTTTTTCAATGCTTTTAAGACCCTGCGGGTACCCTGACACACACACACACACACACACACACACACACACACACACACACACACACACACACACACACACACACACACACACGCAGTCACTCTCTAGTCTAGTGCGCGTTCTTGCTCCAAATTCCGGGAGATTTGATCTCATTTGCGGGCGTCAAGGAGCCGCTATCAATATGCGGGAGATTCCCGGAACTTCCGGGACAGTTGGGATGTCTGGATAAAGATATAAAGGCATAAAAAGGAAAATTTCCTCCCGTTTGGCGCGCCCCACCTGTCACGTCTCTATTCCCCACCAGTGGGGCTCGCCCCACACTTTGAGAACCGCTGAACTACAGACACAGAAATGGCACATACTAAGGAAAGCTCATTGTGGGACTGGCTCTAGTGGCTGTAATTCTGCACCAAGGCTGAATGTTGGGAAAGAGACTTCAGATACAGTATTAGGGGACCACTAAGGTCTATATAAAAGTATCCAAAGAGCATCATGTCATGGGACCTTTAAGTAAGGTAACAAAGTATTTGTACTTTACTTGACACCTCTGGCCAGTGTTGCAGGTGTTTCTAAATACGAACTCATTCTCATTGAATTTGGAAAATACTTGAAAAACCTCAACCCACAAATGATCAGCTCTTTCTGGACTGTTTTAATCATGTCCCATGGACAGAGTTTGCACAGTTGCCATATAGACATCAAAGTGTTGCAAGTGTGTGTGTGTGTGTGATCGCACAGACCCCTCTGCAAATGCCATCCGCTGATGAAGACCTGAGCTACTTTTCAACTGCAGGAACTTTTCTTCAAACTGGCAACTTTCTGAGGATTGCTTTTTGACCACAGGGCTCAGGGTCTAAATTAAGGGGCCTTTCACACCTGCCTCAATAAGTTTGGTTGAATTGCACTTGGTTTTCCCCCCTTGGTGCAGTTTGTTTGGGCAGGTCTGAATGCGGCAATCGCACTCAGGTGGGCACCAAAAGCGGACCAAACAAGCGTACCGAGACCAGCTTGACGAGGAGGTTCGTTTTCTATGAGAACGTGAGCCGACCTCGAACCGCACAGCGTACTCCGCAAGTCTGAGCTAAATGGCTCGTTTAGTCAGGTGTGCTTTGCAATCTGTGTTGTGGCAGAACATGCAAACTGTAGCTGCCGCTGCTGGAGACAGACACCGGCAAAGTAGAGCGAAGTCTCGTGACCAGAGCAGAGGTAGTAACATCGCTCGCGAAAACAATGTCTGATTATTTAAATGAAATGAGCTGGTTTGACCATGGAGATGCAAGAAACAAGCACTAGTCAAGAACCCAGGACTTTCTTCCTGTATTTACTTTCTCGCTCCCACCCCAGAAGCATTTTGGTACGCTTGGATTTTTCTGTGTGAAACAAAACCGAACCAAGGGGAAGACATCAACTGATTGAGACCAGAGCAAACAAAATATAAGTTCTATTTTCCAGGGCTTTTTTATCCCCCCAAAAAGTTTCTGATTGGAGAGTAGTACAGGAGCCTTCACGGTGGGGTTTGCATGGATGATGGTCGCTGATTGGTCAAACACACACAATCACGGCTGTTTCAGTAAGTAGCCAGTAAGTAGACCTTGAGTTAGATTTGTTTTATTAAACTGCTCTTTCCAATGTCTGAACAGTTTAATTTAATTTTAAAGCAACATTATGTAACTATTTTCCCTTATAATAAGTTTCCAAATAATTTTGTAAACTGTCTGATATGTAATACAGAGATGTGCCTCTGCTATTCTCTCTCTGCTTCAATTTTGACCCTTAATTTTCAAAATGTCATTTGTGAGTCCCCTAAATAAAAGACTGAAGTAGCCTTTTTAAAATACCTTTTGGTCTTGTGGTGCAGTACATTCTGATTTTCTCTTTTTACTTCCATTTGAAGAAAGAGTCAAGCTCTATGGTTATGCTGTATAATGTTGTCCTGGGGTCAAATTTGACACATTTTTTAAGTTTTTTTAGAAAATATGGGACGTTGAAATATGTGCCAAAAATAAAAAACACACGACCAAACGTTGGGAAAGGGAACACAAACGATGAAAAAAAAAACATCAAAAACACTGGAAGAAAACGTACAACGTACAACAAACGAAAAAAAAAAAAAAAAAGCGCCCAAAACATTAAAAAAAAGTGACAAAAATGCCAGAAAAAGCAACAAAACGGCAGATGGAGCGATGACATTTATGCAAAAAGTGACCAAAATGTTGAAAAAAAACCCACAGAAACATAAAAACGAAAAACTTTAAAAAAAAAGCTGGGTTTTTTTTCATGGTTGACGGGAAGTCAACACAAGGTTTAAAGCATTCAAATATTCTCATAATACATTGGGAAAGTAATAAATATAAAGTAATAGTAATAAAAATTTGCTATGGCAAACATTGGCCCCAGTACCAGGCTCTTAAATCCAGTCCTGCGTCCTGACAGCCCAGCTGATGTTCTATATTTATGGCACAGTGAAATTTCCTCTTGCTAACAAAGACAAATGGTCTATTAGCAGTCTTGCATTTTACATGGACTGATGAAAAATACATACATCTCCCTCTGTGCCTGGACATCAATAAAGAAACCAATGGAGGGGATTCATCTACGCCTCGCTCATCAGACCTCTTTGAGAATAATTGGGCGTGACAGGCTTTTACAGGACAGGACACTGTGGGTGGGAAATATCCTTCAGTGATGGGATCCAATTTCACACAATGTCATGTCCTCTGTGGGACTGGGCATTGTCTGTATGGATGGAGGGAGGCTTTACTGTACAGCCAACTTTGGACTGCAAAACGCTGCATAGAGTTTATATAATAAATCTGGACATATTTAGATCAACTTGCATTTGATGGCTTAAACTGAACTGTATCTACTAGTAGAACTAGGAAATGCATCATTCCTCTGAGAGATTTGTCATCATTGTGGTGCCATGACACCACCATGAGACAGAATGAAGGACAGTGAGACACAATAACGAGAAGACAGGTGTGAATGTCATTCACATAAAACTAAAGCATGAACGGCCTGTGGTGTGCACTGAAACATTTAGGCAAAACAGTTTCAACTGTGAAATCTCTAACTGATTAACTGACTACATAATGAACACTCTAAAAGGATATTTCTTTAAGAAAATTCAACATAATATCTGAGTTCTGCATTGAAACATTAACTATGACACTGCTAAAGTTCAGGATTAAATGCTAGCCGGTTGCTATGGAAATCCCACACTTCATTATTCCTTTTACACAGCAGGTGGAAAAACAGAGAGCCTATAAATAACAGGAGCTTCATGACTTCTGTCTGCGTAACACAATGAGCATCGATATTGTCATTGTTTGGTTGTCTGTTACACATTGGATACCAAGCTAAACATATTTACTGAAAGCCATTACATTTTTGTTTAATATCAAAACATCTTTGAGATCATTGTAATGGGATATATTTGGCTCATAGAAAAATAAAACAATAATGTTGAAAAGAGGTGCAGTCTATGCACTTCTAACTTCAGCGTGTGTTGGTATCAGCCACAGTGTCTTTTGTCTTTTTTACTAATCGGTGGCAAAAAGTTGGAATATTTTAAAAATTCTACCCAAAGGTTTTTTTTGTCATTTTAGATCAACAATGACTCAAATTACTATGTGTGATATAAAAAGTGGTTGCTGGTAATGACGAGTCCTGCGGACAACAAAAGTTCTTTCTACAGAGCTTTTTAAGGTTTTAAAACTCATTATTTTTGTTTCTCTGACCCGCTATCTCCACTCTCATTAACATTGTTTCCAGCTGCAGACAGCCGTTTTCAGTGGCAAAGGTCTGATAAAGTGCACAAGCACCAAACCACCTGGTCAAGAAAATGGAACATATAGGTGCTAATGAGCCATATATTTTCCCCAGGAGATGGTGGAGACCAAACCAGAGCTAAAATGAGAGAGAATATTGGATTTACATTCATCAGGTGGCCAGAACCATGGCTCCAAATGACTGATGGCATTGCTCTGTGTCTGCTTGATGTGTGAATAGTAGTGATGGCCAAATTAAGCTTCATGAAGCAGTTTCTTTATTGTCTGAGCCCACTATATGGCACTCTCTGTTCAACAAAGGGTTGAAAGCACACTGAATTGCCATTCCTTGAGCCTTTTTCTTTAAACCAAGAGCTTGAGCCACCTAGTTGCCTCAGAAAATAAATAAAATGGTTCACAAAGCTTTATTTGGCCATCAATAGCCATCACTTGTCCTAACTAAATGTAAAGGTTGAAACACAAAGTCAGACTTTTCAGTGACACGAACACTTGTTTTTTCTTCCCTCGGCAGCTAAACACTGTGTAATTTGACACTAAAGTGATCACCCCATGTCTTTTTAATGCGTGACGGACTCAACTGAATGCCAAACCTATTTGTGTGTGCTGTTATTCATGCTAATTTCTGATAGGGCAGTAATTAAATGCAGGAATACAAAAGTCAATTTGACTCCCTCCATATTTAATTAATGGAGAAATCCTGTTGCAATTACATCTTCATAATAACCAAAAGAATATTAGATGTATGCCCATTTTAAATTCACTTGTCAGCATGTCAATGGTTTATAATTATCCAAGGAACAGAATGAGCTGACCCATCCGCTGCTCAACATTTACTGTAGCTCGATATCCCAGCACCCTTGCGATGCAAGAGTCAAATGGAAGACTACTGAGTGTTTTTTCAATCAAATAATTTAATTGAGCATTCAGTTCCTAAATTCACTTTACATTAACTACATTAACTGTATTGTCATGTAGGGTTGTTGTGGGCTTCTGAAAAGGAGATATTGACACCAGTAATTTTAAATTGAACCAGTTGATCGCTGGTACTTTGTGCAAAATAACACTTAATATCAATATATCTGACCCTTTTATTGCTAAGAGAGTAAGAGTATCAGTTCTATTTTCATCAGGGTGGACCATTCTCTGAAACAGTCTTTTTACATTTGAAGGACTATATTATTTTCATAATAATTTCATGTAAATGTTTGATATCACCGAAAACTTGTTATTCACAAAGACATTCCATATGGTGTGCACTCCTATACATCTGACTATAGCTGGGTCGGCATTATTGCAGAGCAGACACTGCTTGTTTTGTCCGTCTTGTGTCTGACCAAAGCGCTTATTTAACCTGATGTGCCAGATGGTTTGTTACACAGAACCTGAGAAGCCTTCACTCGAACCAGTGGTGCAATCTCATTACTTGGAGCCTGACAAGATGGATTTTCGTGTGATATGTGATCTCTCTACCAGTGATAAAATCATGTCACTTTGTTAACCTGGCCATGGCTTGGTAGCAGTGCATTTCCCCTAGTCTATATCCACAACGTTCCACATCCCAGATTGCTCCGGTGCTACTGGAAATTCCGCCGGATGTCCTTTTTTTCTGCCAGATGTCCGTTACCTTCCTCTTTCTTTGTGTTGGCTTTCTAAACTCAGGTGGATCTATGAGGACTATGGTTAACTGCTCCTCAGATCTCTGCAGGGTAAATCTAGACAGCTAGATAGACTTTCTGTCCAATCTGAGTTTTCTGTGGCACGACTAAAACAACTTTTGAAAGTAAACATGCTCCACCAAAACAAGTTACTGCCCAAGGCTATTTTGCAGAGGCACCATGGCTCCGTCTGGCGCCCGTAACAACTGCGATTGGTTTAAAGAAATGCCAATAAACCAGAGCATGTTTTTGTCTTATCCAGGAATACTGTGTGGACAAGGTCTGGCAATGCGAGGTTATGTTTTATTGCTTGAGAATTCATCTTTTAATTTGTTAAGAGGAATATTGTTACTCCTATTTTGAAAATAACATAGTCTCACTTTAGTGTGACCTGCTATGCACGTAATCCCAATGATTGATTACAGAATCCTAAATTATAACCCACCCAATAGCCTTCCACATGATCATAAGAATTTGTAGTTTGTGGCTCAATCAGTAAAAGTCTTTCAACATTTTGAGAGAGTACCATTTTTACCCATCCCATAAATATTTTAATCCTACATATTATGGCAGTACATACAGATATTAACCATTTTGGCACGGGGATGGGAAAGAAAAGGAAAGATGACTTCTGTGGGTCACATATTGTGTATCTCCTCACACGCTGAATCAATAAGTCCACCCTCACCTGATAAGTGAATATTGACTGGGGATGTGATAAGAATTTCCAGAAGGATGTTCTATGCATATCAGAAGTGACATATTGCGAACTCATGTGAGTGTGAGCATGTACTAAGCATGTTCAATCATGAACACAGTCTCATATCCATGGTGCCGGTCTGTCATTCTCCTCCGCCGCTGCCTGGCCTGCACTTGCCTTTCTCTGCCTGGGAACAATATGTTGCAACAGCAACTCAATGTGATGAATCCTATCTCAGCCAACACATGCACTGCCTCAGTGCTCAAGACATTGCAATCCCAAACATTGAATGTATTCATCAACATGTGGACAAAAAGCCAGGCAGGGAAGGCTAGCTTGTGGAGGGATTTGAATGGTGAACAAAAATGTTGTATTTCCATGGTGCACATCTGTGGAAAGTTTGTGCTCAAGGTGTGGGAGCTTTAGCTTGTATTGTTCTGTCTGGGGTCTAATCAATGGGTCCGTGCAAATGCTCTCATTAAGGGAAGCTGGGAGAAGCTGTTATTACTGGTTTTAACCTGCTCTTTAAGCCTTAACCCTCCTATTATGTTGGGGGGGGGTTACATCCATTAAATTGACTCAGACTGTTTAAATATACTAACAAAAATATCATGGCTTTTCAGAGATTCAGAAAGAAGAAAACACATTACATACACATATTTAACAACTAAATGTAACAACAATTTGATAAACATTTATTTCTTTACAAAATATGGCATTTTGAAAAGTATTCTATGGGGGGTAATGCAGGAATTTTCAATTCAAAAATAGTCCTGAATGTTCTTATACAAAATATTTTGTAAAGATTAATATCAACAGGGTGTCGTGTGGAGCTGAGTGCCAAGAAACCTGATTGTTAGATCCAACTCCTGTCAGGAGCCAGGTCAGAAACACACCGGGGGCGTGACGAGTAAGCAAAGCAAAACTGCAAAATAATCGGTATGCGTATATAGTTCGCATCAAAACTATTCACACAGGCAGCGATGAAAACTTGCAGCAGTTTTCGATAAAAAATTTGGATATTCTCGCCAGCTCATCTACCATCTGGCTGGGACAGCTGTTGAGGAGAGAGATAAAGTGACGGAGATGCTGTGTGAGCAGACAAGAGAGAGCGATTGGAGCAGAGGAGAGTTAACGTTTGGCGGTGAAGATATCAAATGGCGGGGTGCACTTAACTGAGATCTATATGCCACCCCGCAGGGTTCACAAAAACAGAGCCCTAGATTTTAGTTAGGTTAACAGTACCAACATTAAGCACATAAGGAGGAGGTTGGGGTTGTGAAGACAGCCGCAGCAGCAAACAATGTAAGCATGAAGATATTACCCAGAGTGTTGGGTTGTAATGGCAGTATGGCTGATGATTTTGATATATGTACTGTATGTATGAGTTGCAAAGCTCCATTATCTGAGTCTATTGCATAGGCGTAATTTACAGAGGGGATAGGGGATGGGGTGGTTACATAATAACAGTAAGCATAACTCCCCCCCAAGAACCTTATATAATTTCCTTTACAAAATAAAGACATTTGCACCAATAAATTGATGCAGAAAAGGCATAAATTGTTGGAGAAAAAAAATCGGAATGTAAAAAAAGGAAGTGTTTAATGCTCAAAATTTCTGGCCACAGTCCTGATCCTGAACCTGAGTCCTTTAACATTAAGTATCTGCTGATACAGAGTCCAAGCCGATACTTACAAATGTATACAATACTATATGTAATTTTTTTACTTTTCTGAAACTGTGTAATTTTTCATATAATGATCATAAATGACCTGTAACAGCAAACAAGATTAACAGTGACAAGAACGCTATTTTTATATAGTTTTTATTAATGCCTTTGCCCACGTCCGATTTTTCACAGAAAGTCACAAATTGATTTATGGCAGGTAGACGGCGCTACAGCAACCCATTCAGACAGGTCACAGATTTAATTGTAATACCGGAAAAGCCTGTGTTAGCATATCCAGCCAGGCAAAGGTAGCAGAAGATTTCTTTACATAGGCCTAATTTAATTTTAGAAGTTATCTGCTGTAGTAATGGCTGATACTGGGGCAGGGCCATCACAGGAAAGAAGGAAATTAAACCAAGAACAACTAAAAGCTAAAAGGGAAAGGGAAAAACAACAGGAAAACTCTGAGTCACACACTCAGTCTGGCTTTCAATAGATGGAGACAATTACAGGATTGTAAATGATTCAAAACCGACCACGAATGGCCCTCAGGTATGTAAAATGTCTTTGTCATTCATAAAATAACTTTACAATGCGCAATGTGGTTGTAGTCAGTAGCCAACCTTAAATTACGTCCCTCTTCCATTTAGCGCATGGTTTTTAATCCTTTTCAGTTTGTGTTGGCCTACTATTTTCTTTTCCCTCATCCCCCTGTACTTGTGTAAAGCGTCCTTTGGTTTCATGAAATGTGCTATATTAACATAAGTTATTATGACGTTGGTTGCTTCAATAAACTCTTATTGCTTTGGCTTGTGACACAGTTAGAGTGATAACGTTTTTAACGGTTTAGCTCACGAGACATCCAAAGTAGGCTAAGTTACTGTATGCAACACTTGAAATGTAACAGTGCATCTGTAACGTATTCTCTTATTGTAAATTATTTTCTGTCTGAGCAAAACATGTATCGCAACAAAAGACCTCCTGGTAGAGGCAGACACCGTTACCACATTTAGGAGTAAACTGAAAACCCTCCTCTTTGATAAAGCTTATAGTTAGGGACGAGGAGTTGAAGCGTCCACCTAACCCGGCCCACTGCTTCTCCTCGTAGTCATCAGTTTTTTTTTCTATACTGTATAATTAATAATCGAGCGAGAGTAGAGGGAGGCGGTCCAGTACAGCCCGACCCGGTTGGGGGGAGTTCTAGCCCGACCAGGCACCTCTCTTTAACCTGCCTCTCTTAAGTTATGCTATTACAATTCTAGACTGCCGGGGAGGCTGTTCCTCCCTAAGACACACTGAGCTGCTCTCTCATCTCTACTTGTTACTTTTGTACTGTATGCATCCTGTCCCAGAAATGCTTGTTACTAATCTAGCTCTGGGGAGTTTACTCCCGGAGTCCTTATATTTTTTTCTTCGCAGAGCTATGCTCTGCGATTCTCTGCATTTCCGGCTGCATCCTGCTGCGTCCTGCTGCATCCGCAGCCTCCCCGTGCTCTGCAGCGCCACGTTACATCCCGCTACGCCCTGCTGTGATGTTCATACGCACAGAGTAGTCAGGATCCGGTATAGGAGACTGCAATACTCAGTATGACACGATGTGCCCTGCTATGACATGAACTTCCACGATAACCTTCAAAGTCAATGTGACTTCTAATGTGACTGTTATCACCACTGTTCATCACGCCTAAATCCCGCCCGTCAGACACCGCCTACCAAGAGTCTGGGTCTGCCGAGGTTTCTTCCTAAAAGGGAGTTTTTTCTTGCCACTGTCGCAATAGCCACTGCTAATGCTTGCTCTTGAGGGAATTACTGTAATTGTTGGGCTTTTGGAATTTATAGAGTGTGGTCTAGACCTACTCTATCTGTAAAGTGTCTCGAGATAACTTTTGTTATGATTTGATACTATAAATAAAATTGAATTGAATTGAATTGAATTGGTAACGCAAACTCGGTAATCTACACTGGGCAATAAAGCACCTTAAATAAAAGACCTTTAGAACAGCAAGTGTGGTAAAAACACTACTGCTTTTGTCCAAAGGGGCCGCTGAAATCAACACAAACTGAAAGTCACATATAGCCACTTACTTAGACGTTGATTAAACGTATAACAGCTTTAGCCTACCTAATCAGACCCACCTTAGTTTTCGCAGTCCTGGAAATAAAAAAAACAATACGCTACTGAGGACTCATCTCTAGTCTATTGATTATTTAGTCTAAAAGCTTTCCGATATAAGTTCACCAGAGCCTGAATTGATGTTCTTTGTCCAACACACACACTATTCTCCCATTGCAGCATTTAGTGAGAAACTAGCAAACAAGGCACAGATTGCTTTTAAGCAGCAGGTAATGATGTTGATGCCACTATTTAGCAGGGGAGAAGTTTGCACATGCCATCTGCGCTTTGGATGGCAATCAATCGAAACTAGCATAAATGAAGAGATATCAAGGAGCGGAATCTGTACACAGCAGGCTAGACTAGCAGGATCAGAGCTGACCCCATCTCCCTCTCCTGGGGCTGTTACGTAAAACACCAGCACATTTGAAAAATCCTTCATGGATTTTCACTACAAAGGCAGCTGCAGAAAATTATGTTCAGGTCACTCCTCTGTCATTTGCTGGCTGCAGGATCAAGTCCTTCTAAGTAAGCAGTTATAAATATAATGTATTTGTTAATCATGTGGATGACTGATGAACCAAAGTTATTTTCATTGGGTTAACAAGTGATCAGTGGTGGTAGAAGTATTCAGATCAGATTTTTCAATTGCTAAACGACAGTGTTCACACACATCTCAAACACGCTCAGTGCAGCCAAATACCATGAACAATCCTCATTTAGATTACACACATTGTAACTCAGAACAAACTGAGAGTAAAAACACTAGCATCACACACCACCACAGAAATTACAAACTTTTCATCTTTACAGTTTGAATAATTTAAGTGACTTCACACTAATCAATATGTGTTATAAGAAAAAAGTGAAATTATATTCTTTTCTTTTTTCTTTTATACCACTTTTTAGGTAAACAAGAATGCATGAAAATCCTCAGTTTGCTCAACTACAGTAAACACACACATATATCTATATATATGTTGGAAATGTTACAAACTAAAAGGTACGTAATAGTTAAGATGTTTTACAAGTTTTTATCAACACATTGTTGATCCTCTCTTGCCATGAACCTGCATCATCTATGAATACAAATGACTGTGGTGTTCCCATTGCTATCACCTCCATTACTTTGTGATGTAAAGGAAGAGTTTTTCAATTCTTTTTAACTGTGTATGTAACCTCAGGACATCTTACCTGGACAAATTGGTATCCTTGCTCTTTTACACTGTTTTCTCTCAAACAGTACAATATATACAACTGGTTTTTTATTTCCAAAAAAAAGGCGTTCTGAGCTATCCCTATATATATATATATATATATATATATATATATATATATATATATATATATATATATATATATATATATATATACATACATACATACACTCACACAGTATGTGTTTTTTTATTTCCAAAAAAAAGGCGTTCTGAGCTATCCATATATATACATACACTCACACAGTATGTGTTCACTAACAAGTCTAAAACAAAACACCTGCTTAGGCGTTCAGCTAAAATTGCAATCAGCAGTGTTTGATAGGCTCCATTCAGTTTCGACAGCAGTGTGTTAGCATTTGAACAAAGTGCTGTAGATCCACAGCAGGTTGTGGTTAAAATAAGTGTGTAGAGTTTTTAAAACTGTGTTCAAGCATTGAAAAACGAACTAGAGTTTGGTCCACATGAACTGCTGCTGTGCAGACTGTAGTTGTACCCACTGTTGTCTAGCAATAAAAAAAAAAAAAAAACTGTAATACCACACTGTAAGAAATACTCTTTTACAAGTAAAAGTCCTGCATTGAAAATGTTACTTAAGTAAAAGTATGTAAGTATCATCAGGAAAATGTACTTAAAGTATTAAAAGTACAAAGTCGATGCAGAAAAATCCTCACATTTTAGAAAGTGGAAAGTGTGGTATATTGCATGTTATATGGGTAGGAATTTTTAATGGGAGTTGTGTATGAGGAGGGACATAGCGAGCGTGTCAGCCGCGTGGCGTGTCCGTTTATATTTCGGCTCCCATGTTAACAGGTTAGAGCTTACACACTGCCGGCGTGAGACGCGTGCCTGCTAGAAATAGAACCGACGCCTATTTTTCACGCGAGACAAGAGCGTGTTGGAGGCGTTTCCAGGCAAAATAGAATAGGAAAATATGTGTATATGTCATTTAGACACAAATGCACATTAATAAATGACATCTTGATGTTTGAAAGTCAAGGTTTTGACATCAATGTAGATATAAATGTAATACAAAATTTCAGAGAAAATACTTTCAAATATTGCACCTGTCATACAGAACGAAATATTCTGTAACATATTTTGCAGTCAATACTGCCGACATTGTCTTGCTTTAATCAAATCAGTAGGCTATGATAACGTAGTGTGTGTTCTGAGTGACGGTCCAACATCAGATAGGCTATATAGGCTCTTTACAGCTACACAAAGTTGTTATAAAACAGATTTTTAGTTTGAATCTGTCGGCACTATGTCCCGAGATCAGCCCTCCCTGTATCTAGCAGCAGGAGCAGCGTCGCGTTAGACATGCTTCTGGTGTGTAGGACACAGAAAAATCCACGCAGCTGACACGCAACAGAAACGCCACGCTCGCGCGACGCGTGTGTAACCGGCCTAACAGTGAATCACGCTCGTTATTTATCAAATAACACAACATTATGTCAGAAGTGCTGTTATACTAAGCCGAAAACGGGAGACAACGGTCTTCCGGGAAGGAAAGAGGAAAAGGAGAGATCGGAGAGCAAGACCAATGAGTGAAAGTGAAGACGAGCAGAGCAGGAACAAAGCTAGCACAATGGCAAACACACCCGGTGCTTCGTTTAGCATCCAGCCACCGGAGCCCTTTGATTTTTCCAAACCACACGAGTGGACAAAGTGGATACACAGATTTGAGAGATTCCGCCAAGCAAGCAATTTAGCAGCAAGCTCTTCGTTTAGCATCCAGCCACCGGAGCCCTTTGATTTTTCCAAACCACACAAGTGGACAAAGTGGATACACAGATTTGAGAGATTCCGCGAAGAGGCTTCACACATCGGGTGTGATACAGCAACCGTATGCCATCAAGCTTAAACCAGGGGCGGTACCATTTTCTGTGAAAACCCCCAGAAGAATTCCTCTACCATTGGTAGAGAAAGTCAAGGAAGAGATCCAGTGTATGGAAAGACTGGGCGTTATTAGCCGTGTTGAGGAGCCAACTGATTGGTGTGCCGGCATGGTGGTCGTGCCCAAGAAGAACAGGGAGTCTGTACGCTTGTGTGTGGACCTGACTGGTTTGAATGTCTACATGTGCCGTGAAAAGTACATTCTGCCATCGGCAGAACAGAGCCTTGGAATGCTTGCATCAGACTAGATGCCAACATGGGGTTCTGGCAGAGCCCGCTCACGGAAGAATCAGCCAAATACACCACATTCATTACACCCTTCGGAAGGTTCCATTTAAACCGCCTTCCTTTCGGTATCGCCTCAGCGCCTGAACACTTCCAGCGCATGATGGCCGAGGTTACTGAGGGGCTGGAAGGAGTGGTCTGCCACATCGATGACATACTGGTGAGGGGAGGACCATGAAGACTGAGGCCATCATGGAGAAGAAGGAGCCCGGAAACGTCGGCAAGTTGAGGAGTTTTCTCGGCATGGTCAATCAGCTGGGAAAGTTCATTCCCCAGCTGGCAGGAAAAGACAAACCACTCCGTGACCTCGTCTCTAAAAAAAACTGCTGGGTCTGGGGTGTGGATCAGGCAACAGCATTCAATCACTGAAGAGAGCCCTGTCTTCTCCTCCTGTCCTCGCTATGTATGACCCGAACAGAGACACCAAATTTCTTCAAGTCACAAAAATGTCAAGCAGCAAAAAAGCATTAAATCATTTAAATGTCAGGTTGGTTGTTTTCTCAAACTTCTAGTTTCATACTTGTGTCTATTTTGACAGCATGCAAGTGGGTTTTGTTCTGCGAGACACTCTTACCTTGGTATCTGAGCAGGACTGATCCACCCTGAGATCTCCGGCTGTGGAAGCGGATGGAGATCTGATTGCTGTGGCTGCGTACAACCAGTCCCCTCATCAGGATGGACTCATTGGCCAGCATGGTGTTCTCCATGTGGCCCACATCTTCAAACACCACCTTGTCTCCCTCAGATAGATTCACATTCATCACCTGACAGAAAGCAGAGTAAGAATTAGACCATTTATATATATATATATAAAAACAACAACAACAAAAGATCCAGATTCTGGGATCTCGAGTCTCTCAGGACCAACAAAAATAATTAATAGCAGCTGATGACCTGTTCTGCACAGAAATCACAGAGGAGCAGATTTACCAGCCTGTCTACTCCGCTCGGCATCAGCCGACCTGCCTTCTACCCCCTCACAGCGAGGGAAAACTAATCACTGCCTACACATCTTCCGCCGCAGGCTAAAAGCATCTCTTTCGACTGCACCTTGGATAAATAAAAAATGTACAGCTGCACTTTCATATAGCTCTTTGTAGTTTGGCTTATTTGAAGCTAATGTACTTGCACTTCTTGTTGTCCGGAGTTTGTACCTTCAAGGTTGAAAGCACTTCATTGGAAGTCGCTTTGGATAAAAGCGTCAGCTAAACGACATGTAATGTAATGTCATGTACTATGGAAATGCCATTGCTGTTTTCATTGAGTTTGAGCAATCTGCATACATTGATCGCCTGATTTACTAACACAGCATCTCATTACACAGTCAGTTCCTGGACTATTCTATATCAACAAAACTTTAATTTACGGCATTGTCCGTCACCTTCCTCTTTCTTTGTGTTGCCATTCTAAACTCCAGTGGATTTCTGAGGACTATGGTTAACTGCTCCTCAGATCTCTGCAGGGTAAATCCAGACAGCTAGCTAGACTATCTGTCCAATCTGAGTTTTCTGTTGCACAACTAAAACAACTTTTCAATATACACATGTTCCAACAAAACAAGTTCCTTCCTGAGGCTATTTTGCAGAGGCACGGTTGCTTAATGTGGCTCGGGAAAAAGGGAAGTTTGATACAAGCTTTGGACCAAACCACCGTGAGTCAAGGCAGAACCGGCCCATCTCAGCTCGACTCAAACCAGCCGATGGTGTCGCTGCGACTCAGCTGGTCGAGTCTCCAGAGGCTGGTTTTAGAATGTAAGGGACGTTACGTGTTTCAACAGCCAATAGAGAAGTCAGCTATAAACTATAGAAATAAAATGATCCATAATCCATTTTATTTTTATGTTACAAACAGCTAGCTAGTCGAACTTTTTAGGCCGGCCACACACTGGCTGCGTGGCGTGAGCGTGGCGTTTGTGTTGCGTGGCGGCTGTGTGGATTTTTTTTATGTCTTGTGCACACCAGCACACTAGCCTTGTCTGTACACATGTATGTTTTCCACTGATTTAATGCACTCAAGCAGTAGTATACTTCATGTTAAACATAAATATACTGATTACAGCAAAGACAACGTCGGCAGTACTGAAGGCAAAATAGGCTATAGAATATCTCGTTCTGTATTGACAGGTGCAATATTTAATTATTTATTATAATTTCTTTTAATTACATTTAACATATAATTTATTAATATGTATTTGTGTCAAAATGAAATATAAACATCTATTCCTATTCTATTTTGTTGCGTGTCGCGTGAAAAATAGCCGTTGGTTCTATTTCTAGTAAGCACGCATTTCGCCTGCCTGAGATGTGCATGTCACGCAGGCAGTGTGCAAGCTCTAACCTGTTAACACGGGAGCCAAAATAAAAATGGATGTGCCACGCAGCTGACACGCTCACGCTAGTGATGGTCAAATGAAGCTTCGCGAGCCACTGTCTTTATTTTCTGAGCTCACTAGATGGCGCTCTCTGTTCAAAGAAAAAGGTTAAAGAAATGGCAATTCAGTGTGTTTTCAACCCTTTTTTTAACAGGGAGCGCCATCTAGTGAGCTCAGAAAATAAAGACAGTGGTTCGCAAAGCTTCATTTGACCATCGTTAACCCTTGTATTGTCCTTTGTGTCACGGGGACTTGTTTAGTTTATTTAACGCATTCAAGTGCAGTGCTCTGGACCCCGAAGGACGAGGCCACTGTCAGTTCACGTGAAATGTCATCACATAGTACGCGAGGGTCACCAGGGACCCGAAGCTCAACGCAAGGCCAATACAAAACGTCCCAGTGACCCAAAGGACAACATAAGGGCTAGCTCACGCCACTCACCCAGTGTGAAGCCGGCCTTACAGTGCGGATCCACTTTGGCGACACGACTGAAGCGTGGTGACGCGACGCCTCCCCTCATTTGTACGTTGATGGGCGTTCTCTTAAAACATCCATGGTTGATGCTCCACGCCCTTGACCGGCAGCTGATTGGGTCTGGCTACTACCGAATTTCAAAAGCAACCATAATGGCGGCTCGTTCGGAATACAATCTCATATTTTAGGAAAATAGTTCACCGAAACATGTTTCTGAAAATATTTTAGAGAAATAGGCCATAGAGTTGCTGAATTTGTCTTCATTTCATATCGACAAAAGTCAGTTTGAAAGATTTTCATGAGATTTTAAGAGGCGGCGAGCCACGAGAGACTACCCCCAGTCTCCCCTGTGCTCTACTTGGATAGTTGCGTCGCGTTCACCAGATTAATTTGCATAAAGATGGGTATCGGCCAGCTTTTTTGATGCCCAGCATTTTTTCAAATGCAGTGCCATCTGAACTGGGCTTAAGTGGACTTTGTTTTATCTACTGTTTCCAAGGTAAATAATGGACCTTCATGTTATTGCTAATTATTCCATATTTATGTTGGCATAGACATATGTTTGCATTATTGTTTACTTTTTGTAACCCAGTTTATTTTCTTTCCTATTTGTACATAGTTATGTTGGTTTATCTTTGTCGTAGTTGTACTTCTGTGTTTATCTCTATGTACATTGTTCTAGGCACTGTGTGTAAATTGATTGAGAGCGAGTGAAAACCAGAGTTTAATCCCTTGCATGCTTTAACAAATATGATGAAAAATGTGTGTATTTAATTCTGATTACAGAGCACCAAGAGTGACCATATCAGAAAGTAATGCTGTTAACTAATCATATACAATGCCAAACACAGAGACTCTGTCTGTCTGCTGCAGCAACACATATATTAATGCCACTATTTACATAATATGTATTTGCCGCCATGGCCATTCCATCAGAATTACACCCAGCAACAGCAGTTCAACACATTATTCTGGATAATTTAAAAAGTGGCATAAAGGCTCTCTACAGTTTATCCATTGAGGGGCAGCCATTATTGTTGCCACACCGTGCACATCAGACAGTCATCAGACTGAGAAAGCAAATCAGAGACAGTTTTCCAATTTTAGATGAGATAATCAAATGGTCCTATTATATAAAATGACTTCAGGGTGCAGAAGCGCCAGCCTGCATGGATTAAATTGACATCTGAAGCTTTTTACACTTACAATTTGTGAGGAAGGGGTTATTACTTGCACAGTTCAAGGGCTTGTTTGCACTTAAACTTGCACAAATTACCTAGTGAAAAAAAAAATCAGCACTCTGGTGAAGTGAAGTGAAGTGAAGAAGGTTGACCTGAGACACTCGGAAGGTAAGCCTGACCTCGGTGGTTCAAGCAATGTCTGTGAAGAGAATTGCAGCCAACGACAAACATTTTATCATTAACAACATATCAGCATGTATCATAAGAAACAGCGTTGGAAGTCTGCTCGGGCACAAATCAAAAGAAGAAAAAATATGGAAAAAGCCAAAAGGACAATGTAGAGCTCAGTGATTACACTGCAGATAGGCCTGATAATTGTCAGCTTGTCTCCTTCGTTGACAGCACGTCTGGTGAGAAGTGCCGCTTTTATAAGCCTTTATCTTTATTCAGGCGTTAAAAGGAAGGGGGAGTCTTGTCTTCACGTGGCCCTCCCTTAGATCATATCAACTGCCTCCTATCTCTCCTAGCTGGGGGAGAAATCCACAGCTCTCCTGAGGGAGTCTGTAGTGGTGTGTATCCACCGACAGAGTGTCAGTTAACAGTATATTTATATTATATGAACATCCAAACCAGACGCCAGACTATTTAGGGGTACAACAACAATTGTAATTGTATAGGCTAAATATTATGAGTAGAATAGAAATATTATTATATTATTATACTCTCTGCTCCTCACCACAGGGCTTCTCAGGTGCTGCAAGCAAATCACTCCGCCCAAGTAGCAGAAGTAGAAGTGCTTTGCCTTGAGAATATAGTTCCCAGTATGTATACGGTTAAAAGGTGACTGTGTCTCATGTGACGTTGTTATTTGTACACCCTGGGACTATACAAATCACATGTAAATAGGAAAATGTTGGTGTTATTTTGTCACTTATTGGTAGCAGTAGGCTAGTTGGAGCCGGTTACCTCCAGGATTTGTGCTAACTAGGCTAGCAGTGGGGGCGTCAGACAGAGTTACAACACGCACGGAGATGAGAAGGGTATGTATGGACTTATCTAACTCTGGGGGACACGGTGAATAAACTAAAGTCCCAGTAAGTCGGTGTGTTCCTTTAAAGCTATAGTGTGTAGTTTCTGTCGCCCCATGAAGAAATGTAAGTAATGAAACAAGACTGTCGGCGCATCCACGTGATACAAGCTTTACGTGATCACGCACACGCCACGTGTGTCTGGGGTATATTGCAGTGTTCAGGAGTCTGATGGCCTGTTTCTGAGTCTTGTTGTCCGTGCTTTCACACTCCTGTAGCGCCTTCCTGAGGGCAGGGGTGTGAAGAGACTGTGTTGTGGGTGTGTGTCGTCTTTAATGATGTTGTGATGACCCTGGTGATGTACATGTCCTGTAGTGATGGGAAGGCTGCTCCACAGAGGAGTTGTGCAGTTTTTATGCGCCCGGGGATTGCGTCCCACATGTGGCGGTCCGTCCTGTTTTCTCGTTGTTGCGTCCCCCAGAGCAGGTTTGAAAATCGTGAACTGTACACGTTCAAAATTCGTGATGTGTACACGAAATAGACGTCAAAATCATGACCTGTAAACGTATCAAATAATCAAAATAACGTGACTATTTCACGACCTGGCGTGAGACCGGGTTGATCCTTTCCATAATGTTGTCAGACACTTTGAATATTAATCTGAGCCTGTCAGTGGCAACACACGACACTTTTAGCAGACACAAATAGAAGGTGTGCAATTGGCCAACAATGTTACATTGTAGCCGACTGCAACGGTCTCGCTTAATACTGGACCAATGTCAAAGATTGTTGTTCCCTTCAGTCACTTAGACACAAAAACATAGGAAAAACCATAGGTTGAAAGAGATGACAGCTGTGCAACACGTCACAGCAACTGATGTCACTTAAAGCTTTAGTATGTAACTTTTTTTAATTAATGGATGTCCGTTACATTCAAGCCATTGCCAAATGACTTGCTACAAAGCTAATTAAGACTATCAGCTCCACACAACTCTTTCTGTATTTCTCAGTATGAGAACTATGTTCAGAAAATGGACTGCATTTATTAAAATGGTGTCGTCCGGTGACTTTCCCGCGCAGAAAATCGAGCTAAGATAATTACCTCTTCTGAAGAGTTCATCATGTTTTTTTAATCCTGCATGTCCTCCTTGGTTACAAGCAACTGCTTGTATCTTGTGGATGCACCGACATTGTTGTTTTCCTTACTTAGAATTCCTCATTGGGGAGACAGAAACTACACACAATAGCTTTAAGATTGACGCTATGGAACCTAGGATTTCTCCTAGGCGCTTCGGCTCCTCCGCCCTCGCGTCTCTTCCTCACATCTTTCTCTCACATCCTCTCTGAGAGGAGCTAAGACACTGGGGAAGAGACGCAAGGAACAGATGCGAGTGAGGGAAGGGAGGAGACACGTTATCATAATGAAAAGCACACTAATTTCTTCTTCCTGTCATTTCAGAACCTGCCACTCCCTCTTGCCTTCCAGTAGCCACTTTGCCTAACCTGCTCTGCATCACCCAATTACCCACCTGCGTCCCATTCCCTCTGATTAGATCCAGCACTGGTATATTCCTTTACCTAGTGCCAGATTGTCTTTTGCATTACGCTTAGCGCTCCTGCATTCTATACCTGATTCCTGATCCTGCCTATCTGAACCTCGGCCTGTTTCTAAACTCTGATTCACTGTCAGTTAGTTTGCCATCTGATCTTCTGTAATTTAGAAATAAACCTTTGTAAACTTTATTAAAAACTTAACTAGGCCTGCAAAATGGAGAACAGTGATGGAGCAAGTCAATGGAGGGAGGGTGAGATGTTAGACCTAATGAGTGTATGGGGAGATACTTCAATTCAATCAAAACTAGAGGGATCATACGTAACTGCTCCATTTTTGAAAAATGCTCATTAATGTTACGGCTGCCATTACACAAACATTTTGAAATAAAAGCGAAAATGCTTACTTCATCCATAACCTCCCTAACTTTATTGCAACAGCGTGATGCGTCTGATGTCATTGTTATTGTTCTTCTGCGCATGCGGGTCAGTTCGAAACCGCAAACAGTTCACACTGGAATCTGATACAGGCCACATTTTAAAAGGTAATGTGAACAGCCAAAAAAATAAATAATTGGATCTGAGAAAAAAATCCAATGAAGCATTAAGACTTGCAGTGTGAATGTAGCCAAAGTGCTTCACAATAAAAGATGGAAGTGCAAATAAAAGACAGGAGCCACAGACATGAAATGCGGACATCAAGCTGAAAACATGAAAAGAATATGATTCAAAACTGCAGCCAGAATCCTGAAAAAAACTATGAAAATATGATCACATAACAGCTGGCCTCCCTTCACCGGCTCCCAGTGCAAGTTAGAGCTGATTTTAAGCTTCTTATTTTAACATATAAGGCCCTGCATGGACTCCACCACCTTATTTATCTGAGCTTATTACACCATATACACCGGCACGCTCTCTCCGCTCCCTTTATGCTGGTCTCTGGTCATTCCTCTAGTAAACCAAAAATCCGTTGGTTATAGACCAGGGGTCTTCAACATTTTTTTAGGCCAGGGACCCCTTAGCTCAAAGAGAGACCGAGTAGGGACCCCCTACTGCATATATTATAAACAATTGAGTTGCATATTAAATTAGGCCGAATGGATGGAAAAAAAATGGATATTATTTATACGTCATGTTTTAATGTTAAACATACATGTGGAAGGCACAGTGAATCTTTAAGCCTAACTGTATGGCTACCATAGTGGCTACTATAGTTACCTATAGTAAGCTTATCTTCAATGTGTAATTTTTTTTGTTGTTGCACAAATAGGCCAATTTATCTTTGCTATTACGTAATATGTTGGATTCAGGTCAATGTATATTTTCAGACATATTTCATTTTTTGAAAAAATATACTTTAAAGCCCCTTATAAATAAATGCCCGTCATCTGTAGAATGGCCTCCCATGTTTCAGACGCTCACTCAGTTGACATTCTAAAATCTAGATTAAAAACCCACTTCTACTCATTATATTACAGCTAACCATAACACACCATCCTTTCAGCATTCTTCACAAACAAACCTTTTCCACTTATTCTCTTATGTTGCTGGTTTTGTATTGTTGATTATTACTGCTTTAATGCTGTTAAATTGTCTTGTTGCTGTCTGTTGTTTGTGTTCCTTTAATTGTAAAGTGCACTGAGACCATGTCAAATGGTGACTTTACACCTTAAATACAATTTGATTTGATGTTTGATTGAATAAGACACTAAAACTAAACAAAAAGCAAGTCTAAACGAATGAGTCTTGAGCTTTCTTTTGTGACTGTCAGGTTTAAAAAAGTTAAAGCCAGGCTATGTTTGGAAAACAATGTTCAATGGGGCCTGCAGCTAAATTTAATCAAGTAACTACACTAATCAGCATTTGACTGCCTCACCCAAAACCTAGCTTCTAAAGAATGAATCAGGTCATGTCTGACATTTAGCATATGAAGAAGACTCATTGTCCCCACAGGAAAGGTAACTATTGTTTCTGCTTTTGGGGAGCCACTCCCTGCAGGGCCAGACGTGATTAGAACAAAGGAAATGCAAACTCTGTAAACTTGAACAGAATCGGCACTACCATGTGAAACGACCTTTGTCTGTGACCTGGAGTAAACCTGAAATCAGAGGTGTGTCTTTAAACTGGGACAGTTTCCATTCAGGGAAACACCCACAATTCCAAGGGATATAATTCTGATCCTGAGTAAGATTCGGGACTACAGCCTGTGACCCCGCAATGGGAAACTGCTGCAGTCCGCTGTTTACAGTGTATTTGTTTTGTCATGTCGCATGGCTGCTAACTGTGACCCGACAGGGGAAGCATGTTTTGCAGTCTGCTGCTGGCAGTGTTTTATGTTTTATGTTTGATTGTGTTTTGACTGTCGTTTTCATGTTGTTTTATTAAACCTCTTGCTTAACTTTCAATTCGACCCCAGCCTCTCCTCCTTCCTCCAGAAATCAAAGAACACGTCTTTTAGATATTTCTTAACAATTGGTGACCCTGACGTGATGGAGGATGAAAGGAAAAAAAAAGGCGAATTGAAAAACTGGAGTGCTGACTGCTGACCTCTCTCACACAGGGCCTGAAATGAAAAGGTGAGCCAGAACCTGTTTTTATCGAAAATCTGCAATAGTTAATTTAGAAAGATTTAGGTGGGAGAGATCAGCAGCGTCAAACTCGTAAGTCTATTAAAATCTGTACAAGTATTGATAAAGTAATGCCCAATTGAAAACTGCGTTAAGAGCGATAAGTCAAAAGCACTGTATGTTGTTTGTTGCTATTTGTATTGTGTGTGTTTTGTGTGTGTTAAGCTTAGAAGCCTGAAGAAGGTCCATGGAATAGATATCTCAATAGCCGACCGGGGCGAGAGACCCGAGAATTTGAATCGCGCGAATTAGAAAAGTTCGTGATAAAGTCGACCAGGGTACATGTGTAAATTTTAAAATGTATGAGATCGTGAAAAAGTCGACCTGGTTTAGCTTGTATAAATATTGAGTTTATGAGTTCGTGAAAAAGTCGACCTAGTAAACCTGTATACATTATTTAATTTATGAGTTCTTGAAAAAGCAGACCTTGTTACGCCTGTTAAATTTTTAAAAGTCCCTAACAGGGGCCGAGTTAGACTCTGATAAATTTTAAATAGAAAGACCGCGAGGGCGACGACAGAAAATTAGTTTCTGTGAAGGCACGGAGGAAAGATTAAGACTTTTTCAAAGCCAATTTAAACAGTTGTGGGGGCGTAGGCCCTGGAGAAGCTACTTTCGCGGCGGCGGAAGAAAGGCGTCAGTGGAAGACCTCCCAGTTTTTTCTCGTGACCATAGCTTGGAAATAGGAAAATCAATTTAATATAGGTATAGTCGAATTGTGTGAAAACACTTAGGAATTGTAAAGAAAGGCCTACTGTAAATACATTTTAAAAGAATTGTGGTGTCGGGATTTGAGTCTGCGGCAGCGACTCCCGTGCGCTGTGTGTGTTTTGTGAAAAATTTTAATAAGATTGTTTTGTTTGAATTGAGAGCGCGCAACTCAGCAGCGTTGGTTGTGATTGTAAAAGAACTCATTGTGTAAATAAGATTTGTTGAAATTGAAAGCGCAGTGTGGTTATAACTTCATTGTAAGATTGTTTTGTTTAAATTGAGAGCGTGCAGCAGCTCAGCGGTGGGGGTTGTGGACATGTTGAGGTTACAGACGCAGTTTGGTTGTGGATGTTCGTTTGTGTTGAGTTTTGCATTGGAAATTCCATTTCCTGAGTGGTATAACAAACAGCGACTCCATCTGGTTGGTAAATCATTACAACAGAGCGTCTACTAAAACCAGCTAGGGGTCAGTCTATGGAAAAATACAGTAAACTAGAGAAGATTAAATTTCTGAAGAGATTGCATTGTGAATGCTTTATGATTGAAAGGCTAACTCTGTCTGTGACCTGGAGAAAACCTGAAATCAGAGGTGTGTCTTTAAACTGGGACAGTTTCCATTCAGGGAAACACCCACAATTCCAAGGGATATAATTCTGATCCTGAGTAAGATTCGGGACTACAGCCTGTGACCCTGCAAGGGGAAACTGCTGCAGTACGCTGTTAACAGTGTATTTGTTTTGTCATGTCGCATGGCTGCTAACTGTGACCCGACAGGGGAAAGCATGTTTTGCACTTTTGGACATCGGTGACCAGCACCAGATATCTATTTTGAGTGCCTTTCATTATACGCACAACACCCCAGACGACATAGCGAGACCACCGGGCTCTCCGTGGATTGTTGTCGGGTCTAGGAGACGTCGCAGACGGAGGAGGGGGAGGAAACATAAGCGAGTGTTATGCTAAGTCTAGCATAGCACACAAGCCACCTCTACCGAGCATGTATCTCTCCAATGCCAGATCCCTGGTGCATAAAACGGACAACTTGGAATTACAACTCGCTGGAAATCGCTATGTTCGTGACTACTGTGTTTTGATTATCACTGAAACCTGGCTTCACCCGGGGATACCCGATGCTAGCATGCAGCTAGCAGGCCGCACTCTGTTATGCTGGGACAGGACTGAGGACTCTGGTAAAAGCAGAGAAGGGGGGCTCTGTATGTACGTGCATGAGAACTGGTGTAATAACAGGACAATTATAGATAAACACTGTTCCCCTGACCTCGAGTACATGTCATCCAGTGACACTCCAGTGTATGTCATCCTTATTTTACAAATTGGTACTGTGTTAGGAAGTTTTCCTTTTGGTTTTAAAAGGTCCCATGGCATGAAAATTTCACTTTATGAGTTTTTTTTAACATTAATATGCGTTCCCCCAGCCTGCCTACGGTCCCCCAGTGGCTAGAAATGGCAATAGGTGTAAACCGAGCCCTGGGTATCCTGATCTGCCTTTCAGAAAATGAAAGCTCAGATGGGCCAATCTGGAATCCTCCCTTTATGATGTCATAAGGGGAAAGGTTACCTCTGCCTTTCTCTGCTTTGCCTGGCCAGAGAATTTGGCCCGCCCATAAGAAAGAGAGAGACATCATGGCTTGCAAATGAGCAAAGCATGGCAGTTGGTCAAGGCCACACCCCCACCCTCCACCTGCCCCCCCGTCTCCTCCTCAATAGCTACAGACAAAGAAATGGCACATACTAAGGAAAGCTCATTGTGGGACTGGCACGTAGTGGCTGAAATTCTGCACCAAAGCTGAATTTCGGGAAAGATACTTTAGATACAGTATTAGGGGACAACTAAGCCCTAATATAAAAGCATCCAAAAAGCAGCATGTTATAGGACCTTTAAATGTAAAATGAGGGAAGAATTCATGACTGTCATCACTTAAACCCACTCAATACTGCTTATATAATATACAACACATACAGTCCATTATTCAATTACAGTGTGCTCATTTAAAAGTGAAACTTTACTTGCAACCCACGTACAGTAAGAGTCCATCAAGCCTGAGCGCAACATGAATGACTCATAGTGTACGAGCTCAGCGGCCTCAGCAGCGTGCTTGTGTATAACAAGTCATAATGTGCCGTTAATGAACTCATGGACACAGCATCAGGATAATAGTGCGCTGAACAAAGGGCATCGCCAAGTAATCACATTATGCCTTTAGCTCAGGGATAATAAAACACTTGAGGGAACATTGGGAGACGTAATCCAATTTGCCTTGGCACCAGTCCAGCTTCTTCTGTATAACTGTACCCCACATAACATAATCATGAGGGGTGAACACACGTCTGGAAAGAGCTATTACTCTGATAATATAATGGATCACAATACACTTTCAAATCTGAACGATTGGCTGCAGTAAATTGAGATGTCAACAAGTTCCAAAGTAAAACCTTTTGAACAACCGACATCAACATCCAGCAGTGGTTGTTGATGTCGTTTTTGTTGTACTGCAGTTCAGCTGAGATCACAGCGTGATTAGTGAACTGATTGCGGTTGACATGTCTGTCTATACTAAACAGCCCTGCACTCTTCTTCTAAAAATTGTCAATTCCACTTTTTGCATTCCATTAGCTTCACCCTTTTATAAAAGCAGTAGCAATAGCACAAAAGCTGTGAAACACACAAACTGTTAATTTGGTGTTTTAGATGCTGTGCCATATAATCTCAAGAAGAAGAAGTAGACTAAGTATACAGCCCCGCCAGCAGCTCTGTGAGGCTGTACTAACTGACCTAGGGCCCTATCTTGCACCCAGCGCAATTGACTTTGTACACCGACACATGTATCATTCCTATTTTGCACCCGACGCACAGCGGACTTTTCCCTCCACAGACGCGTGTCGGTAACCTAGAAATCTAGACTCCCCCTAGTGGCAGCAAATTTATTTGGCAGCCAGGGGGGGGTCTAGGCACTCTCCGTTGACTTTCAAGCTGCAAAAACCAAATTTTGGTCAGGCCAATCACATTGTGTATAGAGTCAGTGGGCGGGGCTTATGGCTGCTGCTGCTGGGAACAGCGGACTTCTGGAAGACTTGGAGTTAAGCTTTTCTTTGATAAAAGAACAAAGAACGGCACAGAAATCATTCTTAAAAAAGGAAGATGTGTTCAGAGTTTTGCCGACCGAATACGGCAAAAGTTTAATCTATCAACTAGCTCCGCTACTTTCTTCGTTGCTCTGCCTGGTTGTAGCGCTATCCTATTACGTGCAGAGGGAATTTGAAAGACAAACGTTTATCCCGCCCCTCGGATCGAGCTCCGTCAATGGTGAGTTCCCAGACCCTACATCTGGATGTGGGTCTGGCTTGTCAGGCTAGCATGTCGGTAAATTAAGGAATGTATTTGCGCTCCTGCGGGGCGGTTCAGCAAAAAGAGGAGGCATGTTCAGGTGCGAACGTTCCCTGGTGTTATTTCGCAGTTTCAGAAAACAATTCCGCCACAAACCAGGAAAAACTTCATGTGGGGTCATGTGAAAGAAAAATGTGGATCAATGGGGGTTGTTAGTTCTTACAATAAACAAACAAACTAAATGACACAGAAATATGTTGGCAAGGGGTGCGTGTGATGTGGGAATGAGGCCTTTAAGGAGCTGGGATGACATAAGGGATTTTGTGCCTTTCTCCAGTGACATAAGTGTTTTCTGAGGACTTTTATGAGGAATTGTGGTATTACTAGTAATTACCATTAGATGAATTAAAAGTATATTACCCAGACAATACAGATTATGGCTTTGCTTAAAAAATATATATATTATGTAAAGACAAAATTGACCATCTCTATAAGCAGCACAATGGACAGTTCCTGAAACCCAAATGAGTTAAACTGTGTATATTTAAAGTGCAATCACTTGTACAAAATCCTCTATACTGAACCAAGGACTTCCAATATGGCTGCCACAGGGTGTGTTACACTACCAAAAAACCCTCTATTGAAATATAGTCCTCTTTATTCCATCATGTAACAAACATATTTACATACAGAATAACTAAATCCTTATAAAAACTCTGATATCATGCAGCGATGGTGTAGAGAAAAGCCTCTCTGACATCCATTTACTTTATAAAAAAGCAACAAAAGAGAGCTGAATAATTCAACTGGCACTCCCTCATTAAATATAAGCTGACAACTTTGGGGGACAGCATGGAGGATGACAGCAAAACAGGGACAGATGGAACCCTGGGATATGGTGTTGAGTAATGGATCAAAGTCTATCTATACGTGTGTGTGTGTGTGTGTGTGTGTGTGCGTGTGTGCGTGCGTGTATGTGTAGAGATGAGTGAAAACAAACTACAGCAACACAAAGAGAGATGGAGAGAAGTGAGGGGGAGCCCCACTGTAATGCAAAATCATAGGCGCATGTTACACTGTTGTATTATATATTCTCCTGTTCTCCTCTGAGACTCTTTGTTGATCTTGCTTTTTTGTGTGACGCATGCAGAAAGCCAGGCCCAGCGAGAATAAGAGGACTTTATACCTCTAATTGCTCTCCTCCCTGAAAACATCACGCTTCCTCCATCCATCATCCATCCATCCACAATTATAGCTCTATAATCTGCTGAACCTGCCTCTTAGATGCATCAAGCTGTTTTACAAATTCAAGTAATATCACTGTCCCTATCATGAGATGGAAATACTATAACGTCCCTGTGTGTTCCTATAAGGAGAGGTAGTATGTGTCTGACTGTGTGTGTCTGCTAATTAACGGCGGTAATTAAGAGGGAGGTGAGTAAATGATGGAGTCGAGGGAACATCTGTTTCAGCAGGAGAAGTGGGTCACAGTGGCGAGAGAACAGAGACAGACTGAGGCGTCCCACACCCATCAGTAAAGGCCACTGATGATCAAAATCCTGTTTTTTTTATCTCACTAAAGTGTGATTTAAGGTTCTGTGGAGGCTCCACGCATTGCTTTCTCTGTAGCCTACGTAAGTGGCCTGAAGTTCATACTTGTGCGTTGGTGTGTGCGTCAATCTCTTTAAGAGAATAGCAGGGCCGGCATGTGTGTGTGTGTGTGTGTGTGTGTGTGTGTGCGTGCGTGCGCGTGTGTGATTAAATTCAATTTTATTGTCATTCAGCATGTTAGACACACGGAAAACGAAATTCGCTCTCAAGACCAGCAATATGACAGTGGCAGTAATTCATTAGCCTATGATTAAAAAAAAGATAAGGTTTAAAATATAGAATAAATAGGATAAGAAATCAAATCAGTTCTTTAAAAACAATCAAAGCAACAAGTATTTCAGGGCATCAGCAGTCCATAAAGTGCATCAATGGTCCATAAGGTAAAGTGCATACAGTTCAATAAAATGCATACAGGCAGCAGCACACAGTGCACACAGTAGACAGTTTAGTTTGACAGTCTTTGAGTTCACAAGCCTCACCGCTTCTGGGTAGAAGCTGTGCTTTAGCCTTGTGGACCTAGCATTAAGGCTGCGCAGCCTCTTGCCGGAGGGGAGGGGGTTAAACAGGTTGTGTGCTGGGTGAGAGGGATCTCTCATGATGTTGGAGGCCCAGCTCCTGCATCTGCTGGCTTTAACTACTCTCTGCAGGGCCGCCTTATCCGCTGCAGAGCTGTTCCCATACCAGACAGTGATGGAGAATGTCAGTGTGCTCTCCACCACACACCTGTAAAAAGGAGGTGAGGACAGCAGGACTGAGGCCAGCCTGCTTCAGCCCCCTTAAGAAGTACATGCACTAGTGAGCTTTCTAGAGAATGTTAGCCGTGTTGGTACTCCACTTCAGGTCGCTAGAGATGTGAATCCCCAGGTATTTGAGTAACGATACCATCTCCACCTCAGCTCCTACGATGATGAGAGGTGATGGGGTATGCCTCCCCCTCCTAAAATCCACAACAATCTCTTTGGTCTTATCCACACTGATACAAAGGTTATTTCCTCTGCACCAGTCCACCACATCGTCCACCTCCTGCCTATACGCAGACTCATCGTCAGCAAACTTCACTGTATGACTGCCCTGATACCTGGCAGAGCAGTCACGTGTGAGGAGCGTGTAGAAGGAGGGGGCTCAATACACACCCCTGAGGCAAGCCGATATTGAGCACAATGGTGGACGATGAGATGCCATGCACCTTAACAGACTGCGGCCTGCTTGACAGGAAGTCAAGGTCCCATTTGCAGAGAGATGGTCTAAGTCCCAGGAGTAGCAGTTTATTGACCAATGTCTGCCGAATGATGGTGTTAAACGCAGAACTGAAGTCCAGGAAGAGCAGCCTGGCCTAAGTATCCTTGTTCTCCAGGTGGGTGAGAGCAGAGTGGACAACAGTATGTAGCCATGGCGTTGATTTGACGCAGAAGCATAAATCTCGCTTAACTGTCTAAATTGTCTCGCTGAAGTGAAGACCGCAGCCAAGATCATATTATTTATACTTTTGCAGCAAAACTAAATTCAGACTGCCTTCTAATCACCCCACTACATTATTAAAGACGATTATGATCTCATAGATGATTGTCTCCATCTTTGGTTACAGTAACAAAAAAAGATAAATGTGTTGTTTTGTGCATTCTATTTTTAGATATATTAAATTCCATGTGCAGACTCAACAGTGAATGTATCTAACAGGTATTGTGTGTGTGTGTGTGTGTGTGTGTGTGTGTGTGTGTGTGTGGGTGTGTGTGTGTGTGTATGTATCACAGCCTGATAGATCTTTTTCCTCTGTGCCATAGAGCTCAATTGTTGTTTAAAAAACATCAATGAACCACACTGTTGCTCTGGGTGACATGTTCCTTCATCACCATGAACACACACACACACACACACACACACACACACACACACACACACACACACACACACACACACACACACACACACACACACACACACTGTGGTTTATTTACACTCAATCCTACACACACACCTTCATGCTGCCACATATACTAATGTGGATTAATCCACCACTACAAATAGTTCCCAACAACTGCACTATTTGCTCCTGTTTGAGTAACATTTGATAGAAAACTACAGCGACCAGCTGTTTTAAGAATGACTAAGCCTTTTATTAAATTAAACTATGTATTTGTCTCATTCAGTATGTACTAATGGGCCTTGGGCTGAGTGCCAGAGACGGGCCCGGTGCCACAAGGGGTGTAAAGGGGTCTCAGTTGTATTTTTTAGTGTATCTCATAACGATCCGACAATCCGCCGACATTCTGTCTTTCAGAGTGTGTAGCAGGCTCAGCGGGCTTTTAAAGACATCAATCAATACATTTATTTGTCAGGTGAAATCCTATATTGTTGTATTTATTGGCTGTGGATACGACTGGAATTGTTTCAACCACAGGTGGTCTTCCTCAGGTCAAGTTAAAGAAGTGAACATACACCTGCATTTATTCGTGATGAAATGGCAACTCATCTTCTGATTAAACATACGCCAGACAATATTCCCAGTCTGTATCTCTGTGTCATCACGACATATTACATTCATATTATACTCTATTAAGTACACCAATAAGTAAAGATCTGTCTCCTATATTATATTTTAATTTGGCAAATAAATCAACAAATCATGTGCATGTACATAATAGGCAGTGTCCAAAAAGTTTAAAGTGTCAATATGTTACACACTGTTAGAAAACAATCCGTAAAAAAATGGATAACGTCCTGGCAGAAAATACCTTTTCCGTTACAGTATATCCTCTGTACCTTTAACATACATTTTTATTAATCCAAAAGTCAAAATACAGAAAAACACCTGTGAAAAATGATAACCGAGAATTCCTTCATGTTAACACAGTATATAAGTCCGTATTTCTACGGACTTTTCTAAAAGTGCAGTGTCCTTACACTTTGATAATGTCCCAGTTTCTATCACAGACAGATCAAGTGGCAGGTCTCTCCAATCACATGAAGACAAAAAGATTAGAGAAGTGGATGAATCAGTCTCTTATCTTTCTGAACATGTCTCATATCAGATCACTCATTTAAGCTAATTAGGAGATAATGCTGTGGTCTTTCATCATGTTGAATACAGGTGTGGTCACTTCTTCACTCTGGTTCAAACGTTACGTCAGTCGTGTCCCACATGTAATAATAGCTGTTTGTCTTTTTTTGTGCATAATATGGTTTTCTACTTTTCCATCTTTTTATCAGGCTACACCAGTGAGCCTTACGGGTTAAACACAAAGCCCTTGTATATTAACATTAAGACAGAAAGCAGAGTAGTAGGCTAGTAGTCTTGAAGCATGATATGTATGTCATTAACCTTATTAGCATTGACGCAACAGACAGATCAGTCAGCACGGTTCTCTGATGCACTGACTTCAGACCAGAGGTATACAACTGGAGCGCTGTTAATCCGTCTGGAAATATTAGCTGCTAGCGCTATTTGAAAGCAAATAATGTCAACATTACTCCTAAATGATTCTTTCAGGAGATATTAAGGCTTAAACAGAAGCATGACTTAGGGGTGTCCTCTTTTCTGTCTCCAGTAACTTACAAGGTGGTACGTTTGTGTGTATAGTCTCACATTCACAGTCCACACAGCATTATGGTGAAGGGAGAAAAACGTGCTCTGTTTTATTGGCATTTCTTTAATCCAATCACAATCGTCATGGGCGGACAGAGCCACAGTGCCTCTGCAAAATAGCCTCAGGAAGGAACTTGTTTTGGTGGAACCTGTACGTTCAAAAGTTGTTTTAGTCGTGCGAGAGAAAACTCAGATTGGACAGATAGTCTAGTAGCTGTCTGGATTTACCCTGCAGAGATCTGAGGAGCAGTTAACCATTAATCCACCGGAGTTTAGAACGCCAACACAAAGAAAGAGGAAGGTGACGGACATCCGGCCGAAAAGTGGAACGTCGTGGATATAGACTAGTCTAGGGTTAGCACTATTGGAATATCAGCTAAATATACTATGAACTGACAGTTACCAGTTTAAACCTCTTAAATCTAACAACTGAGGAGACTATAAGCAATATTTAGAGCCACATTGCACTGCTGTGCTTCAATGATGATCGAGTGTCATTCAACATCAAAGCATCCAATAGTACTCTCCCATTATGCAACACTTTGGGGACATCCACTAAATGGAAGTTTGAATAATTTCATTCTCCTTTAATTGTGGTCAGAACCATTTAAAATGTAAATAAAACATTTGGGTCTAAATTATAGTATTTTGTTATTATAATTATTATTAGTAAAGAAGAAAAACAGCAATATAACAGGTGACTCATAACTTTTGAACAGTTGTGTATATGAAATCATATCACTTCCAAACCGAATCGCTGCTCCCAAAGGATCGGGTGACCTTTATCAAATAATCTTAATTGTAAAATATTCCCATTTCCAATAACAACAAAACACTAGATTCAAATAAAACACAATTTAAATGAAGGAAGTATTCAGAGGTGCTAAGAGACCAGCAGAACCACTTTGCTCATCCCAATGATTTGATCCGAAACATGATGTTTATTATATCAGATATACAGTAAGAAATTTTCACTTTACCCCTCCAGCTATATTAAAAAAAGGAAAGGCCTTCTATCAACTAGCAAGTAGCTTACATTAGTGGACTGTACGCTACTTATCAATAATGAATAAACTCTACTGTTGCATGTTAAGTGAACTGGAATTCTTTCATCATTTCCCCGAGAGTGATTGATGCAATAGATTGCACATATGTTCCCATTTTAAAGCATGGAAATCTACCCACAGCCTTAGTGTGAGACTTGCCAGCGTTTCAGTGAGAAGATCTGTGCAGCAGTCTGCCTTAATGACCAGACACAGATAAAACTATTAATGTAGCCATGCATACACTGTCTTCAGTTATCGTTCATTAATCCACTTTAACCACGACAGCAACGGAGTTGCCTTTAATTGTAGTGCTTGTATTTTCTCATTATTTTAATTTGTTTTTCACAAGAACACACATTTTGACAGCTTAACTTCCCATATTTAGCTTTATCATATTAAATGTACTCAATATAGCAGGCTATAGTATTTAATTACTTGTAAAGCCCTGAAGACATACTTTCTCAGGCAGCTTCTTCCTACATCAATACACTTTTTTCTCTGTGTTCTTCTTACTGGTATGAAGTGGGCCAGGCTTAGTTGTAACAGGGTGATGTCATGTTCTTCTGTACACAAATCAGAATTTAACAATACTTTTGAATACATCTCTGATAACAGTTGGTGGGTTGTTTGTTCACAAATCTACTCAAACCAGTGTTGAACTCTCCATAAATAACACCTAAAGATGTTTTTGACTTCTAAGCATATCGAGTCAGCGATGTTTCATGTTATAGAGCAACCCGGTCTCACTCAAAAGTGTACAAATAACACGGGTTTACAAACTTGCAATGTGTACGCCAAAGTAAAATTGTGCGTACAGTAGATACGTGGAGCGCTCCAATTACAGTAAGGGAGACCGGTGCGTTTTATATGCACGAGGCTTGCGTCGCCACGTTGTGTGTTATCGCAAGAACAGCGTCACACAAAAAAAAAAAATGAAAAAATGGTTTGGTTTAGGAAAAGAATGCAGGGAAAGGCTTTAGTAACACAAAAAAGTCACAAAACACGCTAATTAACGGTTGGGGGAAGAAACATTGGGGAAGGCTTAACAAAAAAAAACATAAGAAAGTCACAAAAACACGGCACATAACCACTAAAACACGCTAATACACGGCTTAACAAAAAGGCTGAAAATTGCCTCCTTACACAGTCCTGCGTCCCTTTATACTATAAACGCACCGGTCTCCATTACTGTAATTGGAGCGCTCCACGTATCTACTGTACACACAATTTTACTTTGGCGTACACATTGCATGTGTTTTCAAAGTGTAAACCTGTGTTATTTGTACGCTTTTGAGTGAGAGTGGGCTCTATAGGTTTTTTATTCTTTAAACAGGTTCTCCTGATCATTAACCTGTGGATTACCAGAGTGCGTAGATAGCACCCATTGTGAAGTAGGTGAGGCAGGACGCCACCATATGGTCTTCTGAAGACAACTACAACAAAAATACCCTCACTGCTGAAACTGATTCATGAGAGACGCCAGTGGTCCTTATTGGCAGTGTTGGGAACGTTCACTTTCTACATGAACTAGTTCAAAGTTCAGTTCACAAATTTTAAAATGAACTAGCTCAGTTCATAGTTCATACTTCAAAATTTTGAACTAAGTTCACAATTCCAAAAATGAACTAGTTCATAGTTCTTTTTTTCCATATGTTGCTGCGAGCTGTTATTTTTCAAAATGATTGCCACAGCCCATATAGAACCACAGACAGCAATTATTTTTAACACTGAAACTATGCGTCAGATTTCATCTTCATATCCAATCAGTTCAATATGCCATTTCAGGTTTGCTGTGGATGTGAGTGAAGTGCGGATTTTCTTTTTGAAAGCCGACGGGCAAAATTTGTACAGAAATGTAAGATTTTTCTATCCTCACCGACCTGGTCATAAAACTCGTTGAAATGATCATATGACTCCTTGCTGCTTCGTCGCCTCCATGCTGCTTTTATGTTTTATGACGCATGTGGTGGTGCAAAATCTGGCACCCTATTGAACGAAGTTAAACTGAGAGAGCGTGGCGTTCACGGACACCAGAATGAACGAGTTCACAGTAACGTTCATCAGGCAGTAATACGGTACATTCAGTTCACATTCGCCCAAAATATGAACGAGTTCATGAACTATCGTTCAATGAATGCGTTCAGGCACAACACTGCTTATTGGGATACACTGTATTTTTTTATCACATCAGTTATTCAGCAAGACAGAGGCCTGACGGCGGTATGAGCTGGCAGAAAGAGACTTGGCGGTATGTGCAAAGCTAGCGCTAGACCACTTGAAAGGCAGAGTCAATTAAAAATGATGAGATGTTTGGGTTGTTTCTCACCATCACAACCATCGTGAGCCTCATCACCAGTGACGGTTCTAGACCATTTCAAATGGAGGGGCCAGACCGGGGCCACATGCCATTTTAGGGGTACCAAATATATTAAGCACTAGTGTTGCATACCACCAACCCTCCATAGGTTTGGTTCTACAAAAGACTAACGATACACATATAATAGTGATGTGCGGATCGATACTAAAGTATCGATATTTACGATCCCAACGTCTCCTGCTCTAGTATCGATTCTCATATAAAAAGACCGATATTTAAACTCAGTAATTTGGAGTGAGTTTTTATGTTATCATAAGTAACTTGTTGTCACCAGAAAAGTATAATTATATCCGGTTAGGGGAAGGAACTACTTCTCCTTCCGCCGGTCAGCTGTGTGTGCACTGCGGCTCTGTGACGGAGCTGGACGGGGGACCCTATTTTTATTTTATTTTTTTGTAAACATGAATGTTTTGTGAAAACAATTTGAGTTAACGGTTTTCAAGGGTGCCTGATTTACATGTGTTGTAAAGAACAGCAAAACGTGGATATGGAATATTTTGTGACAAGGTTAAGAGTCAAATTTATTTTATTTGTGTTATTTTCAACCTGTTTTACTGTACAAGTCTCTGAGATTTTCTTTATAATTAAATAATATGAGAGCAGTTTATTGTCTTGTCATTTTGCAGCTATAAATTGGAATTGGTAAGCCTACAACCTACTTTTTTACTTTAAACTAGTTGTCACATCACACTACAAATAAAATAAAAATAAAATAAAAAGTATTGGTATTGGTATCGGCAATACCAGCCTGGGTATTTCTTGGTATCGGATTGAATAGGAATTAAGTGGTATCGCACATCACTAACATATAACACAAGAATACTCATTCAGTGGTAACCTTCATTTAATTTAGCACTGCAGATGAATAATAAAGGTGGGGTTAAAAATGTATTGAAATATTTGCCACAGTTAGGGGACCCAGAGGGGGGGTGAGGCTTATTTTATGAGGGTACTTGTCACCCTTGACCCCCACCCCCCACAACTGCCCCTGCTCATCACAGCTTTACAAAACTTAAACTTGCTGCAGACCCCTGTTCACAGATACACACAAACACTTGGAGAGGAATATTTTCCACAGCTCTTTATTTAATGACCGTATCAGCAGTGAATTGTCCCACAGTTCATCTGGAGCTCCCTCGCTCCCACCTGGCCCGAGACTCTCGGTCGCGAGGGTAAGAATCAGTGCCTCCCTGCCTGCTCACCTGAGCCACCACCTCCTCCCCGCACTCTCTCTCCCCACACCTCCACACTAATATTTATCTCCAGCTGCAGACACATATGAGGTCAAACACGTGCAAAATGTGTCCACTACTGTACACTGACTTATCTCTGTATGGTTAAAATGTATGCCTACTGTCTGTATGTGGGTGGCAATCAACAAGTACTAAATCAATTATCATTTCATGGTAATCTGGCAGTGGTTGTTGAGACATCTTGGTCTGGGCAATACTGTTGGACTGGAAGACAATAGAATGAGTAATCATTAGGCCCGGCTGCTAGTGAGGCAAAAAATACAGACAGGTGACAGCACCTGCATCGCTTGAGTCATGTGCTGCATGCTTCCCATCCACGCTAATAATCTGCAGAATACTGAGATGGTTGAAGCGTCTGCCCATAGTCCTCTCCAACAAAACTGAACACTGTACTGTATTCCCAGATTTGTTTTCAATATAGCTGAAACTGATTGTTATGTTAAACGGAAATTCTTTGTGATTTAGATTGATAAGATGGCTGCGTGTTGCATACAAACAGTGTGGCTTTTATCTGATATATAATTTGTTTCCTCCCCAAAAAAATGTCAATTCACCTTCTTGCTCCAAAACAGATGAGAGGACAAGTGAAGTCATCACATCATAAAAAAAGCCCTATTTTACTTGCATGAGTGCAAAAAAGTATGTTTGGGCACCTCGAAGTGCATGCTATTTTGCTTCATGTATGTATGTATGTATGTATGTGCAAAAGGGCTGGGTGAACTGGAACATACAGTCAAGGAATGAAGACATGCCTTCTCCAGGAAATGACGTTGATGTCTGGATTGTGCAGAGCAGCACAATGTGAACATACAGCACTAGAGTTGCAGGGCTGCACATCGACAACAAAAATTAAAATTTAAGAAAGCAGCAGCAGAATACTGAGTTATAACCAACCAATGTGTGTAAAGATGTGTAGCTAGCAAAAATAAAATGGCCATGCCCGAGAGCCCTGCTGTTTTCTTAATCCCGCTCCCGCCTGCATTGTGCGTGTCTGTTCCTGCCAGCATATTGTTTTTTTTTTTTATATATATTTTCCTCCCATCAGTTTTAGTAACATTTTATGTTTGCTAAAACTGTGCAGTAGTGTGTAGTGTGGCAGCACAAGAGACAGCGAGACTAAGCATCGAAAACAACAACCCACAAAAATTCAGATGAAGTTCTGTGTGAAGTTGATGAGGGAAAAGCTGCTAAAATCAGGAAGACATCACAGTGTCCAAGTGGTGTTTGTGAAGAGAATGTCACTCTCGCCGGACTGCTTTTCCTTTCTGTCCTTTTCACGTTAATGAGAAAAAGGCTCAGAGCCGGACTGTGCAGCCAGGGAACAGTTCATGACTGGCTTTAATCTTCTTTTCAATGTTATGTGTTGACTCCATCCTTCTGATTATCGCTGGCTAAATCCTGGGATCCGCAGTTTATTTTTTGACCGCTTGCTCCCAATGTTCTCTTTGTGCATCCATGGCTCCCATCGGCAGGAAAGTTAAAACCGAAGATTCTCTATAACTAAAGCTAAAGCACATCACACGCTGCCCCAATGGTATGAAAAGGTACACACTTCATGTCTCCTAAGTGGGCGCTGCCTTTTTTATAAATGTAGTGAACATCATGTGGATGGATGAAAAGTTATATTTGCGTAATGTATTTATTTTTTCTTTTGCTAACACTAGATATTTACACAGCTAAAAGCCAAATTTAGCATTATGAAAATGTATCTGTGGTGTTATAAAGGACATTCAATATTCCTTCTAAAATAATAGCTATAGGTTTGACTATTATGTCCATACAACACGGTCTCACAGCAGTTCGTGAAATTGTCACGATATCTACGTTATCGTTGTCATCTATTGATTTGTGTAGAACAACACGTTAATCTCGTTTTTTTGTGGTGGCCAGCACAAAATGGTCTATACGGAGATTAACGGGGAAAGCAAACGTCACACCCCGGGACACAGCCGCGGTCATACCTATACATTTCAAAATAAAGTCAATAATAACAAAAACTTAAAGACTGTAGAACTCTCCCTCTCTCTTTCTCTCCACCATGGTTGGTGCTAGAATTGTAGCAAGCAAGCTAGCTAACTCGCCAGCCGGCCAGCCGCTTCATGAGTAAAGTGTAACAACTTAATGTTTTATCCCCATACGATGTCACATCGTAGGAAAGCACATTCCTATTGCCAGATGAGGGACAACTTTGTTTGGCTCACTTTCTGTAACCGGTGGAGCATAAAGGCACAGTGGAGTTAGTGAGCAAGCTAGTAAGCTGGAAGTCTATATCCAGGACTTTCCATTTGCAGGATTGCTCCGGCAATTTCTGTTTTCGGCCGGATGTCTGTTACCTTCCTCTTTCTTTGTATTAAAACTTTACACTCTGGTGGATTTATGAGGACTATGGTTTAAAGAAACCATAGTTACCATGCTCCTCTGATCTCTGCAGGGTAAATCCAGACAGCTAGCTAGACTATCTGTCCAATCTGAGTTTTCTGTTGCACAAATAAAACAACATTTGAACCTAAACATGTTCCACCAAAACAAGTTTTTTCCCGAGGCTATTTTGCAGAGGCACCGTTGCTCCGTCCAGTGCTTAGCGAGTGTGATTGGTGAAATGCCAATAAACCAGAGCACGTTTTTCTCCCATCCCGAAATGCTGTGTGGACTAGCCAGACCTTCCTATGCAGCGTTGTGAAAGAAGTGAGACTAGTTAGCTGGGCTGCTTGGTCCCTCTTCTTCCCCACGGCAGGGAGACGGATAACAGCTCGGGAGATGGACAAGCTAGCTTGACGTCTTCTGACCGGGAGGTAAGCAGAATGTGCTTCCGCTGGCTGTTTGAGGTGGGCAAACGCTGTTTTGTTGTGTGTATCCTAGCAACGGTAACGGTTATTCGATTTCCCTTTTTTAATGCCCAATAGATTACCGCAGCCTGTAAAGAGAGTTATTTCCTCTCACGCAGGCGCAGAACGTACATGCTAGTTGGCCGTCGGCTGTAGTCTCTGCTGTGTGTTCAAGTGCCACTTTTTGGCCAAGACACAGGCGTGAGACGTGAGGCGACGCCACAGTCAGCCTTCATTATCACTAGTTTTTTGTCCTATGCCTGGTGTGTCACCAGCATAAGGAGGTAGGTTGACCGGAATCAACACAGAGTTATTTTAAATATACTGAACAAACAGAACTATATAACGTTCGTCACGTGCCTAATTAGGTCACGTCCATACGTGCAGAAGTGAATTAATGTAACAAATGTAATGATTTTAACCCAAACCACAATCTTTTTCCACAAATGGAGCTGAGCGCAAGTTCCTTCAGGATGACTTCCTAAACATAATCACTCCACACTCGCCTGAATGGATCAGCTGTAGAGGCGTTCACTTTAGTCTTAACCAATCAGAAGCTGCCAAGAAATCTCGAGCCAATCACTGCACGACATCCCTGTTTTAAACCTGTCTCTCTCTATTTGCTGCTCAGTTGTCATTTCAGGAAGTGCACCACCCTCCTCCTCCCCTGCTCCTCCGGTCTTCGCCCCTCACGGTTCCTGGGTCCTCTTCCGGCCCTCTGCCGGCGGCTTCGGCGTTGGCCTTCCGGCTCCTCACGCCACCATCAGTGTCTAGGCTCCATCGGGGGGGAGAGGGGGGGGGGTTCATACTTCGGCCCTACCCCTTTTAAAAATGTTCTCAGGATTTTTAAATGATGGTGGAGTCTAATCTCCAAAGACTGTACTGTACATTTCACGCACATGTACAATAAATCATCTCATATCTGAAATGAAGTCTCCTGATTGAAATACCAGTTAGTTTTTGTACCTAAACATAACCAAACTGTGAGCTTTTCACCACATTAATGAAGTTAAAGAACGCAACGTTAAGTTTAGGTATGAGAACGGAAAAAACGCTGCTGTGGGTCATATTTCCTGCCACTGCTAATTGCACTAATTTATGAAACTCCACTGGGTCACATTAAAGGGTACATATGTCATTGTATGGTTTGGAGGAATTGTTTATAATTGCATTATGTATGCACATTTGTTCTAGTTATTTAGGTTGCTCTTCTAGATAGGCAAAGCAAATTTCAAGGTCCAGAAAATTGCTGTTCTATACAAACTGTACTGTATTTTAATATTGCACACAGAAATAACACCACATCTAGAAAGAAACTACAGTATATTGAATGACTCCATGACATTTTTGCATTATTCAATCTGGCAAAACATGAAATAACAGTATTCCTTTCGCACAGGTTTCTTTTCTGTCAGCATTGAAAAACTTTTGTGTTGTGGGCTTTTGCAGTTGAACAAATAGTTTTGAACCCAGCGTACATGCTAATGGAGTATAAATAAAGACAACATAAAGTGAACATGGCCTTCTCTTTGTGAAAGAATGAAAGACAAACTACAGAAAAATATCGGTCCTGCGTTCACAGCCCTGTCCTTGGGTCGCCCTGCAGTCTCAAGCTGCTATCACACAAGAACCACGGCTACAAACACAAAGGAGAGAGGCTCAAGATTAGGCTGGCTGTTTGAAAGGAAATTGAACATTGTGTCACAGCAACCAGACAAGAGGAGTCCTATCTCTCTGTTTTATTCCTTTTTTCCCTCAGGACAGCCAGGTAATCATTGTTTCATGGACAGCAGGAATGCAGATGGGCCGAAGGTCGTCGGAACAGAGGAGCTCGAGGTACAGACTGCCTTCACAAAGACGAGTAACCTTGCATAGTTGCACAAATAATGAAGGAGATCTTGAAAAAAATGTAACTGCAATGAAAAATTAATAAAAATAGAATAAAATAGAATAAAATAAAAAAAACAGTTGGACCCTACGACCTGTAACTGCAGTTTCTACTGCTACAGTATTTCCGCTATTTTGAGGACAGGAATTCTTACTAATTTGCTATTGCTACATGGGCTGTAATGATAATGTCGATATGGATGTTATGTTTGCCCAATATGAATAAACTAAAGAAATGTTGGAATGAACACAGTACTTTATTATGGCTATGATCCTTAAAAGAATACTCCACCGATTTAGCATTGCACTCATGTTACACTGTTGGACATAAAGCAACTCCAACTGACGATTGGAGAATGAAATCCTCATTTTCCTAAGAAACAGAACATCCACTCACTTTATGGGTCTGCACTTATCTTGTTTGAAAATTCACCTCACCTATTGCAGTTTCATTATCACAACAAGCCCTACAAAATTGTTTTCATGCAACATGCCTGAATGAGAGGAATGAAAAAGAAATGATGAGCAAGTAAGGTGAAGGTGTAAATGAAAAATATTTTTAGGCCCACTGCAGTGAATGTATGAACCAAAACAAAATGGAATTTACATTCTCAGGCCTGTTTGTCATTGGAAATGGTGCTGAGGAGAATAAATTACATAGAGGGGAAATAAAATCTGTGTTTTTCTCCAGGGAACTGCATGCTGAAATTGGCCTCTAGAATATCAATATGAAGCAAAATTGAGAAACATGGCGATGGTATGATAATACCTAGGACCGTTCTAGGAACCATACTGGGAATGCTAAGATCATACTGTAAGTACAAGGAATAATCACAGTAAACAGTAAAGTTGAATTGAATTGAATTAAACCAAGCACAGATCATGTCTCTGGTGGATTTAACATCATCAGGCAGAGAGAGACAGATTACATAGGTACATATCAGGATCCCATATTAACATTACATTACAGTAATTAATACAAACATGTACTAGCTACCATTGGATGAATAAGGAACAAATCAGGGACCAGCTGATGATTAGTAAGTACTATGAGCAACTCTGAATCAAGACCTAAATAATAGATAAAGATAATGTTAAGTTACATGAGAAAAAACTGTATCTAAGAATTAGATAGGTATCTGTGATATCTTTACATATGGAGAACAATATTTCATGATGTGTAATGTGAAAAGGGTCGCTCATAGTGGCAGACCAACAGAGAATGATCAGACTATGCAGCTCCCCACATCTCTGAGGAGGGTTCAGCAAGAACAGGACACAAACCCTGGTCTCCTGGGTGAAAGTCCTGTGTTCTGTGACCCATCCACCACCCCAACCTGTGTCCTTATACGGATTTTTGTTTTTTCATAATACTCGCTACCGTCGACCCCTTCAATACTACATTATCTTACAGTGCCGCGGTCGAGCTGCTGCTCCACCCAGTGCGTTCCATACAGACGCTAAAGGGGGATTTTGGCATCGGTATCTGACGCTGAGAGACACTGACCAAGCGTCAGTATTTGACGAGCTGTGAGTGAGAACGGGTTGTTTTGATTCAGTCTGACTTCTCTCATCGACAGTGTTCACAATGACAGCAGCCAGCTTTCTTTCTTACAGTATACAGCCACTGTACACTACTGCAGAAGTACCACAAGAGTTTGTGTTCTAAGGTTTTTAGTAAGTAAGTTTGGTAGTACGATGCTTTATTTTAAAATTGTAGCGGAAGGGAAACGTGAAGTACTAAGCAGTTGGGTCGGAGTCCATCACCAATCAGGAACAAGTCAGTAAGAAAGTGGTCGGTAGGTAGACTCACAGATATTTGGGAATACATCATTTCTTTTTCACATGATCTACTATATAGTCCTAGATTGATCCTAGACTTATTTGGGAACTACTTGTTAGGGATGTAACTCTGATGTTGACCTGATCTTTTTGCCTCAGAGTGAGAACTTAAATGGAACACACAGACATCATACACATGCCACTGGTGTCAACATAAACGTAGTCTTTCCATTGACAGTGGTATGGTATCTCTAAATATAGTTAGCTTAGTAGCTTATAGTGGCACAGTTTTACCACTGGCAAATAAGTTTAAACCGGCGAAGACCGGAGGAGCAGGGGAAGAGGAGGGTGGTGGACTTCCTGAAATGACAACTGAGCAGCAAAGAGAGAGAGACAGGTTTTATGAGACTGTTTGTCTGCTTCTACAAAATGAGTTTCCATGGTGAACATTTGCCAAAATGTAAACAAAAAAAACAGGTAGAGTAGATAGTTTTAAGGTCAATATTCAGTGTGCAACCTTTGAATAAATCCTTCAGTAGTCACCAGAGTTGTTGTACTGATGTTGATCAGGTGTTATTTCTACCTCATGGTCTCATATTAAAGCCTTATGCGTTGAAAGTCTTTTACAGTAGACGGTGAAATATTGAGCTGAAGTTGCCAAATGCAAATGTGAATATTGACACATAGACTACTATTTAGTGAGTCATTCATTTTCAGTTAGTTCCCGATTTGTTTCTGACTTATTCCTTTGTAACTACTCAAACTGCTACAAGCTGTATCAGTAAGAGAATCCAGTTCCACTTCTGTGACAGTATTTAAAGTCGATTTACTCCAAACCCATTAAGATGTTGTTTTCCCCTTCTCCTCAGTGTTTCTGAGGTTAACAGAGCTGCCATATCTTTTGCTCTGTCAATAAGATGTTAACACAAGAGCAGTTTGAATCGATTGAACAACTCGGAGCAGAGAGGAGCCTGCAGGTAGTTCGACTAAACCTCCACTCCTGACTTCTGACTGCTGCTAGCTTTGCAGCTATCCCTTGAACTCTGATTCTCCATTTTCCATTAATGGTCATTCTGTCGCCAGACAAATGATTTGTATGCTTTATGCATAAAGGATCCTCTCTGTTAAGCAAGGCTGAGAAGGAGGCTGGGGTTTACAAAAAGCCCAGTGAAGAGTCAAGGGCAAGAAGAAGAAGATACAAAGGTGTGCGTACTCTGCCAGCTGTACACGTTTATATGCATGTGTGTGTGTGTGTGTGTGTGTGTGTGTGTGTGTGTGTGTGTGTGTGTGTGTGTGTGTGTCTTCGAGTGGTGAATCAAAGGCCTTGTGTGCAGGGCTGCACAGAGCTGATAGCTGACCCATCAAGCGTGGCCCACCGAAAGCAGAATAAAAAACACCCACATCAGTAAAAGCCCCGGCGGAGAGAATTTCTAAAGTGCAGCGCTGCACTGTGCACATCTAAAAGGCCTACCTCAGCCACAAACACACGCCTTAAATCCTCCGCCAACAATGGACGTGCTAGAGACTGGGGAGAGCAGACCTGTGTCCTTCACTCTGCAATCTCCAGCCTTTCATGCTTCCTGTCAGCAACACACTTGTACGCTATGTTGTTAGGAGTAAAGGCCAAAGTCCCCACTATCTGTGAAGTTTAAAGCATAGTCAAGTTCAGAGTCCACAAAATATTTTAATATATTTTATTATTACTGTTTTATTTGAAGCAAATGCATTTAACATTTGACAATGCATCTATAAGCAGGGCTCTCAAGTCAAGCATTTCAACCAGTTCACACGCCACACCTTGGGTTTCTTACGCTGATTAAGGCACAAACGCACTGAAAATGATAACTGACGCGCTTCATTTGATGCTTCTGTTGCACACCGCAGGAATCAGATTAGAATTGCCAACATCACAAAACCAGCAGTATTTTATGTGGATAATTTTGTCTGTAATTTATCAGATTTACCAATTATTATAATTTCTATTGCTAGTCAGTTAGGAAAAATAGTAAAATTGAACTGCTAGCAAAACATTTGAGCGAATGAGAAGTTGGAAGTAGAGGTGCAGGGGGTGCTGATAAAGTCTCATGATTCTAATTACAAACGCTCTGATCAGTCAGGAATAGGCGTGTTTTGAAATATAAATAGCTATTTACAAACTGTGTGGGCTAAAACACACAAGAAGCCTAATTCTCCTTTACAATAATTCACATTTACAATCAGGGAGGCAAACTCATAGAACATATACAATAATTAAGATCAGTGTATATGATGAAATAATGGCATTAAAATGTGCCAGAGGCTACCAAATTGGGCTTTTATGGACCCCCCTAAACCCCTTCTTGATGTCCAAGTCTTTGATAATGTTTAAAGGTCCCATGTCATGAAGATTTTACTTTATGAGATTTTTTAACATTAATATGAGTTCCCCAAGCCTGCCTATGGTCCCCCAGTAGCTAGAAATGGTGATAGGTGTAAACCGAGCCCTGGGTATCCTGATCTGCCTTTTAGAAATGAGCTCAGATGGGCCGATCTGGAATCTTCTCCTTATGAGGTCATAAGGAGCAAGGTTACCTCCCCTTTCTCTGCTTTGTACACCCAGAGAATTTGGCCCACCCATGAGAGAGAGACATCATGGCTTTCAAACGAGCAAAGTGGCAGTTGGTCAAGGCCACACCCCCACCCTCCACCTTGCCCCCCCTCTCTCCTCCTCAATAGCTTCAGACATAGAAATGGCACATCCTAAGGAAAGCTCATTGTGGGACTGGCTCTAGTGGCTGTAATTCTGCACCAAGGCTGAATTTCGGGAAAGAGACTTCAGATACAGTATTAGGGGCATCCAAAGAGCACCATGTCATGGGACCTTTAAAAGTAGCTGTGGTTCTCCTTCTTATTGGGTCTGCAGCCTTGCACACTGTTGGCTGGTTGGTTTGTGTACCTACAGCAACCATAGCAACACACAGAGTGACCGTTAGCCGTAAACAGGCAAGAGGCCGCAAACTGGGGGTAAACTGCGGTAAAAACCCTGATTGAGACGCATATTCCGAATGCGCTCTATACACATTTTATACAGGCTCAGTCTGCCACTTTTTTTAAAAAAGTATTCCAGTGCTGGTTCCATGGTATCAGAATTTTAGATAGTCGTCATGGAAACATGAGTTGGTCATGTGACAAGGGCTGGGAAGAATGGCAGAACAGGCATCCAAGTGACATTACATTACTGTGATCCAATGGATTGGGGGTGGAGGGGGGGACCATATTTCAGGGGGGGCCAATGCCACCCCGTGCCCCCCTTCTAGCCCCGCCCTTGACTGAGAGCAACTAGAGGTGAAGGCACAGGGATTACTTTCTTGTGGTGGTGCTCATTTAGCTCTGCCTGACTGCACAATGGTCTCCACTTGCATTCGTCTAAACTGGTTTAATAGAGTGTGGCCAAAGCTGGTGAAGACGTTGTTTCCTGCCAACTGTAGTAAACACCTGCAATGTGATGAGGAAACCATGGATCGGAAGGACAGTACACAAGTGTGAAAGAGGTGCAGCGGGGTTATTTCATTTATTTGATTTATTAAGGACAAGACACATTAATCAACATTTCTGTAAATGTGCCAGTCCTGTAGTCCTTGTAGCCAGGTGTTTTGAGACCAAAGTCTCCCAAAGTTTGATGTTCGATCACCAAACTTGGGTTAAGAGTATAACAATTGAACCTGATGTGAAAGCAGCCATGTCTCATGAAATGGATATGTTGCTTTAAATGAACGAGTAAAGAAATGTACAATTGTAAAATCATTTTTGTCATTGCAACTACACTGAAATCTTGCCGCAGCCGCGTGAGCCGCAACCTGAGGCATTAGCTGGTGTAAAGCTTGCTAAGTCATTCCAGAAATGTCCCTACAGCAGTGTTTTTACACACATCTAGCTTTTGACCCACTTGCTTTTTCAGTAGTAGTGAATTCAGAGCAGGGAACGATGTCGCATGTTTTTTACACCATCACCCAGGTTGGCAGTGGCATGAACAATCACAGCCAGATGATACAGTCATGACTCCCCCGCTGCCCCGGAGTGATGTTAAGTGAGGCTTCACTTGGAAATCCTATAATTGAACCTCTCTCAGGTTCAGGTCAGGTCTGGTTTTTCTAAGGGCCTAAGTTGCAGCCAAACAGGTGAGAAAAAACAGGGAGGAGAACACTTGTCACTGATCTCTCTTTTCCCTACACAGGTTCAGACTTAATTGATATTTAATTCTTTGGCAATTTAAATCCATAATTCAAAGGCAACAAAAAGTGAATTCTCATATTCACAGCAACAGAATGGAAAATGGTCAACAGACTTCAGTGCTCCAAAGAAAAAACTACTGTTGGAGAAAGAAGAGAATGGTCAGTGTGTCAGACAAAAAGCATATGTGAAGAACAATGTAAATTCTCTGGATATGAAATGCCATCTGATAATTAAAGCTTCTAAGTACTGTATATAATCGCTAAGCGATTGTAGCATTGTTCATATAATTCTGATGGCATACGTTATGCTTTCAACCCTTCATTGTCAGATCCATTTAAACACTGCTCTCTGAATAAAATACCAACACAGCTCTAATTACCAACCAGATGTACTAATAAAATTATATTCACCATCTTTTCTGAATCTGTCCAACCATCTCCTCTTATTATTAATAGTGTAAGTAATGTTCTAGAAGGATGCAGATCTGTCCAGCTGACTTCCAGTCAGCTCCTTTATGCTAAATTGATGCTATTTTAGTTATTTCTAAAACTGTACAGTTGTTGTATTACTTTGGACAAGATGATAATGTACGACCACCAAGATGAAAATCAACTCCCCACCGTGTGAACTCTCCTCCTGCTGATTCTGCGGGCCAGTGGAGATTTTAAAATGTGAACCTCTAAAAAAACATCGAACAAAAAGCTATGATCCCTACTAAATAGACAAGCAGGACCATCTCTGTGTCCATCTCTGCATCGTAAAAGGCATCTAGGCAAGCGTGGAGGAATTAAAAACCAGCTGAGATCCTGACCACACAAAAGTTGTCTGCCAAGCATCTTCCTAGCCAATTCGGCATTGGATAATCGACTGGATGATCCCTGTGCCAGTATCAGTTTCCAACAGGATATCAGGAACTGTAATGTTCCTTCTTTGACTGAAAAGTGGTCTAATCCTGGAATACCAGACAGCCCCATCCAACCAGGTGACTCTTTTTCTGAAGAGGAGGAATGTGCTTTATGGTTTTATGGACTGATGTGATTGCAGGAATATTAAAATAATATCCCTTTCCTCCCCACCTGAGCTGGAGTTACAGTCAATGAACAACGGTTACATCTCACCACAGGGGAGTACAAACTCCATGGAACCCATGGATTACCAAAACCATCCGGGAGGCCATAAACACACGCACTGCTGCCAACAAATTAGGACTGCAGTCTAGAAAGCATGGACATTATAAGCAGGAGCCTATAATGAAAGAAGAGCAGGAAAGGAGGCAAAAAGGGACTACCAGTCAAACTACAATTTCAGGAGGGCAACTCAAGAGGTATTTAGCAAGGTCTACGAACTGTCAAGTGCTGATGCAAAGTAGGACCTGACCCGCTGGTGTCAGGACAACGACCTACTCCTAAATGACAGTAAGACTAAAGAGATGGTAGTGAACTTTGGAAGAAACAGGTCCTCAGTGGAGAGGGTGGACAGCTTCCTTGGTGTCCACATCACCAAGGGTCTGACCTGGACTCTGCATACTGACTCCGTGGTGAGAAAGGAGGCAAGGGAGAGACTGTTTCACCTCAGACACCTGATGTAAATTCCAGATATCCCCTCAAATACTGACCAATTTCTACTCCTGCATCATCACTGATAGTTTCCTGATGGGGAACATCACTGCCGGGTACGGAGGAACACCAAAAAGGACCACAAGGCCATGCAGAGAGTTCAGTTTAGTTCAGTTCAATTTTATCTATATAGCACGTTTAAAAACAACCATAGTTGACCAAAGTGCTTTACAAGCTCAAAAAACCCAAAATGATAATATACACAAAAAATACACAAAACAAAATAATCAACAGTAGAAAAAAGGACAAGGTGTCAAAGCTCAACTTGAATTGAAAGCCAACAAATAGTAGTGGGTCTTAAACAAAGACTTGAACGGTCCGAGCTGTTCTTAGGTAAATAGGTAAACTATTCCAGAGGTTTGGAGCAGCCACTGCAAAGGCTTTGTCACCTTTATTTTTTAACCATGATCTGGGCACATTGAAGAGCATCTGATTGGAAGACCTTAGTGCTTTGACAGGTGTGTGGACATGTAAAAGCTCTGATAAATAATAAGGCAACAACCCATTTCAAATCTTAAAAACAAGCAATACAATTTTAAACTCAATCCTGAAATAGACAGGAAGCCAGTAGAGTGTGGCCAAAGCTGGTGTAATGTGGTGGCTTTTTGGTCCTGCTTAAAAGTCTGCGTTCTGGACTAACTGTAACCAACCATGGGATGACTGATCCAATCCAACATATAAAGAGTTACAGTAGTCTAATCGAGATGTAATAAATGCATGTATGACTCTTTCGAAGTCTTTGTGTAGCAGGTAGGGCTTGACCTTAGCCAAAAGTCTCAGCTGGAAGAAACTGGTTTTAATAACAGAACTAATCTGTTTGTCAAATTTAAAAGCACTGTCAAAATCACACCCAGATTCTTGGTAAAAGGACGAATATGGGAACCTAAAGTACCAAGAGCATCTACACAGGCACTAAAATGTTCAGCACGACCAAACACAACAATTTCAGTTTTATTGTCATTGAGACAGAGACAATTCTAATCCAACCATATTTTGAGATCTCTCAAGCAGTTAAGCAAAGGCTGAAGTGTGTCCTTATCATTGTTTTTTATAGGCAAATAGATTTGTACATCGTCTGCAAAACAATGGAACAAAATGTTATGTTTTTTTTTTTTAAATGGACCCCAAGGGCAGCATGTACAGAGAAAAGAGCATGGGTCCCAAAATGGAACCTTGTCACGCATAGACACACAACGAACAACATAAGCAAGTCAGTCAACGAGAGAGAGACAGGTATGGCGTTAAGAAATCAAGGAGAGGGTTAACTTTTCCTGCTACAGATTTTCCACTGTAGTTTCTCTCAATATGACACTAGAGTCGCTACTCGCTCCAAAGCTAATCGGCGTCACTCTCTCACTTCTCCCTCACTCTATCACACACTCCCCACACACATGCCGGCTCGACGCACACACCAGCGCACAAGTATAAACATCAGGCCACTTACGTTATTTGCACTACAAAGAGTGTATATATTTGTTATTTATTTTTGGTATAGTGCTTAACATGCATAATTTAATTTTGCCCAGTTGTGGCCTGTTGAGGTGTTGTGTTATTTGTATCGATCCACTATATAAACATAATATCTACATACATGGCATTTGATTGGAGGCTAGTCTCACTTTGTCCCACAGCAACATTAAAATAGTTTGGATTTGTGTACATTGTTTCTATTAATAATGTATTAAGTGTCCATAACATTATAATATTCAGATTGATCACAAATAATTGAACATGCACATGTATTTTAAAGGTATAGTGGAGTATTTCCCCGAATTTTAGAAAAGAACCGCCCTCTTACTAATTTAGTTACTTTTTGGAAGAAGTAACTAGTAACTGTAACTAATTACTTTTTAAAAGTAACTTGCAGTTTATCCTTTTTCCACTTTCTCTCAGCTTTTCTGCAGGCACGTCTGAGAGAGCGGGTAGTATATTTCAGCCACGGTTCTAAAAGTGCGTTAGTGTGTTTCTTCCTCAGTGGAACTACAGAGTCCAATATCTCAGTACAAGTACAGTCCACGGGGTTGGTGAATCCCTCAACATTAAGATTACAATCTTCGAGATTGTACAATACTGAGCCTTTAAAAGCAGCAGAAAACTGTGAGGCAGTTAAAGGGTTAATTGCACGCACACAGAGTGCTGGAGCAACAATAGAAACGTCCGAGCAGGGGACAACCGTAGTATATAAGAAGGGCTGAAATACATATATCGCATATTTCACTAATGGCAACACCTAAACCATATGACAGCACGAAGTCCAAAGTATGTCCTTTTTCATGAGTCAGGCTAGTGACAGACTGCGTGAGATTTAAAGAGTCTGTAGGGAATGTGACATACATAATTCACCTTATTTGTTAAGTGTGGTTCTACACACTGTTGATTATTAACGCAGCACCTTGTTCTTAATATGGTTCTACATGCAGTGATAAACGTAATACATATACATGTAATTTACTGTCCTTAGTCACTTCATGTAATTATGACTGTTCAGGGATGGCGGCCCCTTTAAATGTTCTGAATGCGTGATGACGTTAGACGCTACGGGGTTTTGTTGCTGGTCAGCGCCTTTTTCCTTGTATAAAATAAACGACACACGCACTCGTGTGCTCAATGTGAGAAATTGCCTCTTGTAAATATACTTCAATTTCCACAAGTCAATAATATTAAGAAAATCCTTAGACATACGTTTGGATTCGCAGCACACATGACCACCACTTTCACACACAACACGGCACTTTCTACAGTTTCTGTGGTGGCCTTCCTGATGTTAGCAGCTTCTCCCACATCAACTTCTCATAGAACATCTGCATTGATTATCATTTGTAGTAAAATGGTCTTGATTTGGAATTCCTCTGGGTGTGTCCCGGGCTCAGTACCAGTCTCCGCCTGAACTGTTACTGATGTTCCGGCGCTGTTTTACCAAAACACAAATATCACTAAAACCAATGGGGGAATTAAGAATTAAGAAACAGAGCCCCTAGGGCATGGCCTTGGCGGCTTCTAGTTTATTGTCACATTGCATTGCACTGCATGTTTATTCATTATGGCATAAAAAATAAGGACTGGGCGCGCTCAACTCACGTAGACACTTAGACTGTATTACTTTATTTATCTATTGTGACATCAGGTTGTGCTATATTTTGTTTTTACATTGTGACATCGCATTGCACTACATTGTGTTTATTCATTGTGATATCAGGTTGTACAAGTTATGACATCATGTACTTTACATTTTTATTAATTGTGACATAATGTAATGTACAGTATTTTGTTTATTATTGTCTCAAATGTTGTTATCTTATGGATCCCTTGCTATCTACAGTCAAATTCACGATGTTCCACTTCCGGGATTGTTCAGGTGCTGCCGGAAATTCCGCCGGATGTCCGTCACTTTCCTCTTCCTTTGTGTTGGCATTTTAAACTCCGGTGGATTTCTGAGGACTATGGTTAACTGCTCCTCAGATCTCTGCAGGGTAAATCCAGACAGCTAGCTAGACTACCTGTCCAATCTGAGATTTCTGTTGCACAACTAAAACAACTTTTGAACGTACACATGTTCCACCAAAACAAGTTCCTTCCCGAGGCTATTTTGCAGAGGCACGTCATTGTTTCCTGAACTTAGCACCGCCCAAGACTATTGTGATTGGTTTAAAGGAATTACCCTCCTTTGCAGCGCGTGGAGGAAGGTCTGGCAAAGCGAGACTACAGTAACAGTCACATACCCTACACTACATGCTGTTCAGGGCATTAGTTCATGTTTTTCATGATCTGATGTGGAGTGTGTGGCTACGAACATCACATCTACCTGATTTAATAAAGAACAAACACAGGGAGAAGTATGGAGTGTGTCTACTGTCAATTTACTGTATATATAGTAGCTTGGAAGTAAAGCAGCAACTCTATCAAAATATGTATTTAAAAATTGCTGATATAAATATTTCATCTCACAACAAGACCGAAATAGTGTCTCAGCTGCTATTCTACCCTGATCAAAAAGCAATGACATCTTGAATTCCAGAGAAACACTGATGGGAGAGGTTTATAATTAAATAACTATTTCATCATTATTGATACATTTCTAGTTGCCGTTAAGATTTTGAATATTAGGCTGGGAGTCCATCTTTTTGGCAAAACAGGTCATGAGCTTATTTCTTGTGCTGGTGAAGCTTATCTTATTAAGCCTGTTCTCATGAACCACTTGTACATATAGCAATGAAAAGTAAGCACACATTTCTTTGCTGTATGCACCATATTGGCTGCTTCTGTATAAGACCACTGTGGAGCACGTAGATAGGATATCGGGGGTGGATCATATGGGTGGGTCCTTAAATACTGCGCCTTCAAGCCAGGGAGCGGCATTCGCCTCTACGGGAAAACACAAGGCTTTCACCCAGGAAATGCGTGTTCTCTCCCTGGGAGTGTTTTAATCCAAAACAAGATCTTTTTCCTAAACATATTTAATCGTTTTAGCGTCTGAACTTAAAGCTTTAGTGCGTAACGTTGTTATAATAATGAATATCCGTTACATTCAAGTCATTGTTAAATGAGTTGCTAATTAAGACTATCAGCTCCACACAACTCTGTCTGTATTTCTCAGTATGGCTATGTTCAGAAGATTGTGGCGTCCGGCGACTTTCACGTGCAGAAACTCGAGTGAAGATAATGACCTCTTCTGAAGAGTCCTTCGTGTTGTATCATGTGGACGGGCCGACAGTTTTGTCGTCATGGGGGCGACTGAAACTACGCACTATAGCTTTTACTGTCGACGCCGAACGAGTTTCTGTCGGCTAAACTCAACTGCAACGGCTGCTGAAAGGACCGCCTTCTCGCTGTGTTCTGTACCCGGCTCCCAGTAACGTTTTGTCAGCTAACACTCAACTACCAAGTGCCGCTGATAGCTTACATAGCTCTGTAGACTGCGTCACCTGACCACATAGCCTCGTGCATATATTTTTGTAATACTACCAATTAAAATTAAAGAAGTACACGTCAAAATCTTACACAATATATATCCTACAAATCTATATCTTCCTAAAGTCTTAAATATTGAAAACAAATGCAGTTTTTGCAATGATGAACCAGAATCTCTAACACATACATTTTTCCATTGTATGCATTCAATTACTTTTTGGACTTGAATTGTGCATTGTATATTGTGTAAAACCAATCATACTATCAATATTGAATGTAAGAATATCTTTTTTCATTTTGAACATGACAATTTGAACATTGAATTCATTGTCAACTTATTGGTTTTATCTGGCAAATTTTACTTACATAAATGAATAATTTGAATTCAAGGAATATATTAAGTCTCTTATAGACACAAAAAAGGTAATACAAATCTTTCATATTGTATGGTGAACTTTCTGAAGAATAATGTATGTTAATTTTGTCTCATTGTAATTTTATATTGTTTAATCATCCCCCTCTACATTTTTTTTGTTATTAACACTATTTTCATTTATTTAAAAGCATATTATTTTTGTCTCTGGAGCATTATTTTGAGTATGTGTCTGAAATGTTATATATTTTAATGTATTTTACAATAAAGTTAAGTAAAAAAAAAAAACTCATTCATGAGAATGCGTTGCTTAATTGAAGCCACGACGCAAAAGAGAGAACCGTGAGAGGTTAAACGTGTAAAGATTGTGTGTGTAGGATTGTGAGAGAGAGAGAAATGAACCTGCCACTACAATAGACTTGTTCCAGAGCAGTGGCAGAGGAGTGCAGAGGTTGTTTTATTGAATGCTGTTGTTTATAGAGCTGTTTGACAGCTGTTCATTGAGCCGCTCACTCTCTGAGTGTAAACACTGGAGTCATGAGGGAGAGGCCCAGGCAGCATTTCTACAGATGAAAGGGAGATTGGCCTATGGATCGTGGGAGTTTGAATAGATACAGTATTCTGCTGCAATGGAAACCACCAAGGCTCTCTGAAAGCAACTGGTGATGTAATACATTCAGGATAATGTAAAACTGTGGCTGGTCAAAAATTAGGTCACACTAAGTAGTGTATGAAATTACTAATACATTTTATAAGATTGATAATATCCTGAGGGACAAAATAACAATAAAATAGAATGTAAAAATGGTAGGTGTAATAAGCAAATGCTTCGACCTACACCTTTTCGATCAGAATTGATTATAAATGAGTTAAGATGACACTTTGTTTTTTTTACCATTTATGTTGTGTATGTGATGTTGTGTGATAAAAAAAACAACTAAACTAAACTTCACTGTCGCCAGATCCTACTGTCAACTCGAGTGGTAACCTCGCTGTTGATTCCAGTGTCTCACTGCTCTGTCCAAATCTAGTTCTAGTTTTCTTCGTTGCTTATTGTTTCTCTGCTCTGCTGCTCAGGCCCTGTTCCCTGCTGCCTACTGCACTCTGCATCTCTAGACGCATAAGCTTTTCCAATGACGCCAGCACAGCTTCCAGCCTGACTACTCTGCACCCTGTTCATCCCCCTTTTCCGACTTGGAAGATAGCCAGCCTGGGTGTGGATCACCTCAGCCTTTTCTTGGACTCTGCCCGTTCCGATGATACCTCCTGAGCAAACTCAACTCCACCCGGGAAGATGCCTAGTCCTGGTTCGACCAACCTCGCTGCCTTTCTTACCCTGAGTTTTGACTTAAACATCTTAAACTGCTCTCATGTTTCTTTTCTAGCTTTCTGGGTCAGCAAGAAACTAAACTTGGATGGAAGTGTTGAATTTGCATGGACAGCTATTTTAAAACTGTAGCAGATGAGAAAACAGGGATAAAATGTGATATCAGGAAATAATTATAATAATAATTTATACATCATTAATCCCGTAAGGGGACATTACAATGTTTTGTCCGATAATGTCTCTATAAAATGAGAAATAAGCCCTGGTTCTCTCTGGGCTGATTTCTTGGCCTGTGGGTGTGCTGCTCATCTTTCAGAACCGCTCACCCGAACAACATCACACTCAACACTGTACTTCTCTGGGTCCTGAGCAACACACCTGCCATGTTGCATCACACACCCAAGTGGCAGCTACTCGCAGTCAGAAACACCAGTGAAATACACTCTGGTCCACTTGAAAAAAAACCACCAAGAGCAGGCTTTACCATTAGGCACTGCCTGGGGCCCCCAACTAAATAGGCCCCAAACAGCTATACATTTAGTATGATAACTTAACTTACAGAAGCCCCTAAAACACTTAAAATATATTTCAACCTAACCTGTATACTACTGACTTACGGTGTACTTCTACTTCAGGAAAACGTGCTACTACAGTTGCCTGACAGAGAAATGTTACTGGTTATGTTGCAGATTCAGATTTGACTCACAAAATATCGCAATTAAAATATGATGGCATGGTTATTTATGAACCTATCCAGCTTATTAGAGTTGTAATCTCCACCTGGAACAGACATTGAAGTAAATGTAAGAACACTGTGCTAACAATGCCTCTCTTTGACTATTCCCTTTAAGTTAACATTTAAATACAGGACTTGTACTGGGCTGTATTAATAGTTTTACTATTAGCCTAATAGTTAATAGTTTAACTTCAGGAAAAAAAAGTTTTTAGTACTAAGCTGTTCTAAGGTGGCCCTTCAGCAGCCAGTCCCGCGCTGTGGGAGGAAGCCGTACTGGTTGCCATGGTCGCGGCTGCAGCCTCTCCCCGTCCCTGACAAAGGCGATGGACTGCCTCGCTGGGTGTTGTATTATTGTTAAATACAGATTATTTAGGTCACACCAGGTGTGAATGAGTCTTAAACTGTATAATTCACTCTCACCGCTATTAGTGTCATGCCATGTTCTCAATGTAGCAATTGAGAAAAAAATCAACTACAACCTTCTGTAGCGCACACGCACACACACACACACACACACACACACACACACACACACACACACACACACACACACACACAGACAAAAGCTTCATTGGAAAAGGAAGTGTAGCTATTCATACAGCGGGCCTGTGTGGGGCCCGTTTCCTCTGGTCATTGAGATCTTGACAGGCTGCTGCTATCTAATCAACCCTTCCACCATTTTAATCCTGCGGCCCAATCTATTGTCTTCTCCAATTTCCTCCTCTCTGAAAGGCAATCACAAAGTCTAGGGCATTTTAATAGCTATTTGGCAGAATGCACTTGAAGGCACCATGCTCAGTACAAGGATCTTTCATTAGATTGTCATCTTTGAGTGATGTGAAGCACTCTGGATGGCACAAACGCAGGGGCAGGGGGGGGGGCAGTGGAGTGAAGGACCAGTGACCTTGCTCGCATGATATCGCTGCAGATGGATAACGGCAACAACTCAATCTATCTGCCTAACTCATACTGACTCTACAACTCTAACAAGAATGTCCTTTGTGATGAATATTGGCTGTTGGCCCATAATAGACTCATTCAAGATTAGTAATCAGTCCAAAGTCCAAATGGTGCAGTGCTGACAAATTCTCAGAGATATTCAGGTTCAGGTTCAGGTTACTTTATTTGTACCCATAGGTAAATTTGTTGCGCAGTTAAAAAGTGCAGGGCATCCATGACACCACAGACAACATATAGTACATACAATAGCCTACATTTATACTGTAGCTGTGTCCTGGCATGGTGTGTAGTTTTTTTTTTAATTTTTTTGTCAGTTGACTAAACCAAAAAACTACACAACCGGACATGTTCCAGCAGGAATGTGATCCGAAATTGGAGAGAAATTAAGATCAGTTGCCAGGATTATACCCGACGTGAAATCTGAGGTTTGGTTCCCATACGTTTACCTTATTATTTGAAACTTTGGCCACATTTAATATGAACATCCCACATTAACATTATAGATTTGACAGAAAATGCAAACATAATATTAGTTTTTCTTTAAGGTCATGGAAAATGGTGGTCATAAATAAATAATAATCAAATGTCATTGCTGACTTTGAGGCGTGACAGAATCCCAGGATGCTGATGAAAGCAAAACACTTCACATGCCCAATACCCCCTCCCACCCCCCCTTACTTTAAACTGCACTGTATGAAGGTCACACTGATCTTTGCCACTGAACATTGTAATTTAATGTAAATCTCAAATGCAGAATAACCACATATGTAGTTTCTAGAAGCCTGGGTAGAGATTGTTGCAAGTAACAAGTAACTACTACTACTACTACTACTTTCAGTGACTTAACAGCTTTCCTTTACGCAACTGGATGCCCTGCTGTACACACATAGCAACAGAATGAATGAGGCAATAAAGTGTGCCCTTTACTGCGCTGCAAACAAAGTTTAGCCCGTGGCTACAGTCTTGTGAATTTGTGCTCAGCTATTTTTTCAAAGTGCAATTAACTCCAAGGAAAGGAAATAAGGAAACCCAAGTCGAACTCTCCTTCTTTGACAGTGCACAAAGTAATGAACGAGGCAAAGGGTAGAGATATGCATGTTTATGGTAATGAAGCTCATGCATAATGTAGCATTGGCGTGCAGCTTAGGTTGAATTAATTATCCTCTGCTTCAGGTATCCTTCCTAAGTATGTCATTTTTCTCTTTTTCCTCAGCTCCTCTGTCATTTAGCATGCAGGGTATTATTAGTCTAGGTGAGAACACGATAAACCTAGAGGCCTCAGCATGCTATCATGGTTAGGTGGTTTTACAGCAACAGCACGCAAGCACAACCACTCATAATACACTGTGAAGGCTCATTATTACAAAGCTAACAACTAAGCAGAGACACTTAACCTTTGAGAAACCTGCACACATCGCAAATGAGCAGGAAAATAAGTAAAAGTGATGTAGCAGCTGCTGCGCCCACAGGATGTGAATGTTACCTATTCCTACTGGAAAGTGTCTCAGCATTGACAAATGCTTCGAAATCAATCTCTGCCATCAGTCCAGACAGGGACTGAAGATAGAACTGTGCTTTATTGAACTGAGGTGGAGTCTGGCTCAGCTAAAGCAGTTGAGGGTATTGATCCATCAGTCGATACCATGCGCTATCCGTGGCCAAACCTTTGCTGACTGTTGTTTGTATCTGTTTCCAGCTCTCTTCAGGGAGATTGCTATTTGGCTTTGGTTCTCATCTTTCTATGGTCAGATGGGATATCTGCTCTGGCTGCACACACCAGAGAGGCTCTCATTAAACAAAAAGACTGTCAAAGTAATCACCGCACGTAGTGACACAGCTCAAAGCAGTATCAATAGTTAGGCAAATTTACTTATAAGCATATTTAAAAACCACACACGTTGACCAAATTGCTGTACACAGAAGGTACTGAAATATCTAAAATAAATTCAAATAATGGTAAAAACACATTAAAAACGCAAATACGGTATAAAAAACAGCACTCTACGTGAACTGAATTGCCATTGTGTTTCATTTTATTCATTCTGCTAGCCTGGCTCTGTTCAGAGGGAACAACATCCATCTATCAGCACCTCTAAAGCTTACTAATGAACACGTTAGTGAGCCAGGGTTATGTACCATACTACGGTATTTATTGGTTGGGATCAGTTGCCAGGCAACCAGCAGATACTCCACTTTCTGGTCAAGAAATAGTTCAGTATATAACGAGGCACAGGGGCCTGCCCCATTAATGCCATGTATCCTTCACCCCAAAGTAAAAAACATAATAGATATTTAGTAGGCTACTGTTTAATATGTTGCTGTAATTTCTTATCTCGCTGCAGCATTTCCTCTTTTCCCTCTGTTGGGGTTGAGTTCTTAAGTTAAGAACTTAACTACCAAACTACCAAACCAATACTAAATCTCCGCCTGCCAGATTCACGGACGTGCATTGCCATAGCGACCACTTCTGCTAGTGTCTGCTGACTAAACAAAATATGGCAGTTGACGTTAGCTCACGTTAGCTTTTGGATAAGCAAACTGTGACTAATGCGATAAAGCCAGCCAGTTGGGAGCAGCCATCACAGCAAACAAACAGCAAAGCTAACGTTATTACTCACTCGTCCATAACGACGAGAGCCCTCATCACTTTTCAATCCTTTGAAATCATGGAGACTTCTGCAGCACTGAAACGCCTCACCGATGTTAACAAGGCTCTTTCTCCTTTCTCGGTCATACAGCTTTTTTTTTTATTTGTATTCTTTAGTCCTTTTCTTCTTTTGCTGTTTCGCTGCCTACTCTTTTTGTTGATAATTCCTGGCCGGAGGCTGCCTCCCTCCGCCACCATCGCTTGCTTGCTTGAGTTAGCAACTGGTGCCGCCTGTTGCTGATTGGCTGGAATAGTGCTGTTTGGCTTGTGCGCTCCTTTCTGTTTCTTTTCAATTTACACAGCCAGGGCTATGTAGGAACATACATGCAGCACACACAGAAAATAGAGAGAACAGTGACCGTAAGGAGATATTTGCTGAATTTGACTAGTGTACAGTAGAGTATTGGATTAACATCGCTTACTGCACCTTTAATAGAAGGAGGACCCTGAAACGGGCCACAACTTTGGACACCTGGTACAAGTCAGATGTACACTTTTTGGACTGAATATGAACAACACAGGGCTAACTGATTAATGTTGGCTTTTTTACAATCTGATCATCTGACTCCTTGTCTTTCTTACCTCACTGAACTTTGTTGAAGCAATGTTGCCATGTTTATGTACATACAAATACATTATGATAACCAATATAAACTATGGTCAAAACAACAAAAGTAAGACCCTGACTGTAAGATACCAATTACCCTTCAATAACTTCAAGTGACGCCAAAGGACAAGGGAAGCTAGAATATGTACTATGAATATGAAAAGTCCGTGAGTTAAGGAATTTTAGACCTAAGCAATCTGGTAATCTGGAAAATGTAGTCAGAGCTATGACTGTGCTCCCGAACAGGCTCCATTAATAGCTCACAATCATTATCATATTGCTAATTATTAATAGGTTGCTGCTGCGTCAACTTCCTCTGTAGAATTATGAGTGAATGCTTCATCCTTATAATAAGAGATTATGTTTCTGGACATGCAGACAAGTTTTCATTAATCTCGAAGTGGGAAAGAACACCTGAAAGTGTTTGAAATGGTGTTCTCTCCCAGTCCCAGTGCATGGCTCAGCTATCAGATGTAATGCATGCTCTATTTTGCCACGAGGTCTTATTAGGTCCTAAGATAAGAATTGTGACCCCAGAGCTGCTTCACATTTCTGGGGAGCGTGGCCAGATGAGGGAAAGGAGATTGAACAAAGCTCGGCCCCGGGGCTGCCTCGCCGGGGTGATGAACTCTTTTTTCTGCTTTGCCACCAGCACTTTTCACATATTCTGTGTGCAGCCTCAATCCAGATTCATACACTGAGAGTTCAGCACTTCAGACCCTCAGGACCTGCACAGTGAGAAGCTACTAAGGTATATGAAATATGATTTATTGGAATAAGAAATTACTTTCTTACTGATAAATGCAGTTCACCAGACAGCCTGGTTAGATCTGCAGTCTATCACAGGACTGACATAGACAGAAACACATTCATTCCTCTGGATGGTCAGGAAGGAGGAATCCATCACAACAAATGACAGATCAGGAATTGAACCTTCATCCTCTGTGATTCCCCACTGTAATAAAAAAATATCTCTAAAAAAATGTGGCATGCACCACAATGGCTGCTAGAAAGTCTCTTAATATTTAATGCTATTTAAATAGGATACAAAGACCTTATTTCCACAAGACGTTTGGGTCTTGGTAATAACTTCTTTGAGACTCTCCTTGTCGGTTGTTTGTCAATGTCAATTTATTTATATAGCACGTTTAAAAACAACTGGGTTGACCAAAGTGCTTTACAAGGTAAAAATCACAATAATACAACAATTGAATACAGAGTACATCACAAAGGAAATTATAAACGAATAAAAGGTAATAATATCACTCCTTTTTTTACATTCAAGTGACCTCACTACAGCACAACTATTCTAATAGCCCAGTTTTTGATGTACATTGATTGACTGTAGACAACAGGGTTGATGTTTTACAAGCTTTTTTAGAAAATAAAACCAGACGGACAAGGAATTGTAAAAATGGCCTCAGGGTTCTAAGCGTTAACTGGAAGGAAAGGCCAATGAAAAAATATGCGTTCTTAACAGTGATTTGAAGTGTTCGAGAGTGGGTTCTTCTAATGTGAAAGAGTAAACTGTTCCACAAGTTTGGGACGGCTACAGCAAAGGCTCGATCACCTCTGGTTATGAGCCTGATTTTTGGCACATCCAGGAGGAGCAGATTGGCTGATCTCAACACTCTTGCTGGAGTATGATGAGGAAGGAGCTCGGTCAGATAATCCCTGGATAGATTTAAAAGCTAACACTAAGCTTTTTTCCTGTCAGGAGGCGTGTCGTTTGTTCAAGATTTATTTGGACTGTCGCTTTCTTTTACCCATGACCACCAACTTTTCCTTAAAAATAACCAAGTAGTTTTATTTGTCTAAACTCATCCAAACATTAACCATAGAGGAGACAGATCCAAACACACTCATACTTGAGTCACTTTTCTAACAGTCATGTGGGTGTTTATGCAGGGCATTGACCTATGACCTTATGTTTGCTTGATTTACAAGCATCTTTGCCTATCGTGCTCTGCTGTAATGCTTGCCGTTTGCTTGTCCTTCCTCAGCTCCATTCAGACTTCTTCCTCATTGACAGAATGTAGGGTTTCTGGTTCTCGTAACAGCCAACTACAACAATGACCAGTAAAGCTAAATTCAAACTTAAACGCCTACTACTTTCTTTTACAAATCTATATGGTACACAATTTATGAGATGATGAGGACGACAGTTTTAGCTTATTTAAAATTGTAAAGGCAGAACATGTAGTGCAACCTCTAGTGCAATAACCAAAAATGAAAAGAATGGAGGGGGGGGACCAACTCAGCAGCTGAGATGCTACCCACTGTTTTATCCAAAATAAATGCAAGAACAGGAGGACTTTTAAGATAAGGAATTATTCTGATACAGTATTTCTGAATTTAAACCCAACCATCAACCATCAGCAAGAGATACTGATCAGTTTGTAGGGATATGAAATTATTTATTAGTAACTTTGGATTTCAGACCGGTGATTCACTGTCATCTCTGCTGTCTGTAATTCTGGCACCATCCTTCCTCGAAAGACGACCCCATAGGTTGTTTGTACATGTAGCAGTTACAACCCATATTTAAGCTTATCGTTAGGCTTCTACCTCTAGTGGCCACAGTAATTATGACGGGAGCCAAGCAGGAAGTCATGTAACGTGGTAAAACCCCAAACCCCAAACTAAACCATGTCACTCTCTGTGTCACATGCATAATTTTGTCATGTATGTATAAGCATAGAAGTAAAGTAGCATAACAATTGTAGTGATTTTAATTCTAACCCAAACAACAATCTTTTTCTAAACTTAAAGTATCTCGGGTGGCAGTAGCTCAGTCCGTAGGGACTTGTATGAAGGTAAATATGGTGCAAAACCTGAGAGCTTGAGGAATACAATGTGAGAACTTGCAGAACAAAAAAATCTGAACTTGTATGTTAAAATTTGCACTTGTAAAATTAAAATTTGCACTTGTAAAAAATATTGACACGTGATCTGAATTTGAAGTTACAAAAAGAAAATGAAACACAAGAGCTTGTAAAAAAAATCTGAACTTGTAAATTGAAATTTGCACTTGTAGAAAAAATATTCACAAATGTGTAGATTGATATTCGCATGAACACAATGACAGCTGCAAACTTGTAATGCAACATTTACTCGTGTACTTTTACTTTTTTTTACTCAGGTTCATTTTCCATCACAACCACAATTCAGTGATTACAACCTCTCAAATCTGTCACTGTATGTGCTCTCTCGCATCACAAAGTGGCGAATCTGCACCTCGACTTTTGCAACACTTGTTGCGATACATTTGGTACAAAACTAATCTGTACCTGTGGACTAATGGTGCGTTCTTTTTGTCTTGTAATCGCGACTAGTAGCTCGAGTGTGACTTCACATCCATGTCGGAAAACGAGTAACCGTGGGTTGTTGCGTTCTTTTTGTCACACAATACTACGAGTCGGAGAAACAATGGATTTTTGTAACATTTTTAGTAACATTAAGGATTCTATTCACCCAGTTATTGACATATTACACACATATATTTCACAGTTTGATACATGAAAATTACGTTTTGATTAACATTAACGTTCGGCTACTGCTCTGCTTTCTGCTCAAGGCTCGGCTTAAGCCGTTGTTGTCATATAGCAACCGAGCGTCTCTATCCAATTTCAGCTGCACAAGCTACAAAATAACTAATCAGGCGGTATTTAACTCCTAATAAGACTGTAGCAACATGCCTATAGGTAGCAGTATACAGTGCTATGTGTACCACTTCTTCATTTGGTTACAACAAAGACAAAAGTGCTTAAAATTGTAGAAAACCACAATGTTAACTACGTGTGATGCACTACGTAGCCATCTTTGAAAGTGAACTCGGGGTTCTCTGAGTTCATACGACTTGACAAGTTGTATATACGACCTCGGTGGCGTTCTTTTTGCAACTTCCGGTTCGTAACTCCGGAAAACAACTCGTAAATCGACTTCGGTGGACAAAAAGAACGCACCATTAGGCTGTGGAGCTCTGAGCCAACAGGACGGGGAAAGCAGGGTTTCTATCGCCAGATGAGGGACAACTCGGTCCGGCTTATTTAGCTATGTAGCATGCCAGTTCACCTCCTGGGCACTACCAGTTGCTCTTGAGCAAGGTACCGTACCCCCCCCCCCAACCGCTCAGGGCGCTGGTCCAGCCCACTCACTCTGACATCTCTCCATTTGTGCATAAATAAGTCCTGAGCATGTGTGTGTATTTCAGGCCTGTATGTAGTGATTTCTAACAAACAGAGTGTAAATTGTACTTTCTCCACTGGGGATCAATACACAGTAAAAAATTAAATTAAGTAGTTTTTTCACAACATTAACAACTAGGTCTGGGTTTAAAAAATACAATTTAAATCTATTTTATTTGAATGATCCAGAATCGATTAATAAAACACAAGAATGTATCTTTGTCTGTATCATATGAAACTAGAAGACCTAAGGAATCCATTGGTACCAACTATGTCATGCTGGCTTGTCGGTAATTGTGTGTTCAAGTTAAATAAAAAGTACATAAATGTAACTGCTTTGTGGTCAGTTCTTAATGTAAACATTGATACTTTTAAGAATACAGAAGGTTAGAGGGAACCGTGTACAATTGTAGAAGCTCTTTCATCTCCAAGCTAAATTGGTATTGTAACTGAAATGCTCCATCAATATCGAATCGAAAATAAAAGTGAATCAGGAATAAAATTGAATCGAGAATAAAATTAATTCGGGACCTTGCGAATCGATTCAATTTGGAAAATCATTGAAAATTCCCAGCCCCATTAACGACATGCCAACTAACTAACCTAATTAATGAAGTGCTCCTATGGGTCGGGTAGGAACAACCTGTATGGTCATATGGCTTGTTGGTAATTCCACAATTCACCTAAATGGGAGCTATCAGTGCTTTACTGTACTGCCCCTGCTGCAGGTTTTGGGGTCTCACCTGGTAAAAGGATCCAAACTGGACCCAGTAATCCCTCTTATCAAAGTCCTGCATCAGGGTAAAATCTGGTTTATCTTGTACACAATGACAATCACATTAGGTAGCTGTCATTCTACAGGGCTAATAAAGACCTCTGTAGTAGATTAATGAGTGTGATTTCTTGATAAGACAAATTAGAAGTCCCCTCTTAGTGTATGAAAAGCTCTGATTGACCTCCCAGGTCCACCTGACATCTTTGATGCTTGGCCAACATTATTTGAATTGCACATCTGTTTATCCAGGGAGGGAGCCTTTTCAATTTAGTTAAGAGAAGCTGATAAGACATTTTAGCTGAGAGACATTTAAAGAGGTCCGTAAACAAACAAAAGGCGAGGACAGATAATCCATGAGCAATTAATTAACCACGGCAGCTCAGCCACATCCGGACACTGGAGTCACTTTTAAGAATGAGTAAATAGAAGATGAGAGTGAAATCCATTTATTTTATCTCAGGTGTCCGCTTATCACCTCCTCTTCTTCTTTGCTTAACTTATCTTCCCTTCTTTTGCTGTCCTTTTCTTTCTCCTCATCTTATCTTTTGCTTTACTTTGATTTCCTCCTCTTTATCAAATGGCTTTTCTCCCCACTGTCCTATTTCTTTTTTCTACACTTTCCTTTCCTTTTTCTTTCTTTCTTTCTTTCTTTTTCTTTCTTTCTTTCTTTCTTTCTTTCTTTTTCTTCCTTTGCATTGTTCTGCTTTTACCCCTTCCCTACTTATTTTCTATTATCCAAGGACATAATTTCAACTGGGGAAGAGGGTCTGGGCTCTGTGGCCTTCTAATCAGATCCAATGGCAATTTAGTTTCACTTTATTCATTCGGACTGACACTTTTTCAATTTTAGCCCATTTCTTGTGTTGGTTTGCCCAAATCAATTAGTAGTAAGTGATTTATGCATGCAGCTGACTTCCCAACACATAAGTTGCTCAACTCTCACCAGAAAGAACTCTGGACAAGTTGGAAAGTTGGCATGCTAAATGTAGCGAGGAAATCTTTAAACTCTTTTGTTGAGGCTATCATAGGCAATGAATGAGTACCCTAATTCCTAAAATATTTTGTTTTAGATTCTGTCTGCATCTATTTGTTAACCTCAATGAACTGAGACCAATGTCGAGCTGTGCATGGTGTTTGGTGGGGTCTGTATCTGCAGAGACCCTGAGGATTTTGTCTTTTCAAGCCATAGGCTTTGGGCCCCACGTGGGTGTGTAACCCCCAGCCTAAGATAGGGCGCAGGGTGTGTAGGTTGTTTACATCATTGTGTTTATGCAGTGTCTGTTTGACCAACACACACATGCATCAACAGGATGAATCTCTGCATTCACATTTAATCCAACAATGCGGCACCTTCCTGCTGGGTTGTGCGGAGCTATGTCTTTATTTGTGCATAAGAATGTAACTGCCATAAAACAATCAGAAAACAACGTTTTACTCTCTCCCTCTCAAATTCAAAGGGGCTTTATTTGCATTAAAGTTTCAAAAACAATGGTGCTAAAGCATCAAAATACAATTTGTCCAAATATTTGGACAGAACACTATATATTATATGTGTTATATTATATAAACATTAAGATAATATTAATATCTCCCCCCCCTCTCTCTCTCTCTCTCTCTCTCTCTCTCAATTTGATTACATTTTAACTGCTTTATTGGGATGAACAATAAAACATGTTCTAGACAAAGCAGTTTACTAAGGATTGATATACATATCACATATAATGTACAAACCCCAATTCTAATGAAGTTGGGATGTTGTGTAAAACGTGAATAAAAACACAATGATTTGCAAATCCTTCTCAACCTATATTCAATTGTATACACTACAAAGACAAGATATTTAATGTTCCAACTGATAAACTTTATTGTTTTTTGCAAATAGTCACTCATTTTGAATTTGATACCTGCAACACATTTCAAAAAAGCTGGGACAGGGGCAACGAAAGACTGGGAAAGCTGCGGAATGCTCAAAAAACACCTGTTTGGAACATTCCACAGGTGAACAGGTTAATTTGTCATGATTGGGTATAAAAGGAACATCCCCAAAAGGCTCAGTCGTTTACAGGATGGGGCGAGGTTCACCACTTTGTGAAAAACTGCATGAGCAAATAGTCCAACAGTAGAAGAACGTTTCTCAACGGACAATTGCAAGGAATTTAGGGATTTCATCAAATTTAGGGATTTCATCATCTACAGTCCCTAATATCATCAAAAGATTCAGAGAATCTGGAGAAATCTCTGCACATAAGAGGCAAGGCCGAAAACCAACATTAAATGCCTGTGACCTTCTTATTGAGTGTTGTTAAAAGAAAAGGTGATGTAATACAGTGGTAAACATGCCCCTGTCCCAGCTTTTTTGGAACATGTTGCAGGCATCAAATTCAAAATGAGTGAATATTTGCAAAAAAAACAATAAAGTTTATCAGCTTGAACATTAAATATCTTGTCTTTGTTATTATTTTATTTATATTATTATTATTCAATTGAATATAAGTTGAAAAGGATTTGAAAATAATTTTATTCTGTTTTTATTTACGTTTTACACAACGTCCCAACTTTATTGGAATTGGTGTTTGTACCTAGGTGTCACGTAGGTTCTGTATTGTCTTTCTCTTCTGATGGTTGGCGCTTATTGGCCTGTTTGCAGCCTAACAGGAAGTTTTGAAGACACAAAGGCAATTTCAAGTTATAGTAGGTAGTAGTGAGATGGGTGACCCCATGACTTTTCCTTTTGTGGTGTTCAGACACATCTCTAGGTGTTGGATGATCTAATCCAATAACACTGTCAAGTCCTTAATCTTCATGACAAAATAGTCACATAGTTTCCTTTTTTCCATTTTTTTTTGACTGAAGAATTTGCCCATTCCTGAAAGTAAACCTCCTGGAGGACGGAGATCCAACATGTGGACTGAGGCATTGACAGCCAGGAGACAAAGAAAAGGTCCCAGGATGGACAATGGACAGAGAAGCCTGAGTTTAAAGAAACAGGGTGAGACTGGATACACAGATTAGCAAACTCGTTTTGAGCCAGTGAATATGATTGGTATGTTTACTATCCAGGGAGATGGACAATAAAAGGTTTTATTTTAATTTTTGTAAGCCAATAAGTGAAAGCATTTGAAACCATTTTTTCAGACAGTGGTGTGTGTAATTACACTGGCTTATCAGACACAAAGTAAATCATGTATTTCTTCCTAAGCTTGGAAACTGTGTATACTAGATGACTCATAAGGTACCATACCCCCAAAACGGGTACTGTACAGACAAAAGCAAAACTTTGGTGAATTGTTGGACTTTTCAATTATGCAACATAAAAGTGTTCATCATCATCATACCATGTTTTCCCCAAAGGAGCAACTCACGTAGAATTAAAGGCGTAATTTGAGAGAGACAGACAGACAGAGAGATAGAGAGAGAGAGAAGCACACATCTGTGCCTTGGAGTATCAAAAAGAGGAGTATCTTTCACTTCCTTTTGCTTTCTGGTTCTTTGACATATTTTCCTTCCCTTCCATATATTTCTGTTACTTTCTTGTCCTTTTCTCTCCACATCAGCAACAAGAAGCAGCTGGCAGACATCATTGACCATGATTTTCAACCACATATTCATTTTTTATCTTAAATATATTAGGCCTGGCATCTGGAAGGTCAATGGCGTAATGGCCATTGTATATTTTATGAGCAGCAGGAAGCAAAGCTCTTGTAGTTAATCATGTGGTGGAGGGGGTTTTCAGGTAGAGACAAGGGCACTACTTAAATCATCACAGAAGCCTCCCCAAAAAGGTCAGATGCTTCAAAACGACACTGAATGCCCGAGAGTGGATTGAGTGGCTGTAATCATTTGGAGCGTCTGCCATTGTCTACGGGCCAAACACATTTGTGGAGGTGACATTGGACATCTACAGTGCATTCCCATGGCCACTGCTACTGTAGTATGAGCCATTCCACGGTATGTCACATTCTGAGGAAAATAAGTTGAAATATTTTTTTCCTTCACCCCTGTATTCAATGTCTTAGAGTCGTTTAAGTAAATGTGGCCATTGAGTGATGAGAATACAGATGCATCTGTGTTTCTACAGGAGATTGTTGACTGAAAGTGCTGTATGCTAACACTGTGGGGGTGAACTGTGGTGAGCCATAGCTGGCCACACACAGTGACAAAATTAAGACATTAACACATATTGCAGCAGCTCTTAAGCTACTAAATAGTAATTCATTTTAAACAAGATAACAATAAACATGTTGTCTCCATCCAGTTTTCCTACTACGGCTAAACCATAGCAACCTTCTTAGTGACAAGAAGCAATTTAGTAAACAATGCAGAATTTAGGTACTGTGAACCTAAATTTTGTAAAACAATCATCAACAGTGTCTATTGTTTGTGTGATTAGTGGAAGAGTCGCAAAATTGACAAATGAGCAGAGGGACACTGATATGCACACATGTTGTGAATGAACACCTTTTTTTCTGGTTTGCTATGCTGAGAAAAATTCTCATCAATTCAATGAGCTTCACCTGGAGGGCACGGGAGTTTCACACTTTTACTCCCAGTTTTACCCACACTGTGATTCCTCGACCAACTAGGAGTAGCTAGTTCAGTACAAGGACAACCCGTTACCACTCCCAATTTGTAAAATACTGACGCTTTGTTAGTGATTCTCAGCGTCGGATACCGACGCAAAAATCCCCCTTTAGTATTTGTATGGAACTCAAAGGCATAGCAGCAGCTCGAACGCGGCGCTGTAAGATGACGTAGTATTAATAACGACAATGGTAGAGAGTAGTATGAAAGACCGAAAACCCACATAAGGAGGATGGTTGGGGTGGTGGATGGGTCAACACAGGACTTTCACTCTGGAAACCGGGGTTCGTTTCCTGTTATTGTCCCGCGTTTCACTGAAATGTACATTTTGTAACCTCACCCACGATCGTATCCTAAACCTAACTGTCCCGTTCTTGTGCCGAATGTCAGATCAACCTCTTATCCCGCCCTGTATACTCCTGCAGGGCCAGCAGTGCCATCATGCAGCCAACACAGCATCAACTAGTGGTATCCCCCACCGACGAAAGCAAGTTTAATAGGCAAACATACTTTTCTTCATGCAGGTTTTGTCACAAACAGTATTAAAGTTCGGACTGATATTTAGTTATTTACATTGTGTTCTGCCGTTATCTTATGCTAGGGTATTTGATGCTATCCTGTATTCCATGCAAGTCGGGCCATCTCCTCCTCCTGCGCTCCATAGTGGACAATGTGACGGTGAGACAGTGCCGATTAAACATTAAGAACAAAGTTTTATTTCAGATTTGAGTTGGATGTGTTTATGGAACAAGTATCACTCAGTAAAAGCGCAAATAACACTGCTGGATTTCATCTTCATGGTAATGTGGATGATATGGAGTGAAAAAATGTGCGTGAGACATTAATACTTGAAAATATTACGAGTAATTGTTATTCCCACATTTACTTTCTACAGTCTGACTTCAGTTCACCACCTCACCATCTGCGTCGCCAATTCCTATTTTGTGTCCAAAATGTGCGTACACATGGGTCAGAGTTTGCGTGGAGGACCGCACATTCTGCCGTCAAGTTTGTTTTTTATAAATCACAACCTTTGTGTGGGAAGTGGCGTACGCACATTTTCAGCCCCGTTTTGTGCGTACGCCACGTTTATAAATGAGACCCCTGGTCGTTGTATCTGATGTTAACTTTATTATTTTAGCATTACACGGTTGCCCTTTGGCCTGTTTCGTTTCTGAGTGATTGCCCCCTGAAGTGCAAATAGAATCTACATCTAAGAATCTACATGTGAATTTTCATACATATACATGGACATTTACATGTCTAATTATTGTACAAAAGTGACTTTGATGAGAGGAGAGCAGTAAGAACGCTTGGGCGACGCTTATGTGACGGTATAACTTCAAATTAAGGAGCTTTTACTGCATAATTTGGATATGTTGAAGCATGCCATTTTATTGTGAAGAATTGTGAAGTATGGTCCCGAATGTGTTCCACATTGATGTTAATATGATCGACTTGTTATTACGGTTAATAGTTTTGGTGAAAAACAACTTCACAGAATGACATTAAGTGTCACAGAATGTAATAGGAGCCCCAGGTTCTCCAAAACTGGCCCTGTGACAGGGAAGAAGAACCGAGAGCAGAGACAGACAGCAAAGTCGTAGCCACTTAATATCAATGGAGTCCTCTACTGTGGCAGATAGTGTCCAGTGGGAAATTATACAGAATGGTTATTGGCCACTTAACCGCCATGAAGGACAATGGCCTTCCTTTTCAATTATACTGAATTAAATAAACACATACACACTCTCTCTCTCTCTCTCTCTTTCTGTCTCTCTCTCTCTCTCTTTCTCTCTCAAATTTCAATTCAATTCAAAGAGGCTTTATTAGCATGACCAGATTGACACACAGTATTGCTAAAGCACATAAACAGGGAAACATTTAACACATTCACATACAGTTGTACAGTAGGATGCAGACAATAAAACATATTAACATTCGTGCAAAAGCAACAAATGTCAACAAAATATAACAATAAGAACAAAACTGATGGATATCAGCAACAACATAAAAACAAGAATTTTACAGTTGTGTGTGTGTGTGTGCGTGTGGGTGTGTGTCTGTGTGTGTGTGTATGTGCGCGCGTGAGTGCGTGTCTCTGTGTGTCTGTGTCTGTGTCTGTGCATGTGTGTGTCTGTGTTTGTGTGTGTGTGTGTGTGTTTTGTGTGTGTGTGACATATTCTGCTGCTAGACTACATCTCTCTGTGTTCTCCCAACAGGATTAGCATTTTATTTATGTTGGTTATTTGGTCAAATGTAGGGTGTTTGTGTTTGAATTTGGGAAAAATTAGTTTGGACTGGATGCAGTTCTGTGCATTCTGTCAGGAAGTGTAGCTCTGTCTCGACTTTGTCTCTCTTGCACAGCTGGCAGAAGCGCTCCTCTTTGGGAGCCATGATTGTTTGTAGCAGCCTGTCTCGATGGCCAGGTTGTGCTCACTGAGTCTGTACTTGGTCAATTTAGTTCTTAGTTTAATATCAGTAACTGTGGTCAGGTAGTCCGCCACACTGTACTCTCTCTTTAGGACCAGATAGCACTGCATTTTGCTTTTGTTTGTGTGTTCCAATAGAGAGGCAAAGTCCTTCCCCTTACTGTGGACTGCCATGGGACCTTAAAGGAGAATTCCGGTCGATTTCAACACGTAGCTCTGTCGTTTTTAAATTTGGAGTGCTGTCAGTAGCGAGAAAAACAAAAACAATCGGTGTTGCCTACACCGTGTTATCCTCCTGCTACAGTTTGCCCCCAGGATGCTGAAACAGAGGCTAAAAGCACGTTTAAAACAAAGTTTTAAACGTGCTTTTAGCCTCTTAACATGTTCGAAATGTAGTGATTCCTTCCGAGTCAACACAGGGAATCTGACTGCAGTAGATGTGAAAGAAATGCATGAAGGTTTTACAAATTCAGCTCTATTTAGTTCCGGTGTTGAGACGGCAAGACTTAGGGACCGTCTACAAACTACACCGAAATGAGATACAACAAAATATTTAATTTAATGATTAAATAAGGTAGTGTCTCCAAACTTACTCCAATTATAACTTGTCTCCTGCTAGTTGTACTACAGCACTTTTAAAAAATATTTTTGTTTTATCTCTTTTCGGGGGTTGTAGTTTGTAGACGGTCCCGAAGCACTTGCCTTGCCGTCTCAACACTGGAACTAAACAGAACTGAATTAGCACAACTTTTATGCATTTCTTTCACATCTACTGCAGTCAGATTCCCTGTGTTCACTCGGAAGGAATCACTTCACATGGGTAGGCACTTGTAATGACATTTCGAACATGTTAAGAGGCTAAAAGCACATTTAAAATTTGCCC